>NC_037689.1:104520995-104553060 GCF_003255815.1 Theropithecus gelada
AAAAAAAAAAAAAAAAAAAAAAAAAAAAAAAGAAAAGAAAAATTTATAGCCTTAAATAGCTATATTAAAAAAGCAAACTTTCAATCAACAGCCTAAGTTTTTACTAGAATAGAAAAATTGAGTCAATTTAAGCACAAGATATGGAGAAGGAAATAAATAATAATAGGAAACAAATATATCAATACTATAGAACACAAATTATAGAGGAAATTAACAAAGGCAAAATTAAGAAAATATTTATAAAATTGACGAACTACATGCTGGAATAATCAAGAAAGAGGGAAACACAATGAGCCAATACCAGAAAACAAAGATGGGCTATCACTACAGATTCTATAGACATTAAAATAATAAAAGAATTTAATGAACATTGTATGCCAATACATTTAAAACAGATGAAATTGACAAAGTTATTTGAAAGGACAACTTACCAACGCAACAACGAGAAACAGAAAATTTGGATAGCTTGTTATCTATGAAAGAAATTCAACTCAAAATAAAAAATTTTCCCAGAGGATGGGAGGAAGCCCCAGACCCAAATGATCTCAATATGAAATCCATCAAACACTGAAGTAAGAAATAAGACCAATCTTACACTAAAAACTCTGTTAATAGAGGAGAAAAATGCTTTCAAATCATTTCATGAGACCAGCATAACAGCGCAAATATAAACAATGATCAACACCACGATTAGTCTATTTTTCTTGCAATTAAGAAAAAGACATCACAAGTAAAGTAAAGAAATATGAAGGCAAATATCCTTCATGAATATGGATATAAAAATCTTCACCATTATATTTGCAAATCTATAAATATATAAAAATGATTATACATCATAGTGATGTGAAATTAATCTCAAAAATGGAAGGTTGTTTCAACTTTCAAAAATCAGTAATTGTAAGTCACCACATTTTAAGTTAAAATGAGATAAACATGAAGACATATGATAATTTCAATAGATACAAAAAAAAAAGATTTGAGAAAATTAATCACCAGCTTCATGATTTTTAAGAAAACCCTCTTAGCAAACTATGTAGAGAAGAACTTATCTCAAAATGATAAAGAACAACGACAAAAATTCCTCAACTAACACCATATTTAATGTTGAAGTAGTAAATGCTTTATCTTAAGACCGGGATCAAGGCAGGATGCCCAATTTTATCACTTCTATTAAATATTGTAGTAGAAATTCTAGCCATTACACAAAAAGAAGACATTAATCTGTCTTGATTAATATGACATACAACATAATTGCTGATGTAGAAAATTTTAAAACTATAAAACAAGTAGCAGAATTAATAACTGAAATTAACCAAGATGCAGGATATAAAGTTAGTATAAAAATCAGATTCATTTTTAATAGTAACAATAAATAATTCAAAAAATATGTTTAAAAATACTGTACAAAATAGGCCGGGCATGGTGGCTCACCCCTGTAATCCCAACACTTTGGGAGACTGAGGCAGGCAGATCATCTGAGGTCAGGAGTTCAAAACCAGTCTGGCCAAAATGATGAAACCCTGTCTCTATTAAAAACACAAAAATTAGCCAGGTGTGGTGGCATGCGCCTGTAATCCCAGCTACTCGGGAGGCTGAGGCAGGAGGATTGCTTGTACCCAGGAGGCTGAGGTTGCAGTGAGCAGAGATCATGCCACTGCACTCCAGCCTGGGCGACAGAGTGAGACATCGTCTCAAAATAAATAAATAAAGTGTGTATGTCTGTGTGTATGTAATATATTTTATATGTGTGCATATATATGTGTATATATATACCATACAAAACAATAAAAATAATATAATGCTTAGAAATAAATTTAATAAAATATAGGTAAGACCACGTCATTGAAAACTACAAAACATCACTGAAGGAATGTTTAAAGATCTAAATCTTAAATGGAGAGATACCCCATGTGCATGAATTGGAAGATTCACTACTTTTGTTTTGTTTTGTTTTGTTTTTGTTGTGTTGTGTTTTGTTTTTTTGAGACAGGGTCTCATTCTATCGCTGGAATGCAGTGGCAAAATCATGGCTCAGTGCAGCCTCAACATCCCAGGCTCAGGTGATCCTCCCGCCTCTGCCTCCCAAGTAGCTGGGACTACAGGCACGCATCATCATGCAGGCTATTTTTTTTGTTGTTGTTTTTTTGTAGAGACAGGGTTTTGGCATATTGCCCAGGCTGGTCTTGAACTCCTGGGTTCAAGGGATCTGTCCATCTCGGCCTCCCAAAAGTGCTGGGATTACAGGTGTGAGTCACCATGCCCAGCCTCAATACCCTCAATACTCTTTTTTTTTTTTTTTTTTTCAGGCAGAGTCTTGCTCTGTCGCCCAGGCTGGAGTGCAGTGGTGTGATCTCAGCTCACTGTAAGCTCCGCCTTCAGGGTTCACGCCACTCTCCTGCCTCAGCCTCCCGAGTAGCTGGGACTACAGGCGCCTGCCACCACGCCCGACTATTTTTTTTTTTTTTTTTTTTTTTTTTTTGTATTTTTAGTAGAGACAGGGTTTCACTGAGTTAACCAGGATGGTCTCGATCTCCTGACCTCGTGATCCGCCCACCTTGCCTCGGCCTCCCAAAGTGCTGGGATTACAGGTGTGAGCCAGTGCGCCCAGCCGACCAGCCTCAATACTCTTAGGATATTAATTTTCTTCAAAGTGTTCTATGGAATTAATGCAATCACAATCAAAATCACAGAAAGTTTTTTTATATATATATATAAAAATTGAAGGGCTGCTTCTAAAATGTGTATGTAAATGCAAACTTTGAATAACAAAAACAATGACAAAGTTGGAGGACTTACCCAATCTTAAATTGCAAGGCTTGCCACAAAGCTGCAGTGATCAGTACAGTACTGTGTTGGCTTAAAGGAAGATGTATAGATTTAAAAGGGCAGAATAGAGTCCAGAAACAGACCTGCACTTTGATGATCAATCGTTTAGCCAAAGGAATGAATACAATTCAGTGGGAGAAAGAATAGTCTTCTCATCAAATGGTGTCAGGAGAACTAGGTATCCATATGAAAAGTGAATCTCAAGCCCTAAATCACGTCATTCACAAAAATTAATTAGAATTAAAAACCTAAATGCAAAAGATTTTTTTTTTTCCAGAAAACAGTATAGGAGAAAATTTTCATTGGGGTAGGTAAGGATTTCTGAAAGATAACATAAAAAGCGCCAATAGAATAAAATATTTTAAAATTGAACTTCACTGATATTAAACTTTCTTGATATTCAATAAACATTAAGAAAATAAAAAGGCAAGCCAATTCAATGCGATAAAATATTCACAATAAATTTATCTGACAAATGACTAGATCCCAGGATATATAAATAACTCAGGCTGGGTGCAGTGGCTAATGCCTGTAATCCCAGCACTGTGGGAGGCCGAGGCAGGTGGATCACTTGAGGTCAGCCTGGCCAACATGGTGAAACGCGTCTCTATTAAAAATACAAAAATTAGCCTCATGTGGTGGCAGGCATCTGTAGTCCCAGCTACTCGGGAGGCTGAGGCATGAGAATTGCTTGAACTCGAGAGAAGGAGGTTGCAGTGAGCTGAGATCCTGCCACTGCACTCTAGTCTGGGTGACAGAGCAAGACTCCTCTGTCTCAATAAATAAATAGATAAATAAATAAATAAATAGATAAATAAATAAATAAATATTTCAAGTCAATAATGGGAATACAACCCAACAAAAAATGGACACAAGACTTGAACAGAAACCTCAGGGAAGACATATGAAGGGTCAATGAACGTATAAAAGTCTGCCCAACATCATTAGTCATCAGAGTAATGGAAACCACAAAAAGGTACTACTAACCAACTATTAGAATTACTAAAATAATTTTTAAGCTCATAATGTAAAGTTCTGAAAACTAGAAAATATTTTGGACTGAATGATAATTTAAAAACAACACATACAAATTTATTGGATGCAATTCAAGTAGTGAATAGAGGGAAATTTGTAGCTGCAAATGCATATTTTAGAAAAGAAAATTTTAAATCAATATTCTAAGATTTCACTTGAAAAAATTAGAAAAAGGAAAGCAAGGATAGTAGAGAAGGAGGGAAATAATAAAGATAATGGCAGATACCAGTAAAATAGTGTACAACCATTAAAATACGGAAAAACGACAAAGCCAATAGTTAGTTCTCTGAATATCTTAATAAAATTGATAAGCCACAAAGAAAACTAATCATAATAAAATAAATTAACCACATCATAAAAATATATCACAACAGAGTCTATAGACATTAAAATGATAATAATGGAATATTATGGACATCATGTAAATAAATGTGATAAATTAAATGCACACATTCCTTGAAAAATATGAATTACAAAATTGATAAGAGAAAGCTAGATAATCTCTGTAATCCTATGTTTGTTAAATAAATTGATTCTATAGTTAAAAATCTTCCCTCCAAAAACGAAACACTTCAGATCCAGATGACTTCCCTTGTATATTGCTGAAGATATTGTATCAACCTCAAACTGACAATAGAAAAAGAAAAAACAACTTTTTGATGAGGTTAGAATAACCTTGAAAGCAAGTCCTGACAGGGATATACCAAGAAAATTTAATTACAAAGCAATGTCCCTCATGAACATAAACATACAAACACAAAAATAAATAGGGCCAAATAGGATGCAAAATTACATTCATTTTCACTAATCATCAAAGAAATACAAATATAAATAGCAATGAATGTATATGCCTTAACCTATTAGAATTTGTAAAATAGAAAAAGAATACTATATGCTGTTGGTAAGGGTGTGAGAAAATGGGCAACCTCAGACACAAGTTCCAGGTCACACAGTTTGGAAGTGAAGGAGACCAAATCTGAACCCAGGTCTCTCCTGTGTCCATAACAGATGGATGTGCTCATTCTACCACTCATCACCCTCTCCTGTGTTGGGAATCCTATCTTGGCAATGTTACATATTGCATTTTTAAAAATGAAACAGCATTTTGAGATACTTGTAGATTTGCATGGAGTCATAGGAAATAACACAAAGAGATCGCTTGTGCAGTTTATCCAGTTTCCCTGTTTTTAAGCACTAGTTCATGGTATGGATGTACCAAAGTTTGTTTAACCATTACCCATTGAAAGATATTTTAATTAATTTCAGGTTTTGGCTTTTATGAATAAAGCTGCTATAAACATTCAAGTACGGGTATTTGTGTGTGTGAATGTAAAGTCTTTTTCTCTGAGGTAAATGCCCAGGAATACAATTACTAGATAGTATAGTAGTTGCATGTTTAGTTTTATAAGAAACTGCTAAACTATTTTACAGATGGAAGTACCATTTTACATTCCCAGAGAAAAATATGATCCAGTTTTTCTGCATCATTGCCAGCATTTGGTGTTGTCACTAATTTTTATTTAGGAATTCTTATAGATTTGTAGTGATATCTCATTGTCGCCTTAACTCTCTGATAATTAATGATGTTGAACATCTTTTCATGCATGGGCTTCTTTGTCATTTGTATATATAGTTTTGAAAAAATGTCTCTTTCTGTGTTTTGTCCATTTTCTAATTATATTGTTTTGATTTTACTGTTGAGTTTTGAGAGTTCCTTATATATTCTTATACTAGTCGTTTTTTATACATGCGGTTTACAAATATTTTCTCACCCTCTGTAGCATATTTTAAAATTATCTTCACAGGATGTTTTTCAGAGCAAAAGTTTTTAATTTTGAGAAGGTCTAATTTGTCAATTTTTCCTTGTATAGATCTTACTTTTATGTCAAATCTAAGAACTCTTTGCCTAGCCATAGTTCCGAAAGTTTTTTTCCTGTTTTCTTCTAAAATGTATAAAATTGTACATGTCACATTTGAGTCTGTAGTCCAAAATGGCTAATTTTGTACAAGTTATGATAATTGGACCAAGCTTCATTTGATAGCCTATGTATATTCAATTGCTCTAGCATGAATTGTTTAAAAGGCTATATGTACTCTATTAAGTTGCTTTTGCAACTGTGTTAAAAATCAGTTGGGCATATTTCAGCAGTTATATTTCTGGATTCTCTGTTGTGTTCCACTGATCTATGTATCTGATTACTGTAGTTAAATATAGTCAATCTTGAGATCAAGTAGACTGATTTCTTCCCACTTTATTCTTTTTCAAAATGTATTTATCTATGTTAGTTTCTCCCACTTTCCATATAAATTTTTAAAAATGTTCATCTATATCTACAAAATATTGCAGATATTTTGATAGAAACTGAATTAAATCCACATACTAATTTGGATAGAATTGAAAGCTTTGCTATGCTGATTCTTTCAATGCATCAACACAATTTTTTTTCCATTTATGTGTGTCTTCTTTCATTTATTTCATCAGTGTTGTGTAGTTTGTAGTATACAACTCCTATACATGTTTTAATACACTTACACCCACGTATTTCATTTTTGAGCAATTATAAGCGATGTAATATTTTAAATTTTGGCATCCATATGTTCATTGTTAATACATAGAAACTCAATGGATTTTAGTAGAGGTTTTTTGTGCCTCAACTACCTCTTTTTGTTTTTTTGTTTTTTGTTTTTCTCTCAGCTTTATTGGGATATACTTGACAAATAAAAATTGTATATATCTACCATAATTTAAAAATTACATATATTTAAGTTGTACAATGTGATGTTTTGATATATATATACATTGTGAAATGATTACCACAATCAAGCAAATTAAAATGCTTATCACATCACATAGTTACATATGTGTGTGCAAATTAACATACTTATCACATCACATAGTTGTGTGTGTGTGTGTGTGTGTGTGTGTGTGTGTGTGTGTGTGGTGGAAACACTTAAGATCAACTCTCTTAGCAAATTTCAAGTACATAGTACAGTGTTAACTATACTCACCATGCTGCACATTAGATCTCCAAAACTTATTCATCCCACATAGCTGAACCTTTTTACTGTTTGACCAACCCCTCCCCATTTCTCCCACACCCCAGGCCCTGGCCACCGACATTCTACTCTGCTTTTATGAGTTTGGCATTTTTAGATTCCACATGTAAGTGACATCATGCAGTGTTTGTTTTTCTGTGTCTGACTTATTTAACTTAGCATAATGTCCTCCAGATTCATCCATGTTGTTGTAAATTGCAGGATTTCCTTCTTTTTTAAGGATGAATAATATAACATTGTCTGATGTACCACAGTTTATTTATCCACTCCCTACTGAAAGACACCTTAGTTGCTTCCGAGCTTTGACAATTATGCATAAAGTTGCTAAAAATATCCTTGTGCAGGTTTTTGTGTGAACGTTACTTTTCAATTCACTTGGTTAAATACCAAGGAACACTATTGCTGGATCATATAGGAAAAATATGTTTAGCTTTGTAAGAAACTGCCGAACTGTCTTCCAACTTGGCTGTGCCATTTTGCATTTCTACCAGCAATGAGTGAGAGTTTCTGTTGTTCTATATCCTTGCTTGCATTTGGTGTTTTGGTATTCTGGATTTTGGCCATTCTAATAAATGTAGTGGTATCTCGTAATTGCTTTAATTTTCACATCCCTGAGGGCCTATGAGGAGAAGCATCTTTTCATATGTTTACGAGCCACCTTCTTTGGTGAGGTGCCTGCCTAGAACTTTTGCCCATTTTTAGTTGAGTTGTTTGTTTTCTTATTGTTGAATTTTAAGAGATCTTTGTATATTTTGGATAACAGTCCTTTCTCAGATATGTATTTTGCAAATATTTTCTCCTAGTCTGTGGCATGTCTTATTCACTTGAAAATGTCTTTCACTGAGCACAAATATTTAATTCTAATGAAGCTTAGATTATTAATTATTTCTTTCATGGACCATGCCTTTGTTGTTGTATCAAAAAAGTTATTGCCAAACCCAAGATCATCCAGATTTTCTTCTGTTATCTTCTAGAATTTTTTATAGTTTGGAATTTTACATTTTGGTCTACGATCTATTTTGACTTACTCTATGTGAAGAGCATAAAGTCCGTGTTTAGGTTCATTATTTTGTATATGGATGCCTAGTAATTCCAGCAGCATCTGTTGAAAAGACTATGTTCACTCCATTGTAACACCTTTGTTCCTTTGTCAAAGATCAACTGACTATATTCCTGTGGTATCTTCTTCACTTTTGAAGTATAATTTCACTGTGTATAACATTCTAGGTTGGTGGACTTTTCTTTCAAAACTTTGAACATTTCACTCAACTATCATAGAGCTTGCATGGCATCTCGTGAGAAGTCTGCTATGAATTGTGTACTTTTTCCTCTATAAGTAAGGTATTTTTTCCTGCTGTTTCTTTCAAGATTTTTACTTTGTCTTTCCTGCAGTTTATGTTATCATATTTATCCGGATTGGTTTTTCTCTGGGATTCCTGGGTCTCTGGTTTGATGTCTAGCACAAATTGTGTAAATTTGGTCATTGTTATTTCTGTTATGTCTTCCTCTCCATTATCTCTTCTGGTATTCCAATTACATATATGCTACACCTTTTGAAATTATCCCATGGTACTTGGATACTCTGGGTTTTGTTGTTGTTGTTGTTGTTGTTGTTGTTGTTGTTTTTTCATTTTTCTCTTAAAATTTCAATTTCGGAAGTTTCTATTAATCTATCTTCAGGCTCACTGACTTTCCTTGTCCTCATAATCTATTGATGAGCCCATCAAAGGCATTCTTCATTTCTGTAACACTGGTTTTTTTTAATTTCTAGCATTTTTTTAAAAAAAAATTTTGCTTAGGGTTTCCATCTGTGCTTACATTACCTTTCTGTTTTTGCATGGAATCTACATATTTTCCTCTAGAGCCCCTAACATATTAATGGTATTTATTTTATTTTTCCTGACTGATTCATTAACACCATCCAAGAAAACGTAACATCACCAAATAAACTATATAAAGCACCTGGGACCAATCCTGGAGAAACAGAGATATGTGACCTTTGAGACAGAGAATTCAAAATAGCTGTGTTGAGGAAAATAAAAAAAATTCAAGATAACACAGGGAATGAAGTCAGAATTCTATTAGATAAATTTAACAAAAGACTGAACTAATTTAAAAGAATAAATCAGAAATTCTGGAGCTGAAAAAATGCAAATGACTTATTGAAGAATGCATCAGTCTTTTAATAGCAGAATGGATGAAGCAGAAGAAAGAATTAATAATCTTGAAGACAGGTTATTTGAAAATACACAATCAGAGGAGATAAAAAGAAAAAGAATAAAAAACAATGAAGCACACCTACTAGATTGAGAAAATAACCTCAAAAGGGCAAATCTATGAGCTATTGGCCTTAACGAGTAGGTAGAGAAATAGATGATGTAGAAAGTTTATTCAAAGAGATAATAACAGACAACTTTCCAAACCTAAAGGAAAGAAAGATATCAATATCCAAGTATAAGAAGGTACAGAACACCAAGCAGATTTGACCCAAAGAAGACTACCTCAAGGCGTTTAATATTCATACTCCCAAAGATCAAGGATAAAGAAAGGATCCTAAAAGCAACAAGAGAAAATAAACAAATAACATTCAATGGAGCTCCAATATCTCTGGCAACAGACCCTTCAGTGGAAAATGTGTGGGCCAGGAGAGAGTGGCATGACACCTTTAAAGTATGGAAGAAAAAAATATTTTACCCTATAATAATATAGCTGGTGAAAATAATCTTCAAACATGAAAGAGAAATAAAGACTTTCCCAGACAAAAACGGAGGGATTTCATCAACAAAAAACTTGTCCTATAAGAAATGTTAAAGGGAGTTCTTCAGTCACAGAAAAAAGAACATTAGTGAGCAATAAGTGATCACCTGAAAGTATAAAACTCACCAGTAATAGTAAGTACACAGAAAAACACAAAATATCATAACAAACCACACTGTAACTGTGGTGTGTAAACTACTCTTATCCTAAGTAGAACGACTAAATGATGAACCAATCAGAAATAATAACAACAACTTTTCAAGACATAGATAGTACAATAAGATATAAATAGAAACTACAAAAAGTTGAAAAGCAGGGAGACAAAGTTAAGTTATAGAATTTTATATTTCCTTTTTGCTTGTTTGTTTTTTGTTGCTGTTGTTGTTTATGTGAACAGTGTCAAGTTGTTATCAGTGGGCTACCCTCTTTGGGTCCTCTCCCTTTGTATAGGAGCTCTGTTTTCACTCTATTAAATCTTGCAACTGCACTCTCTTCTGGTCTGTGTTTGTTATGGATGGAGCTGAGCTTTCGCTGGCCATCCACCACTGCTGTTTGCTGCCCTCGCAGACCCTCCGCTGACTTCCATCTCTCTGGATCCGGCAGAGTGTCTACTTTGCTCCTGAACCAGCGAGGCGCCCATTGTCGCTCCTGATCAGGCTAAAGGCTTGCCATTGTTCCCGCACGGCTAAGTGCCCAGGTTCGTCCTAAAGGAGCTGAACACTAGTCACTGCGTTGCACAGTTGTCTTCTGTGACCCACGGCTTCTAATAGAGCTATAACAATCACTGCATGGCCCAAGACTCCATTCCTTGGAATCTGTGAGGCCAAGAACCCCAGGTGAGAGAACATGAGGCTTGTCACCATCTTGGAAGTGGCCCACCACCATCTTGGGGGCTCTGGGAGCAAGGACCCCCCAGTAACATTTGGTGACCATGAAGGGACCTTCAAAGTGGTGAGTAATATTGGACCACTTTCTCTTGCTTTTCTGTCCTATCCTTCCTTAGAATTGGAGGAAAATACCGGGTACCTGTCGGCCAGTTAAAAACTATTAGTGTGGCCGCTGGACTTAAGACTCAGGTGTGAGGCTGTCTGGGGAAGGGCTTTCTAACAACCCCCAACCCTTTTGGGTTGGGAATGTTGGCCTGCCCAGAACAAGCTTCCACTTTCAATTTTCTTTGGGAAGCCAAGAGCCAACTACAGATGGAAAGCTGTTGTCCAGAACTCCGAGCATTAGCTGGTTGAGATCATGGCACAGCCAGAAGTCTCTATTCAATAGTCGCCCATGCGTGCACCCCTACATTTCCTTCTGACCCATACCTCCTGGGTCCCGACCATGACTTCTTGAAAGTGTTGCCCCAAAATTCTCCTTACGTCTGAATCTACTTCCTCTGATCTCTGCCTCATGGGTACTAATGGTTCAGACTTTCATTTCCTCTAGCAAGCTGTATCTCCAAAGGGATCTAAGGAATGTCTACGCTGCATCCTTAGGCATCTAGGCTATAAACCCAGTGAGTCTTGTCCCTGGTGTCTCTCCCGATTTAGGTATACAGCTCTTGACATGGGCTGTTATGTGGGACCTGTTCCCCACCACCCTTGCCAGGACCCCAAGTTTGTAAATGGCTAAGAGAGGAAAGAGAGAGAGACAGACAGAGAGAGAGACAGAGACAAAGGGAGAGAGACAGAAAGAGACAGAGAGGAGAGAGACAGAGAGGAGAAAGAGACAGAAAGACAAAGAGGGAGTCAAAGAGAGAAATAAAGAGAAAGATAGAAATAGTAAAAAAAACAAAAACAAAAAAAACAGTGTGTCCTATTCCTTTAAAAGCCAGGGTAAATTTAAAACCTATAATTGATAATTGAAGGTCTTCTCTGTGACCCTATAACACTTCAATACTACCTTGTTGTCAGTCTAAACGAGGGCGTAGCCTGAAAACACTGAGACCACTGACAACCTGTAGCCTTCCTATCAAAAATCCTTAACCCAGTAACCCGTAGATGGCCCAAATGCAATCTGTAGCAGTAACTGCTTTGCTACCAGAAGAAAGTAGAAAAACAACTTTTAGAGGAAACCTCATTGTGAGCACCCTGCAATAGTTCAGAATTATTCTAAGTTACTATCAGCTTAAAATAATGGGTCATAATGATTGTATTTGCAAGCTTCATGGTAACCTCAAACCAAAAAACATACAATGCATACACACACAAAATAAATATCAAGAAACTAAACCATATCATCAGAGAAAAACACCTTCACTACAGGAAGACAGGAAGGAGAGAAAGAAGGAAAAGAAGACCACAAAACAACCAGAAAACAAATAACAAGATGGCAGGAGTAACTCCTTACTTATCAATAATAACATTAAATATAAATGGACTAAACTCTCCAATCAAAAGACAGGCAGTGGCTGGATGGACGGAAAAAATAAGACATATTGATCTGTTGCCTACAAGAAACACACATAGACCGAAAATAAAGAGATGGAAAAAGATATTCCATACCAATGGAAACCAAAAAAGAGCAAGAGTAGGCCAGGCACAGTGGCTCACTCCTGTAATCCCAGCACTTTGGGAGGCTGAGGCAGGTGGATCACCTGAGGTCAGGAGTTCGAGACCAGCCTGACCAATATGGAGAAACCTCATCTTTACTAAAAATACAAAATTATCCAGGCATAGTGGTGCATGCCTATATTCCCAGCTACTCAGGAGGCTGAGGCAGGAGAATCACTTGAACCCCGGAGGCAGAGGTTGCAGTGAGCCAAGATTGCAGCATTGCACTCCAGTCTGGACAACAAGAGCAAAACTCCATCTCAAAAGAAAATAAAAGAGCAAGAGTAGCTATCCATGTTTCAGAAAAAAATAGATTTCAAGACAAAAATTGCAAGAAGAGACACAGAAGGTCACTATATAATAATAAAGGAGTTGATTCAGCCAGAGAATAGAACATCACTGCTGTTATTCAACATAATACTAGAAGTCCTACCTAGAGCAATTAGGCAAGGAAAGAAATAAAGGGCATTCAAGTTGGAATGGAAGAAATCAAATTTTCCTTGTTGGCTGATGATATAATCTTATATTTGGAAAAACCTAAAGATTCCACCAAAAAAATGATTATAATGGATAAACAAATTCATTGTGTTAAGTGAAAGTAGCCAGGCACAGGAAGACAACATGTTCTCACTTGCTTGTGGGATCTAAAAATCAAAACAATTGAATTCATGGAGGTACAGAGTAGAATGATGGCTACTAGAGGCTGGGAATAGTACAGGGGAAATCAGGGGGAGGTAGGGGTGGTTAATAGGTACAGAAAATAGTTAGAAGGAATGAATGTGACCTCGTATTTGAGAACACAACAGGGTGATCATAGTCAATAATAATTTAATTGTACACTGTAAAATAACTAAAAGAGTACAATTGGGTTGTTTGTAACAAAAATGATACATGCTTGAAAGGGTTGATACCCCATTCTCCATCCTGTGATAATTAGTCATTGCATGCCTGTATCAAAACATCTCATGAACTCCATAAATACATACACCTACTATGTACACACAAAAATTAAAAATGAAAAGACAGTTCAAGTGGCCAAGAACATAGTTTGGTGTAGTTGTAGGAGAATAAAGCAACAATTTCGTTTTTACCTTCATAAACTACTTCAGGGAAATGTCTCCAAATCCACCATAATAAAGTAAAGGGAATTTCAAAGAACTATGTGTGGAGAGTATTTGGCTCCAGAAAATACTCCGTTTATTTTGTATGACATAGTTCAGTCAATGATCAGTGGACCTCTGATAAGGCTGGACCTTTCAAAGATGTGATCTCTCGAAACAAGGAGCAAAGTTATGACTTACATGATCTTCCACATGGGCATGCTGCTGTCATCAGGTCTGTAATTTCTAGTAACTTACATTTTTCTCTTCAACAGTCTTATGAAATAGATGAACCCAAGTTGATATTAACAGGAGTATCACAGGTGCTGTTCCAGGATGACACAAAACAAACTAGCAGCTTTATACTGTTAGACACAAAAGGTGAAAAGGGAGATCCAGTCTCTACCCTTCAAGAATACCTCCATCCTTCAAGAATACCTGCTCTCATGGAGCTCTAATCTTAAGCAGTAGTTCTTGCCCCTGGCTACACATTAGAGTCACCTGAAGTTCTTAAAAAATGCTCATGCCTGGACTCCACCTCCAGGTACTCTGATGTAGTTAAACTTTTTAATTACTTACCAGAGTACAAGTTGGTTCCTTATATAGTTTTTCATATGGAGGTAGCAACGTGAGCAAATAGATCATTCAAATAGATTGTGATTAATATTTTTCTCCCTGACATCTACAACAGTGGATGTCAGAGAGAAAAAATCTGTGGGCATAGGGAGAAGAGAACTGATAAATCTGCTTGAGGGAATCAGGGAATGCTTCACCAGAGAGGTTATATTTGAACTGAGTTTTCTTTTGTAACATTTTAAAATTTCAAAACCTATAAAGGAGCTAGACACAGTGGTTCATTTCTGTAATCACAGCACTTTGGGAGGCTTAGGCAGGAGGATCGCTTGAGCCCAGGAGTTTGAGACTAGTTTGGGAAACACAGTGAAACAGCATCTCTACAAAAAAAATTTAAAAATTAGCCAGGAGTGGTGGCACACACCCGTAGTCCCAGCTACTTATGAGGCTAAGGCAAGAGGATCACTTGAGCCCAGGAGGTCAAGGCTGCAGTGAGCTGTGTTCATGCCATTGCATGCCAGCCTGGGTGACAGAGTGAAACCCTGTGTCAAAAAAAAAAAAAAAAAAAAAACCTACAAGGAAGTGCTGAGAATAACATAACAGCACCTAGATCCGAGTCGCACAGTTCTAAAAAATGTTTATGTTTTCTTTTTGTCATATTCCCTGAGAAAGAAATAAAAATGAAACAAACAATTGTAGACATGGTTGAATTATTTATTCTCCTTCTGAAGCCCATTACCACTCTTCTTCCCTCAGAAGTAAGTGTTATCATAAATATTCCCAGTCTATATTTTTATACTTTTATTTCATATATATGTGTCTATTAATTATTTAGTGTTGTTTTGTGTGGCTTACAGTGATGTAAACAGTGTCATACTTTATTTCATTCTTCAACTTGGCCTTTATCAGGTAACATTTTTTGAGATATATTCATGTTTAGGCATGCAGCTATAGTTCCTTAATTTTGGTGCTCAAACAATATTCACAAAACTTTTGGTGCTCAAAAATTCCAAAGAAGGTAGAATCTTTCCAAGATGTACTGAGGAGCTGCAATTTCTTTTTTCCATGAAGATTTTGCCAATTCTTGTAGCTCATGGGGAATGAACAAGCCAGATGAGATTTTGGTGGCCACAGGAAAACAGAGTGACAAATTTGAAAACTTGAGAGAACTCACACACATAACCACAACCCCTCTGAAGACATTTGCTAAATTCCAAAACTGAAAAAAAGAGGGAGGCTAAAAAGCTAAGTTGAAATCCCTCTGGAAAGCAGAATGGAATTTCCAATACTTTCTCAAGACCTAGCAGACAAAAACTCCCCAAGTGGAGTGATGCTGAGAATACTTCACTATATTCAAGGGGCAGGAGTTGGAGACAGAAAAGAATTGACTTTGATGACATGCAACAGCTTTCCCTGGGGAAATCTGTCAATGTGAATGCGGAAATATCCTGACAATCAAGATTCTGGCCTAGGCAGAAGGATGTCTCTGGAAGCTGATTATAGGTACATCCTATGTCCCAGCAATTCCACTCCTCATTTTCTATACAACAGAAAGGTATATACTTACTCACCAAAAAACCTGTACGATAATGTACAGAGAGGCCCTATTCAGAATAGCTCAAAACTAAAAATTACCCAAATGTCAATCAACAGTAGAATGGATCAATAAAATGTGGTATTATCATACAACAAAATACCATACAACAATGAGACTGAACAATCTATAACTGCATACAAAAAATAAATGAATATCATAAACATAGTGCTGATTGGGAAAAAAAAGTCAGACACCAAAGAATATAAATTATATGATTCTATTTATATTTAAATAAGTTTTAAAACATCACAGATAAAGCTAATTTGTAGTGTTAGGAGTAAAGATAATGGTTTATTTGGGGGAGGCGGTTATAACAGAAAAGGGGCATAAATGTGGCTTCAACGGTGTAGATAATATCCTCTTGGTGCTGGTTACATCAGTATGTTCACTTCATTGAAATTTATTGAGCTAAATCTTTATGATTTTTGTGCTTTTAATATGTGTGTTTTACTTCAATTAAAAAAATCAAAACTTTAAGATAAGAATAGCAAAAAAAAAAAAAAAAAAAAAAGTGCACAGACCCCACCTCAAGGGATTTGGCTTTTATAAAGCTGTGATAGGTACTGGAACAGCATTTTTCATACAAAGGTTTACTGGACAATCTTTTCTCTTTATCTGAGAATTAATTTTTTTAAAATTTTGCCCCCTTTATGGATTGTATGTCATTGTTTTATAACTTTGCAAGCATTTATTATGTCATTGTATCTGGTATACTTACTGCAAATAACTTATTCTTATCTATTATTTTATTTTCACTTTGCTCAAGATTTACTTTTTCAACCATAAGGCTTTATTCTTGAGGTCAGATTTTCTAACATATTCCTGTATGTGTTTAACTCTGTTATTATTTCAAGAATCCTGGCCATTCGCTGTAGTATATAATATCCTATGTTTTTAATGCTTTCAAGGTTTTTACACTTTAATCTTTACTCCATCTGAAATTTATTTAGTATTGCAAAATGTAGGGTTCTTGTATTTTTTCCATATGTTAAGTGTATTGTCCCACCTCCAGTACTGATGCAATCATCATTTCTCCTTGTATTTGTTATTCCACCTGTCAAATACCAAATTCCCATTTATGGTTGGTCTGTTTCTGAGGTTTCTACTTGACTACACTGATGCATATGTATACTAACATGCCACTTCTCTAATTTCTATAACTTTATCATAAGTTCCTATCTTTTACCTTGCTTTTTTTCCCAAATTTTCTTGCCTACCCATGCATTTTTATTTTATCTATGTGGATTTTAGAGTCATTTTATTTGCTCTATAAGAATTCCCACTGGGAGTTTGATTGAAATTACACCACATTTATGGATGGATTTGGAGAGAAATAACACATTATAATATCAATCTTCTAATCCAAAAAACATGGTGTATCGCTATTTATTTTAGGTTTATTTTAATTATCTCAATTTTTAAATTCCCTCCATAAATGTCTTGACATCTGTTTTAGGTACTTTATATATTTACTGCTATTGTAAATTAATGTATGGTGTAAGAACAGTATTAGTTTTTGTATGTTTATTTGTATCTAACAATTTTACCAAACTCTCATTTTAATTCTATTAATGTATCTGTAGATTTACTGGATTTTCAATATAGTCAATGATTTTGAACATGGACATACCTCAGAGATATTGTGGTTCAGTTCCAGACCACCAAAATAAAGCAAATATTGTGATAAAGCAAATCACATTATTTTGGGCGGTTCCCAGTGCATATACAAGTTATGTTTATGACTGGGCGTGGTGGCTCACACCTGTAATTCCAGCACTTTGGGAGGCCGAGGCAGATGGATCACCTGAGGTCAGGAGTTCAAGACCAGCCTGGCCAACGTGGCAAAACTTCATCTCTACTAAAAATACAAAAATTATCCTGGCATGGTGGTAGGCACCTGTAATCCCAGCTACTCGGGAGGCTGAAAGAGGAGAATCGCTTGAACCCAAGAGGTGGAGGTTACAGTGAGCCAAGACTGTGCTATTGCACTCCAGCCTGAGCATCAGAGTGAGACTCCATCTCAAAAAAAAAAAAAAAAAAGAAGATTATGTTTACACTGTACTGTAGTCCATTAAGTGTACAATACCATTATATCTTTAAAAAGTATAAACCTTAATTTAAAATATTTCACTTAAAATGTTAACAATCATCTGAGCCTTCAGCCAGTTGTAATATTTTTGCCAGTAGAAGGTTTTGTCTTGATGTTGATGGCTGCTAACTGATCAGGGTGATGGTTGCTAAAGCTTGGAGTGGCTGTGGCAATTTCTTAAAATAACACAACAATGAAGTTGTTTACTGTATAGATTGTCTCTTCCTTTCATGAAAAACCTCTCTGTAGCATGAAATGCTGTTTGATATTATAGCATTTTACTCACAGCAGAACTTTCAAAATTGGAGACAATCCTCTCAAACCCTGCTGCTGCTTTATTAACTAAATTTATGTAATATTCTAAATCCTTTGTTGTCATTTCAACACTGTTCACAGCATCTTTACAAGGAATAGATTCCATCTCAAGAAACCACTTTCTTTCCTCATTCATAAGAAGCAACTCCTCATTTGTTCAAGTTTTATCATGATATGGCAGCAATTTATTCACATCTTCAGGCTCCACTTCTAATTCTAGTTCTCTCACTATTCCCACTACATCTGAAATTATTTCCTCTCCTGAAGTTTTGAACCCCTTAAAGTCACCCATGATGACTGGAATCAACTTCTTCCAAACTCCTGTTACTGTTAATATTTTGGCCTCCTCCCATGAGTCACAAATGTTCTTAGTGGTATCTAGGATGGTGAATCCTTTCCAGAAGGTATTCAGTTTGCCTTGCCCAGGTGCATCAGTAGAATCACGATCTATGATAGCTATAGCCTTATTAAATGTATTTCATAAGAAATAAGACTTGAAAGTAGAAATTACTCCTTGATAAATGGGCTGCAGAATGGATGTTGTGTTAGCAGGCATGAAAAAAAACATGGCACAATTCCTTGAAGAGAATAGTGATTTTTTTCTGACATGAATAGATATGTCTTTTGTCTTTTGTGCATGTAGAGCCTTATCTAGTTCTACTATCCAAAGGCTATTGGAGCATAGGAACTCACACATTACTGTGTCAAAACATGGGACCTATTTTACATCAAAAGTACTACAAAAGTGGGCCCATGACCATGAAATTCACGAATCACAAAACATATAATAGCACTTGGAAGCTACTGTCATGAAAGAGCATTAGAAAAGCCTGTTTCAGGCTTACTGAAGTGCCAGTTCAAAGGTGAAACTTTAAAAACTGTGTTGCTTCCTCCAAGACAGTATACACTTGACCCTTTATATCCATGAGTCTTGCATCCATGGAATCAACCAGCGATGGATTGAAAATATTCAGGAAAAAACTCATATTTGCTGAACATGTACAGATGTTTTTCTTGTCATTATTCCCTAAACAATACAGTATAATAACTATTTACACAGAATTTTATTGTATCAGGTATTATAAGTAATCTAGAGATGATTTAAAGTATCCAACATGGTGAAACCCCATCTCTACTAAAAATAAAAAAATTAGCTGGATGTGGTGGCAGGCAACTGTAATCCCAGCTACTCGGGAGGCTGAGGCAGGAGAATCACTTGAACCCAGGAGGCAGGGGTTACAGTGAGCCAGTATCACACAACTGCACTCCAGCCTCAGTGACAGTGCGAGACCCTGTCTCAAAAAAAAAAAAAAAAAAAAAAAAAAGTATACAGAAGGATGTATATAGGTTTTATGCAAATACTATGCCATTTTATATAAAGGACTGGACCATCCATGGATTTCGGTATCTGCAGTTGGTTGTGGAATCAATCTTCCATGGATACCAAGGGATGACTGCACTAACTTGAATCAGAGACCTCTATATAGTGGTGTATCCCTAAATAGGATGAAATAACGGGTCAAGGAAACAATGGGTGGAATTAGGAGTAGCCCCAATCATATTATTCCCAATGACCCACTGGAGGACTTTTCATTTCCTGTCTGTCTGGGAACAGTGGAGTTGTGGGTTAGGATCCCCAAAGGGCAAACACTTCTGCCATGAAAGTCAGAAAGAATCACATTCAACTATAAATTATGGAAGCTGCCTGGAAACTTCATGATCTTCGCATTCAGGGCATAAGAGGCAAGAAGAGGAGTTACCATCTGTTTTGGACTTCCTGCAGACATTGGATGGACCTCACCCAAAATTTGATTCAGACAACAAAACTAGATGACATCACATACACACTAAGATGGTTACTTACATAATGAGGCTTTCTAGAGCAGGGCTGGCCTGCCAAACTGGTCCAAAAATAGCTTGAGAGAACAGGTGAAGGAGATTGGCTTGGGGTTCTTGCAATGGCTAGGGGGTGGGGCTAGGGTGCAGCAAAAGCTGTAGTACATTCCACAAATTTTCTTTCTCTGTTCCCCCGGCCAAAGAAAGATACACCAGAACCCTGGAGGAGGTATTTCCCAGACTTATACGAAGAAGTAAATTTGATCAGCAAAAGGGTTGAACAGCGCTGGACATGGAGGTGCCCCATACAGATTCCCTCCAAGAAGGGATGTATTGTCTGAGATGTCGGGAGTCTTGTCAGCAGGCAGTCTTCAGCCTTTAGCCCATCAAAGACAGCCTCAGTTGCAGGAGACATCTCGCTGTGATACAGTGAGTGATCAAGGTGTGTGTGTGTGGAGGCCCAGACATTTTGACCCGATGCAAGACAACTCGGGCCATTTTTACTACAGATCTCTTCATACAGTCATCCAAGAGACTGTTGCTGTTTGGGCCTGCATTTCACCTTGACTTCTGCCCCTGCCCAATTCTGCTTTTTTCCTTTTTTTCCCCCACAGGTATCTATCCCAAGAGCACTCCCACATAAACATCCAGTACAATAAATACTGTTTCAGAATCTGCTTTCAGAAGAATCTAATCTGAAACATCTCTACTACTGCTACCAATTTCTGTATTACTTGGAGTAAGGTTAGGCTGCTTAGTAAATGGGCCCAGCAATAAATCAGATTCTTAAAGAAGACAGAAGTTTATGTCTGCTCACCTAATCATCTGTCATAAATACTTTTGGTCAGTGGGAAGCTCTCCTCTATGTGTGTATTTAGATATAAAGGTACTTTCCTAAGGTGGAGATTTTAACCTAGGCTCTACAAACCCTTTAAAAAGGTCTAAGAGTAAAATTCAAAGGATGCATGAATTTGAATAAGAAAAAATCTTCTTTTATTTCACCAACCTCCAAATGAAATTTACACCAGCCCCACTGTCTGATGTTGATCAACATGATTGAAACAACTTACATTAACAGGGCTCTTATCAAGTGTCAGGCTCTATGATAAGCACATTAAATGCTTTGCTGCAGTGAGTGTTTACAAAAACCTGATGACATGAATATTATTACACTCCCATTTGACAAATGAGGAAAATAAGTTATGCAAGTTTTAAGCATCTGCCCCAATGTCACAAAACAGAGTAAGTAGCAAAGCCAGAATTGTAATATAACATCAGTGAAAACAAACTCAACGTTATCAATTAATTTTCTGAGTCACAAGTTACTTTTCCTCTCTGGGATTCCGATTTTTTATCTATAAAACCAAAGTGTGAACTAGACCTAGAGTAAGCAAACCTACATGCAAGTGGGTCTGATGAGAAAAAATTTTAAATGGTTATGGGACAAATATTTTTAAATAGCATATATTTATTACAAATGAAAAGTACAGTATCTGCAACAGCACTTTCACACTTCTGCTAAAGGTTTCACCTTATGGCTAGAATTTCAGCCACTATGTCATTAATACTTATGCTCTTTTATGTACCAAATTATAATACTGTGGCTTTGAATACATATTTTCTGAGACAAAATCTAGTTTGGTGGATGGAGGGGATGGCATATACAGGCAAAATGTAGTTGTCAGCGGATATGCAGATAGGGAGGTAACAAACTTCAGTAACAGTACAGACAAAAATACAGACTAACCAGGCGATTCCTATTTGAGCAAGTGGAACACGGATACAACATTTAGAATGGAGTCTTATTAGAATACAGAAAAAAATATACAAGATATTATGTGAATAAATGACACTAACAATCTGAAAAGGAAATTAGGAAAATAATTGTATTTACAATAGCATCATAAAAAGTAAAATACGATAGAACTAAGAAGGAGAAATATTTATACATTGGAAACTATGAAGTGTTGCTGAAAAATTAACAAAGACACAAATAAATGGAAAGACATCCCTTGTTCATAGATATGAAGACAATATTGTTAAGATGTACACACTACACAAATCAATCTACAGATCCTTACCAAATCCTAACAATACTTTTTGCAGAAATACAGAAATTTGTCTTAAAATTCATACGGAATTTCAAAGCCCCCAAATATTCAAAACAATCTTGAAAAGGAACAAAGTTCAAGGTTTCACATTTTCTAATTTTGACACATACTCCAAAGCTACCATAATCAAAAAAATATGGTACTGACATAAGGACAGACATATTAGAACAATAAAATAGGACAGAAAGCCCAGAAATAAACCCTCAAATACATGGTAAATGATTTTCAACAGATATGCCAAGACATTCAATGAAGAAAGAACACACTTTTCAACAAATGATATTACAAAACAATGGATATCCAAAAGCAAAGGAATTAAGGTGGACCAATACCTTATTCCACACTAAAAAAATCAATTGAAATTGGATCAGAATCCTAAATGTAAGAGCTAGAACCACCAAACTCTTAGAAGAAAACATAATAATAAATCTTCACGGCATTAAATTTGTTAATGATTTATTGGATATGACATCAAAAGTGCAGGGAACAGAAAAATAAAGTGGACTACATCAAAATTAAAACTATTGTGCATAGCACATGTATTACGGACTGAATTATATTTCCCCAAGCTTTATATGTTGAAGCTCCAACCTCCAATATGACTGTATTTGGAAAGAGGGCTTTTAGAAGATAGTTTAAAGATTAAATTAAACAATAAAGGCAGAGTTCTAATCTGATAGGATTGGGGTCCTTATTAGAAGAGGAGAAGAGACCGAGATTTTTCTCTCCACATGTAAGGTGCCAAGCAAAGGCCATGTGAGGACACAGCAAAAAGGCAGCCATAAGCAATCAAGGCAGAGAGCCCTCACTGGAAGCTAAATGAGCTGGTACCTTGCCTACAGAACTGTGAGAAATTAATTTCTATTGTTTAAGCCACTCAGTCAATGATATTTTTATGACAGCCTGAGAAGACTAACAAAACATGATAGAAGAATTTATGTAATTTGCCTCAGAGTGCACAAAAAGTAAAGGTCACAGTGGAGTCTAAACCCAAATCTGACACCTGCCAAATGCAGGCTTTTCCCACCTCACCAAATTATTTGGAAAATCTTATGCTCTAAAGAGACGTGAGAAGGATATTCATGCCATTATCACCCATCTCTCTGAAAGTACCCTCTCCATTGAAATTTCCTAGAATAACTCACAGAGCTGTGTGACCCATACCTCCCCATGAGAGACGCCCATATAATGTGCAGCAATGGCCAGGGGAGCATGTCATTGTGGTCTGAGGATACCTGTTTCGTCCAGTGAGAAGAGATCCAGAGCTTCCTCTTCTATTTTCATTGATCTTAACATTGATCTTAAAATTGACACTTAGGGCTTTACCTTTAAAGCAAATCGAGTTCACTAAGAAGACCATGATGAAGCTCAGCTTGAGGGTGTGGATAAGGCTTACAACTTTTCCTTTGGCTTTCCTTTCCATATTACCTTTTATCTCCTACTGGAATCCAGAAACATTGGGGAAGTAGATCTCAGAGAGGATTTTGACATGTTTTCACATCATCCAATAACTTTGAAAGTGGTTCCAGCCACTTTCCAACGAAGAGAGTGTTTCCCATTTGCAATTCTAGCTTCTGCTTTGGAAAATTCAGTGAATAGATCATGTGCTGGAAGCCATGCAAGATCTCTATCATTGATGTGTCTGTGAGGTTGAATCCCAAACACCCCAGGATCTGAGTTTGAGTCCTGGAGTATGCCTCAAGGGAGGGAAAGCCATGCAAGATCTCTATCATTGAGGTGCCTGTGAGGTTGAATCCCAAACACCCCAGGATCTGAGTTTGGGTTCTGGAGCAGGCCTCAAGGGAAAGCATGGCCAAAACTGCAAAAATGCTCACAAGAGAAAAGAAAGTGTTTCTATGTGGGTTATCTGCAATGAACCCCAATACAGGTTGAATGCAAAGTCAGAATTAATTAATGACATTTTATACAGAGTAGCATTTTGTTGGGACAAATGGTAGGTGATTACTTTGCCTTCAGAGTTGTTAGGTGATGCACAGTGAATTGTAGCATGAAGCTTAAGTACCAAGAGAACCAGATAGAGGAATGGTGACATTTTAGAAGAAAGGTACTCTATAAGAGATGAGGTATTGTGCCCTAGAACTTAAAGTATAATAATAATAATAATAACAACAACAATAATAATAAAGAGAAGTATGCAAAATTTTGATGATTATAGGGAATTTGGCTTTTATCTCAAACATATTTTATATACAGAAAACTTCCACCTGTTTTGAAGTATGACATGAATATATTTTGTAGGCTGGTAGAAAACATTTGTCTCCATAAAGAATTGTCATTTGCAATGGAAAAAAAAAAGAGATGAGGTAAGAGAACCATTAGGGGAACTTTGTTGAATGAAATACTCCTAGCCAGAGAAACATAATAATCTACTACCTTGATTTTAAAAACAATAGCAAATTTCGATGATGCATTCACCAGTGGCTGGGTGGTGGATGTCTCTTTCCCTTGAAAAACTGATGATTCATCTCATGTGGGCAGGGAGTAGGAGAAGTGGCTTGCTGGGGCACGGAAATAATGCCATGGCCTCTCAATTAGATGTAATAGCAAAATTATGAAATTGCTGCGAGTAAATTAAATTCATGGAAATTGAAGCACTTTTTTTTTTTTATTTTTTTTTTATTTTTTTTATTTTTTTTAATTTATTTATTATTATTATACTGTAAGTTGTAGGGTACATGTGCGGAGTCTCGCTGTGTCGCCCAGGCTGGAGTGCGGTGGCGCAATTCGGCTCACTGCAAGCTCCGCCTCCCGGGTTATTTTAATCAGAGGCAGCCTTTTGAAGAAGGAGGAATCCTTAGGTAAAACTAGTATTCCCTTGGCATACACTATTATCTGTAGATTAGAATTTTGGATTGTGTTTTTCTTTAATTTGGCTTTTTCTTAAGATAAAATCTATAAGAGATGAGATGAGAGAAGATTCATACTTTCTTCGACTGAAAGAAAAAAGAGAACAATTTTCACAATATGTGTTTTGTTGGGAAGGAAGGGTGGGAGTTTGTGGAGCCATGTGCAAGATCACATGTTGAAATCCATGCATTTGTGCAATGCATTGAAGCCACAGAAGTACTTTTGAACAAGAAGAAGATAAAGATGTAACTGTCTACATTTTAGATTTATCTTATCATCATTATCATCTAAAGAGTCATTTTAAGTTGCAAGGCATTTAACACTATTACTCTTAATATCCATGTGCATTAATTCTAAATTGCTAGTGAGGAAGCCAGAAAGATACAGTGTTACATGCTCTGAACTTGGAAGAGTACAAGGCAATGGAGTAAGGGGGTCAGTTGTGAAATCACCAACAACCATGGACATGAGTGGTCAGAGTGAAGAGATCCATGGAGTCAGGACAGGGCTCCTTCCTTAGACCTCTATCCTCTTACTGGGTGATATAATCCACTCCCAGAAACTCAACTTCTACCTCACAAAACTACATATCTCTAACTCAGATTGCTCTCCTGTGTTCCTAGACATTTATCCAGCTGCCTATTAGATATATCCACCAGGATGGTCCACACATATCTCAATCTCAAAGTTTCCAAAAGTAAACTCATCATACCCTCAAGCCTTCTCCTTCTCCTTTGTTCCACATTTTCAGGCAATCATATCACTGTCTGCTGAAACCCTCATGCCAAAAATCTAGGCATTGTGTTAGGGGTTTTCTTCATTCTTATTGCCCACATTTAATGAGTCATGATGCCCTGTGAATATTACTTTCTAAATACCTTAAAACTCCCTTCTTTCCATTCCTGCTGCCACTGCATCAAGTCCAAGGCCTGAACTACTGCATCAGCTCCAAACAGGCCACATTGTCTTCTATCTCCTCCTTCTCATCTTCATTTCTTTCACACTTTATCCAGTCTCCGTATTGTAACCATAGTTCTCTTTCTGTAAAAGTTGCTGAGACAGGTAGGAAGCCAATGATCAGATGGTTACACTTAAGCCTTGGATCCTGGAGCTAGCAGTTCAGACCTCATAGTGATTTGGAACTCTTGACTTGCTGATAGAGATGTTGAAAGTTCCCAAAAAGAAAAAAAAAAAAAAACGTACTTATAAAGCATGTCCAAGAAGCCATTTGCATGTCTCAGAAAGAAAAACCTTTTCATCTCTATAACATATTCTGTATTGTAAAACTAGCTACTCTTAGTTACTCATTAACCCCAGCATTAATGGCAAAATGATATTTTCAAAGCCAATACCCAAAACCAAAGCCAAAAGGAACAGAGTGAAAAGTGATAAGCATGGAAATTTGGGTGATTGCTTTGGCTGCCAGATCCCTCATATAAAACAAGAGAGAAAGAGGATTGTCAGAGCTGGAATGCTCCCTGTCCCTGCTAGAAAAACTGTCTTTTCGTCAGGGAGAATAAGGCAAAAGTACCAAAAGGCATCAGAAGAAAGTTCTCACTACTGGGCTAAACAGTGCTGGGACTGGCAGCTTTTTGAAGAAGGGTGTAGACAGGCAGAGCTGGGTGAACCTCCTAATGGTGCTGTAGAAATTATTTGCAGAGGAAATGATGTCAAAGGTAGCTTCCAACACTAGACTTCTGGTGCTGCACACATATATGTCTGCTCAGGGGGAAAAACCAGTCCTGTCTTTTGCTCACTAAAATCCCCTATGCCCTCCCCTGGCCACATGACTCCAAAAGAGGATGCAGAAGGAGGAAAAGAAAGTGGAATCAAATATTCCACTGTCCACTGTTAATTGTGTTCTTATTATATGCAAAGCAGCAATGGAAACAAAGAGAACTGAGCTCAGTCAGGAGACATGAATTCAACCTTGCCTCCAGCAGTTTCTAGCTCTAGTAGTAGTAGTAGCAGGAGTAGTAGTAGGAGTAGCAGTAGGAGCAGCAGTAGTAGAAGTAGTAACAGCAATTCCTGCATTTGAATATTTACCATGTGCATGGCATTTTGTGAAGCATTTGATTTCAAACACTGCCAGCTTCAGTACTACATTAAGAATATATATAGGTTTCTCACTGCAGCCAGAGCTCCAGGTCTCATCTTCACTACTCTGTGTCTTCTGCTCCTAGAGGCCTAGCCTCTGTGACCCTGTGACCTGCAGGGACTGTAGACGTTCAGGGATGTGGCCATAGAATTCTCTCTGGAGGAGTGGCAATGCCTCGATGCTGCTCAGCAGAATTTGTATAGGGATGCCATGTTAGAGAACTACAGAAACCTTATCTCTCTGAGTCTCTCCAAAATGGTTGACTAGACACAGCAAGGAGGAACATTGGCCACCAAGAGACTGGGACATCAGGAAAACTGGCACACTCCTAGCAGATTTTCAGAGGGAAGACATTATGAGCAAATGGTGGGAAGACACAAATGCTGGACTGAAGTAGGAGAAAGCTGGGAACTCTGCATGGGGCTGCTGTACACAGGGCCTCATTCCTGGCCCCAAACGACTCTTGCGGAAGGGGAGAGTTGAACAGGCAAGGAGAAATCTACTCTTGCCACAGGCCTCGAGAATCCTGGCAGAACCATTGACCACCACAGACACTTGAGTTGGCAGGGAGAGATGGTTAGAGAAATGGTAGGGGCAGAACTCCAGCCAGTGCAAAAGTCCAGAGTGTTTGATGCCAGAGCGTCTGTAGTACAGCACATCCAGAGATGCCCATCTGACTAGGCTCAACTTTCTCCCATGGCAGACTTCAATCCTAGGGGAACTATTGGTCCTGAATTCTGCAGGGCATTCTTGCCCATGAGATGGTGCCAGTCTAACCTGAGCACACCTCGGACTGCTGGCCTCTGTTGGGGCACAAGCCTGGCCATATTTGCCTACAGTGAAGCCCCAAGACCCCGCTGGGATCCTAGATTATAGCTCTTCCACTGGAAGACTATGCCTGACTGGCAGAGTGCTCCAGCAAAGTGGCCTCTGCAGATATGCACCAGTCCACCCCTGCCCTCCCACTACTTCAGCCTCCCCTGTGCTACCTTACCTGAATGTGCTTACCCACAGCCACCCCCCACATCACTTTGCCAGCAAGTGTGTGCACAGTTGGACCTTGCCTTCCCTTCCCTGATAGTGCTTATGTGCATATGCACCTTGCCTTGCCACTGTAACCAGAGTGATTGCACCCTGTACCTCCTTCCTGACCACACCATCATTGTCATCTGGAGCCTGTCAGTCTCGCCCCTGCCAGAGCCCAGCCCTGTGCCAACACTGCCTCCACTGAGAAACAAGACACAGAGAACAATGGATCCTCCCGCCTCCTAAGTGGCCACTGCTGCCTGCATGAATGAGCATAGAGGGTGCACACAGTCCTATGCCCACAAGCACCCTGTTCCCATGCTGACACCACCACCAATGTGAATGCATGCACAATCACCAGCGAAAGCCACCTGCCTCCCCAAGCTGTGTTACCAATGCTACTGCTACAAATGCCCACATGGAGGTCAGCAACCAAGCACCCACTAGCACCCTGCAACAGTCAAGGAGCATGCACCCCATCACGTTGCTGCTGCTGCTGACACATACAAACGAGGATGAATTCCACTGCCACTGCCCTACAGATTGCTTTGACTGGCACCACCCATTGGAGTGTTGTGACCAACAGTCTAGGAGCAACTTGGCCCCTATAGTGCAGCAGGTTCCTACTCTCGAGGAGTGAGAAAACAAAGCTGGGGTCTGGTACCAGTCTAACAGAGTTAGAACATGCAGTCTAGGAGTTCCGAGCTGAGCACTGGCCTCTTAAAATCTTCCAGAAAAGAAGTCAGTCGACTGAGTCCATGAAATACTGCAATCAAACCCCCAAGGTCTTCAAATATAATACAAGAAAAAATACACATCCAAAGGAGAGCAACTTCAATGACTGAAGCACCATTAGCTCACAAAGATGACAAAGAACCAGTGCAAGAACTCTGACAACTCAAAAAGCCAGAGTGATTTCTTTCCTCTAAACAATCACACTAATTCTCCAGCAGGGGTTCTCAACTAGGCCAAAGGTTCTTAACCAGGCTGAGATAGCTGAAATGACAGAAGTAGAATTAAGAATATGGGTAGGAATGAAGATCATTCAGACGCAGGAGAACATTGCAACTCAATCCAAGGAAGCTAAGAATGACAATAAAATGATATAGGAACTAACACACAAAATAGCCAGTATAGAAAACAATGTAACTGACCTGATAGAGCTTAAAAACACACTACAAAAATTTGATAATGCAATTGCAAGCATTAACAGCAGAATAGACCAAACTGAGGAAAAAATCTCAGAGTTTGAAGTCTGGCTTTCTGAAGTAAAACAGTTAAACAAGAATAAAGGGTGGCGGAGCAAGATGGCCGAATAGGAACAGCTCCAGTCTCCAACTCCCAGCGCAAGCGACACAGAAGACCGGTGATTTCTGCATTTTCAACTGAGGTACTGGGTTCATCTCACTGGGGAGTGCCAGACGATCGGTGCTGGTCAGCTGCTGCAGCCCAACCAGCGAGAGCTGAAGCAGGGCGAGGCATTGCCTCACCTGGGAAGCGCAAGGGGGAAGGGAGTCCCTTTTCCTAGCCAGGGGAACTGAGACACACAACACCTGGAAAATCGGGTAACTCCCACCCCAATACTGCACTTTAAGCAAACAGGCACACCAGGAGATCATATCCCACACCTGGCCGGGAGGGTCCCACGCCCACAGAGCCTCCCTCATTGCTAGCACAGCAGTCTGTGATCTACTGCAAGGCAGCAGCGAGGCTGGGGGAGGGGCGCCCGCCATTGCTGAGGCTTAAGTAGATAAACAAAGCTGCTGGGAAGCTCGAACTGGGTGGAGCTCACAGCAGCTCAAGGAAACCTGCCTGTCTCTTTAGACTCCACCTCTGGGGACAGGGCACAGTAAACAATAAACGCAGCAGAAGCCTCTGCAGACGCAAACGACTCTGTCTGACAGCTTTGAAGAGAGCAGTGGATCTCCCAACACGGAGGTTGAGATCTGAGAAGGGACAGACTCCCTGCTCAAGTGGGTCCCTGACCCCTGAGTAGCCTAACTGGGAGACATCCCCCACTAGGGGCAGTCTGACACCCCACACCTCACAGGGTGGAGTACACCCCTGAGAGGAAGCTTCCAAAGCAAGAATCAGACAGGTACACTCGCTGTTCAGAAATATTCTATCTTCTGCAGCCTCTGCTGCTGATACCCAGGCAAACAGGGTCTGGAGTGGACCTCAAGCAATCTCCAACAGACCTACAGCTGAGGGTCCTGACTGTTAGAAGGAAAACTATCAAACAGGAAGGACACCTACACCAAAACCCCATCAGTACATCACCATCATCAAAGACCAGAGGCAGATAAAACCAAAAAGATGGGGAAAAAGCAGGGCAGAAAAGCTGGAAATTCAAAAAATAAGAGTGCATCTCCCCCGGCAAAGGAGCGCAGCTCATCGCCAGCAACGGATCAAAGCTGGATGGAGAATGACTTTGACGAGATGAGAGAAGAAGGCTTCAGTCCATCAAATTTCTCAGAGCTAAAGGAGGAATTACGTACCCAGCGCAACGAAACTAAAAATCTTGAAAAAAAGTGGAAGAATTGATGGCTAGAGTAATTAATGCAGAGAAGGTCATAAATGAAATGAAAGAGATGAAAACCATGACACGAGAAATACGTGACGAATGCACAAGCTTCAGTAACCGACTCGATCAACTGGAAGAAAGAGTATCAGCGATTGAGGATCAAATGAATGAAATGAAGCGAGAAGAGAAACCAAAAGAAAAAAGAAGAAAAAGAAATGAACAAAGCCTGCAAGAAGTATGGGATTATGTAAAAAGACCAAATCTACGTCTGATTGGGGTGCCTGAAAGTGAGGGGGAAAATGGAACCAAGTTGGAAAACACTCTTCAGGATATCATCCAGGAGAACTTCCCCAACCTAGTAGGGCAGGCCAACATTCAAATCCAGGAAATACAGAGAACGCCACAAAGATACTCCTCGAGAAGAGCAACTCCAAGACACATAATTGCCAGATTCACCAAAGTTGAAATGAAGGAAAAAATCTTAAGGGCAGCCAGAGAGAAAGGTCGGGTTACCCACAAAGGGAAGCCCATCAGACTCACAGCAGATCTCTCGGCAGAAACTCTACAAGCCAGAAGAGAGTGGGGGCCAATATTCAACATTCTTAAAGAAAAGAATTTTAAACCCAGAATTTCATATCCAGCCAAACTAAGTTTCATAAGTGAAGGAGAAATAAAATCCTTTACAGACAAGCAAATGCTTAGAGATTTTGTCACCACTAGGCCTGCCTTACAAGAGACCCTGAAGGAAGCACTCAACATGGAAAGGAACAACCGGTACCAGCCATTGCAAAAACATGCCAAAATGTAAAGACCATCGCGGCTAGAAAGAAACTGCATCAACTAAAGAGCAAAATAACCAGTTAATATCATAATGGCAGGATCAAGTTCACACATAACAATCTTAACCTTAAATGTAAATGGACTAAATGCTCCAATGAAAAGACACAGACTGGCAAACTGGATAAAGAGTCAAGACCCATCAGTCTGCTGTATTCAGGAGACCCATCTCACACGCAGAGACATACATAGGCTCAAAATAAAGGGATGGAGGAAGATTTACCAAGCAAATGGAGAACAAAAAAAAGCAGGGGTTGCAATCCTAGTCTCTGATAAAACAGACTTTAAACCATCAAAGATCAAAAGAGACAAAGAAGGCCATTACATAATGGTAAAGGGATCAATTCAACAGGAAGAGCTAACTATCCTAAATATATATGCACCCAATACAGGAGCACCCAGATTCATAAAGCAAGTCCTTAGAGACTTACAAAGAGACTTAGACTCCCATACAATAATAATGGGAGACTTCAACACTCCACTGTCAACATTAGACAGATCAAGGAGACAGAAAGTTAACAAGGATATCCAGGAATTGAACTCATCTCTGCAGCAAGCAGACCTAATAGACATCTATAGAACTCTCCACCCCAAATCAACAGAATATACATTCTTCTCAGCACCACATCGTACTTACTCCAAAATTGACCATATAATTGGAAGTAAAGCACTCCTCAGCAAATGTACAAGAACAGAAATTATAACAAACTGTCTCTCAGACCACAGTGCAATCAAACTGGAACTCAGGACTAAGAAACTCAATCAAAACCGCTCCACTACATGGAAACTGAACAACCTGCTCCTGAATGACTACTGGGTACATAACGAAATGAAGGCAGAAATAAAGATGTTCTTTGAAACCAATGAGAACAA
>NC_037689.1:104563053-104852049 GCF_003255815.1 Theropithecus gelada
CAAATCAAAACCACAATGAGATACCATCTCACACCAGTTAGAATGGCGATCATTAAAAAGTCAGGAAACAACAGGTGCTGGAGAGGATGTGGAGAAATAGGAACACTTTTACACTGTTGGTGGGATTGTAAACTAGTTCAACCATTATGGAAAACAGTATGGCGATTCCTCAAGGATCTAGAACTAGAAGTACCTTATGACCCAGCCATCCCATTACTGGGTATATACCCAAAGGATTATAAATCTCACTGCTATAAAGGCACATGCACACGTATGTTCATTGCAGCACTATTCACAATAGCAAAGACTTGGAATCAACCCAAACGTCCATCAGTGACAGACTGGATTAAGAAAATGTGGCACATATACACCATGGAATACTATGCAGCCATTAAAAGGGATGAGTTTGTGTCCTTTGTAGGGACATGGATGCAGCTGGAGACCATCATTCTCAGCAAACTATTGCAAGAACAGAAAACCAAACACCGCATGTTCTCACTCATAGGTGGGAACTGAACAATGAGATCACTTGGACTCAGGAAGGGGAACATCACACACCGGGGCCTATCATGGGGAGGGGGGAGGGGGGAGGGATTGCATTGGGAGTTATACCTGATGTAAATGACGAGTTGATGGGTGCAGCAGACCAACATGGCACAAGTATACATATGTAACAAACCTGCACGTTATGCACATGTACCCTACAACTTAAAGTATAATAATAATAAATAAATTTTAAAAAAAAAGAATAAAGAATAAAGATTAAAAAGGAATGAGCAAAACTGCCAAGAATTATGGGATTATGTAAAGAGACCAAACCTGTGACTCACTGACGGCTCTGAAAGAGATGGGGAGAAAGGAAGCAACTTGGAAAACATATTTCAGGATATCATCCATGAGAACATCACCAACCTAGCTAGCCAGGGCAACACTCAAATAAGAAAATACAGAGAACACCTACAAGATATTTCCCAAGAAGATCATCCCCAAGACATATAATCATCAGATTTTCCAAGGTCAGAATAAAAAAATAAAGGCAGCTAGAGAGAAAGGACAGGTGACCTACAAAGGGAAGTCAATCAGACTAACACAGATCTCTCAGCAGAAACCCTATAAGCCAGAAGAGACCGGGGGCTAATATTCAACATTCTTAATGAAAAGAAATTCCAACCAAGAATTTCATATCTGGCCAAACAAACTTCATAAGTGAGGGAGAAATAAGATCCTTTTCAGACAAGTAAATGCTAAGGGAATTCATTACCATCAGACCTGCCTTACAAAAACTCCTGCAAGAAGCACTAACTGTGGAAAGAAAAGGGTATTATCAGCCACTACAAAAACATACTTAAGTACACAGACCAGTAATACTATAAAGCAACCACACAAACAAGTTTTCAAAATAATCAACTAATGACAGGATGACAGGATCAAATCCATACATGTCACTACTAACCTTGAAGGTAAACTGGCTATATGCCCCAATTTAAAAGGCACAGAGTGGCAAGTTGGATAAACAATTGAGACCCAATGGTATACTGTCTTCAAGAGAACCATCTCACATGCACTGACACATATTAGTTCAAAATGAAAGGATGGAGAAAAATCTACCAAGCAAATGGAAAACAGAAAAAAGCAGGGATTGCAATCCTAACTTCAGACAAAACAGACTTTAAACCAACAAAGTTCAGAAAAGACAAAAAAGGTCATTACATAACAGTAAAGGGTTCAATTCAACAAGAAGACATAACTATCCTATATATATATGCAGCCAACACAGGAGTGCCCAGATTCATAAGACAAGTTCTTAGAGACCTTCAAAGAGACTTAGACTCCCACACAATCATAGTAGGAAACTTCATCACCCACTGACAGTACTAGACAGATCATTGAAGCAGAAAATTGACAAAGATATTCAGTACCTGAACTCAACATTGGACCAAATGGATCTGATAGACATTTATAGAACTCTGTACCGCCAAAAGAACAGAATACACATTTTTCTCATTGCCACATGGCATATAAAATTGATCATACAATTGGATATAAAACAATCCTCAGCAAATGCGAAAGAGCCGAAATCATATCAACTACACTCTCAGATCACAGCACAGTAAAAATAGAATTCAGGACTAAGAAAATCATTCAAAACATGGAAATGAAACAATCTGTTTCTGAATGACTTTTGGGTAAATAATGAAATTGAGGCAGAAATCAAGAAATTCTTTGAAATTAATGAGAACAAAGAAAGTAACATACCAGAATCTCTGGGACACAGGTAAAGCAGTGTTAAGAGGGAAATTTAAAGCATTAAATGCCCACATCAAAAAGTTAGAAAGATCCCAAATTAACAACCTAATATTACAATTAAAAGAACTAGAGAAGCAAGAGAAGACCAACCCCAAAGCTAGCAGAAGACAAGAAATAACCAAAATCAGGGCTAAACTGAAGGAGACTGAGACACAGGGAAACATCCAAAAGATCAACAAATCCAGCAGTTTATTTTTTGAAAAAAAATTAAGATAGACCATTAGCTAGGCTGGTAAAGAAGAAAAGAGAGAAGATCCAAATAAAGATAATTGGAAATAGCAGAGGGGACATTAGCACTCACCTCACAGAAATACAAATAATCATCAGAGAATGTTATGAACCCCTCTATGCACACAAACTAGAAGATTTAGAATAAATGGATAAATTTCTGGACACATGCACCCTCTGAAGATTGAAACTTAGGAAGAAAGTTAATCCCTGAACAGACCAATAATGAGCTCTGAAGCTGAATCAGTAATAAATAGCTCACCAACCAAAAAAGTTCAGGACCAGAAGGATTCACATCTGAATTCTACCAGATGTACAAAGAAGAACTTGTACCACTTCTACTGAAACTATTCCAAGAAATTGAGGAGGAGGGACCCCTCTCCATCTCATTCTATGAGGCCAGCATCATCCTGATAACAAAATCTGGCAGAGACACAACAAAAAAAGAAAACCTCAGGCCAATATCCTTGATGAACATTGATGCACAAATCCTCAACACAAACTGAATCCAGGAGCACATCAAAAAGCTTACCCACCATAATCAAGCAGGCTTTATTCCTGGGGTGCAGGGTCAGTTCAACATATACAAATCAGTAGACGTGATTCATCACATAAACAGAACTAGAGACAAAAACCACATGATTATCTCAATAGATGCAGAAAAGGCTTTTGATAAAATTCAACATCACTTCATGTCAAAAAAATCTCTCAATAAATTAGGTATTGAAGGAAGATACCTCAAAATAATAAGAGTTTTCTATGGCAAACCCATAGCCAACATCATATCGAATGGGAAAAAGCTGGAAGAATTCCCCTTGAAACCTGGCACAAGGCAAGGATGCTGTCTCTCACTACTCCTGTTAAACACAGTATTGGAAGTCCTGGCCAGAGAAATCAGGTAAGAGAAAGAAATAAAGAGCATCCAAATAAAAAGAGAGGAACTCAAACTCTCCCTGTTTGTAGGTGACATGATCCTATATATAGAAAACTCCATTGTCTTGGCTCTAAAGCTCCTTAAGCTGATAAAGAACTGCAGCAAAGTTTCAGGATACAAAATAAACATACAAAAATCACTAGCATTCCTGTATACCAACAACAGTCAAGCCAAGAGCCATATCCGAAATGCAATCCCATTCACAAAAGAATCTCATGCTAAAAACAGAATAAAATACCAAGGAATTCAGCTAACCAGGGAAGTGAAAGATCTCTGCAAGGAGAACTACAAAACACCGCATGAAGAAATCAGAGGTAACACAAGAACATGGAAAAATATCCCATGCTCAGGGATAAGAAGAATCAATATTAAAATGGCCATACTGCCCAAAGCAATTTATAAATTCAGTGCTATTCCTATTTAACTACCTATGACATTCTTCACAGAGCTAGAAAAACTATTTTAAAATTCATATGGAACCAAAAAAGACCCTGAATAGCCAAGGCAATCCTAAGCAAAAAAAAAATAAATAAATAAACAAAATAAACAAAACAAACAAACAAACAAAAAGCCAATGCTGGAGGCATCACGCTACCTGACTTTGAACTATACCACAGGGGTACAGTAACCAAAACAGTATGATACTGACACAAAAACAGACACGTAGACTAATGGAACAGAATAAAGAGACCAGAACCCAGAAATAAGGCCACACACCTACAACCATCTGATCTTCAACAAAAACAAGCAACAAAAACAAGCAATGGGGAATGGAAAAAAAATGTGGTACATATACACTATGGAATACTGTGTGGACATTAAAAGAACAAGATCATGTTCTTTGCAGGAACGTGAATGGAGCTGGAGGCCATTATCCTTAGCAAACTAACACAGGAACAGAAAATCAAATATTGCATGTTCTCACTTATAAGTGGGAGCTAAAAGATGAGAACACATAGACACAAAGAGGGAAACAACAGACATTGGGGCCTACCTGAGGGTAGAGGGTAGGAGAAGGGAGAGGAGCAGTAAAAATAACTATTGGGTACTAGGTTTAATACCTGGGTGATGAAATCGTCTGTATAACAAACCCCTATGATGTGTGTTTATCTATATAACAAACCTGCACATGTACCTCTGAACCTAAAATATAAGAGTTTTTAAAAAGAAAGAGTAGACCAAGAAATAAGACACTTGTAGACTACATGTATTCTACAAGAAACTGATTTTTAATATAAAAATACATATAGATTAAAAGTACATAGATGGAGAAAGATATACCATGCCAATACTAATCAAAAGAAAACAAAAGAACCTATATTAGAGCTGACTTTAGACCAAAGAAAATTATCAGGGATAAAGATGGGCATAACATAATGATAAATAGGTCAAATTTCATAACAGATGAAGTGGGTCAATTCCTTGAAAGACACAATCTGCCAAAACTCACACAAGAATAAATCGACAATATGAATAGGCTTATATCTATTAAAGAAATTGAATCAATAATAACCATCTAAAACAGAAAGCACCAGGCCCAGATGGGTTCACTAGAGAATTCTACCAAACATTTAAGGAACAATTATACCAATTCTTTACAATCTCCTTTAAAAGATAAAAGCAGGGGACATACTTCTTAACTCATTCTACAAAGCCAATATCATCCTAACACCAAGGCAGACACAGACAATCTAAGAAAACGACTTCACACCAACATCTCTCTTAGACACTGTTGCAAAATCCTCAACAAAATATTAGTCAATTAAATCCAATAATGTGTAAAAAGAAGTATACACCACCACCAAGTAGAATTTATCCCAGGTATGCAAGGCTGGTTCAACATTTGAAAATCACTTCAATGTAATCTATCACATCAATAAGACAAAGAAGAAAAATCACATGATCATATCAATAGACACAGTAAAAGCATTTGACAAATGTTTTTCATGATAAAAACTCTCACTAAACTAGGAACAGAGAGGAACTTTCTCAACTTGATAAAGAATATCTACAGAAACCTACAGCTAACATCATACTTAATGGTAAAAAAAACTAGAAGGTTTCCCACTAAGTTCAGGAACAAGGCAAAGGTAGCTCCTTTCACCATTCCTTGTCAACATCATACTGGAAGCTCTGGCCAATGCAATAAGACAAGAAAAGGACATTAAGATATGCTGATTGGGAAGTAAGAAATAAAACTATATTTATTAATAGATGACATTATTGTCTACAATTAAAACCCAAAATGCTCAACAAAAAACTCCTGGAACTAACAAGTAATTATAGCGAAGTTCCAAGGCACAGGGTTAATATATAATACAAAAGTAAATCAGTTTCCTATATACCAGCAATAAACAAGTAGAATTTGAAATTAAAAATACAATACTACTTACATTAGCAACCCCAAAATGAAATACTTAGGTATAAAACTAACAAAATATGTATAACTTCTGTATGAGGAAAACTACTAAAATAATTTAAAGAACTAAATAAATGAAGTGATATTCTATGTTCATGGATAGGAACACTCAATATTGTTATGATGTCGGGTTTTCCCAACTTGATCTACAGATTTAATGCAATCACAGTCAAGATTCTAGGAAGTTATTTTGTATATTTTGACAGACTGATTCTAATATTTATAGAGAGAAGCAAAAGATCCAGGGTAGCCAACACAATATTAAAAGAGAAGAACAAAGTTGGAGAACTGACACTAACCAACTTCAAGGCTCATTATAAAGCTGCAGCAATCAACAAAGTGTGGTATTGGTGGAAGAATAAACAAACAGACCAATGGAGCAGAATAGAGAGCCCAGAAATAGATTGACATAGATATATTAATAGTAAACTGATCTTTCACAAAGGAGCAAAGGCACTATAAATATAGGGGAAAAGATAGGGTTTTCAACAAATAATGCTGGAAGAACTGGATACTCAAATACTAAATAAATAAATAAATAAATTCAGACACAGACCTTAAACCTTCACAAAAACTAACTCAAAATGGATCACAGAGCTAAATACAAAATCAAAACTATAAAATTCCTAAAAACATATAGGAAAAAATCAAGATAACCTTAGGTTTGGCAATGGCTTTTTGGATTTGGAGAGCTCTAACGCAAAGTATGGACTCTGGACAATAATTATGCATTAATGTAAGTTTGTCAGTTTAACAAATGTACCACTCTGGTGAAAGATGTTGATAATAAGGGAGGTTATGCATGTATGGGGAAGGGAGTATTTGGGAATCTTCTGTACCTTCCACTCAGTTTTTCTGTTAATCTTCAGCTGCTCTTAAAAATAGTTTAATTTTTAAAAATTTAAACACCACTGTTCCATAACCAAAGATACAATCCATGAAAGAAAGAATTGATAAGCTAGAATGTATTAAAATTAAAAATTTCTGCTCTGTGAATGATACTGTCAAGAGAATGAAAAGCAAGCCAGATGCTGGGAAAAAATATTTGCAAAAGACATCTGGGAAAAGGCTGTTCTCCAAAATATTCAAAGAACCCTTAAAACTCAACAATAAGAAAATGAACAGCCCAATTTAAAAACTGGCTAAAGACTTACACAGACACCTTACCAAAGAAGCTATACAAATGGAAATAAGTATATGAAAAGCCGCTCCCCATGACATATCATCCCAAGTAAGAAAATCCCAATTAAAACAACAATGCAATATTACCATATATGTAATAGTATAGCCAAAATCCAGAACACTGAAACACCAAATGCTGGTGAGGATGTGGAGCAACAGAAAGTTTCATATACTTCTGGCAGGAATGCAAAATGGTATCGCCAATTTTGAAAATAGTTTAGCAGTTTCTTATAAAACTCAACATACTCTTAGCATACAATTCAACAATCATGCTCCTTGGTATTTATCCAAAGGAGTTGAAATCTTATGTCCACACAAAAACCTGCCCATGGATGTTCATAGCCAGTTTATTCATAGTTGCCAAAACTTGAAAGCAACCAAGATGGTTTTCAATAGGTGAAAAGACAAATTGTGACACATCCAGACAAGGGATTATTAGTCAGTGTTAAAAGGAAATGAGCTATGAAGCCATGAAAAGACATGGAAGAAGCTTAAATTCATATGCAAGTGAAATAGGCCAATATGAAAAGGCTACATAGTATATTATTTCACTTATATGATGTTCTACATAAGGCAGAACTATGGAGACAGTAAAAAATCAGTGGTTGCCAGGTTAAGCTACAGAAAGGGGTGTATAGGTGGAGTACACAAGAATTTTATGGCAGTAAAAATACTCTGTATGGTATTATAATGATAAATATGTCATTATACATTTGTCCAAGCCCATAGAATGTATGGAGAGAGCCCTGATGTAAACTATGGGCTCTAGACAATAATGATGCATTAATGTAGATTTGTCAATTTAACAGATGTACCACTCTGGTGGAGGATATTGATAATGGGGGAGGTTAAACATGTGTGGAGAACTTCTGCAACTTCCACTAAATTTTTCTGTAAATCTTAAATTGCTTTTAAAAATAAAGTCTAGTTTTAAAATATTTAAAAATCACTATTCTTTAACCCAAGCTTAATACCCAGTGATTGAGTGGAATATATGAGGCTGCCACGAACCAATTGTATCAACTGGCAGCAAAGTTGCTCCAGTTACTGCAACTGATATTTGCCTACCTAGGCAATTTAGTTAGGCTCAACATGAACTACCACTTTTAACCACCTAGATATTTACTGATCAAAGGCGTCTACTAAGGAGTACTAGCAGTAGCAGGCACCACAGTACATAGTTGGTCTGTCATACATTTTTTTAAAAAAATATGGCATTGGCTAAAACTATGATGAAGAGCACAATGGAGTAAAATGAACGCATAAAATACTGTTAGATAAATTTGAATCTCACATTAAAAAATCACGATTCCAATTAGCAGCAATTAATTCTTCCCACAAGTCATTATTTATGGTTTCCAGAGGTTCATTTTAAAATCAACTACCTATATCTATATATCTATATATTTGTCTAGCAATATACACATATTGGCATGGGTGGCTGTCTGTAAAGTGTTCTGAAGAGTAAACTGGTTTCATAGTTACGGACAAACAATGTTCTAATGATGAAATATGAAAATAAATTAATATGACAAAATTAATAAAACAAAATAAACCACCCCATACCTTGCATTTCAGTGGAATCTTAATGTGTGTGTATTTTTCTGTGTATGTGACAAATGTATTTGAATGATACCCATGCAGTTGAAACTAGGAGTAAAATGGGATATATGTAGAAAGCTATGGAGTGAGAAATTATGAAATGTTGTATTATAAACAATACATTAAAAGTGTGTTACTTCAAGCAATAGGAAAAGGACTCCCTATTCAATAAATTGGATGGGGATAACTGGCTAGCCATATGCAGAAGAATGAAACTGGACCCCAGCATAAATAAAAATTAACTCAAAATGGATTAAAGATTTAAATGTAAGACCTCACACTATAAAAATCCTAATAAAAAACCTAGGAAGTACCCTTCTTAACATAGGCTTTGGCAAAGAATTTGTAGCTAAGTCCCCAGAATCAATTGCAACAAAAATAAAAATTGACAAGTGGGGCCTAATTAGACTAAAGAGCTTCTGCACAGCAAAAGAAATTACCAACAGAGTAAACAGCCCACACAATGAGAGAAAATATTTGCAAACTATGCACCTGACAGAAGTCTAAAATCCAGAATCTACTAAGAGGTTAAACAAATCAACAAGCAAAACCCCAAAAAAATGGGCAAAGGACATGAACAGATACTTCTCAAAAGAAGACATACAAGTGGCCAACAATCATATAAAAAAGCTCAACATCACTAATCATCAGAGAAATGCAAATCAAAACCACAACGAGACACCATCTCACACCAGTCAGAATTGCTATTATCAAAAATTCAAAAAACAACAGATCCTGGCAAGGCTGTAGACAAAAAGGAACACTAATATGCTGTTGGTAGGAATACAAACTAGTTCAGCCATTGTGGAAAGCAGTTTGGAGATTTCTCAAAGAACTTAAAATAGAACTATCATTCAACACAGCAATCCCACTACTGGGTACATACCCAAAGGAAAATAATTCGTTCTGTCAAAAAGACACATGCACCCATATGTTCATTGCAGCACTATTCGCAATAACAAAGACATGGAATCAACCCAGGTTCCCATCAACAGTGGACTGGATAAAGAAAATGTGGTACATATACACCATAGAATACTACACAGCCAAAAAAAAAAAGAATAAAATCATGTCCTCTGAAGCAACATTGATGGAACTGTAGGCCATTATCCTAAGTGAACTAACACAATAACGGAAAACCAAGTACTGTATATTTTCACTTATAAGTGGGAACTAAACATTGAATACACACGAGTGTAAAGACAGGAACAATATAGTAGCAATATATAATTGTATACCTATGTAACAACCCTGCACGTTGTGCACATGTACCCTAGAATTTAAAGTATAATAAAAAATAAGAAAATGTCCCTTATTACAGCTATCAAGGCAAAAGTTTAACGCCATAGTTATTTCCAAATTAGAGACTACTTATAAACACACAAGATATTAATCTTGAAAATGTTACTATTATTAGTAAAGATTAACACTATTTCATTTGGCTATGTTTAGATTCCAGGTTTCTCTCAATTTTCTGAAGGAAGTCCAAGTGGGTTACTAAGGTCCAACTGTATCAACAAGTAGCAAAGTTGCTCCAGTTACCATAAATCATCATTTTGCTAATTGACAACTTCAAGTGGAGCCTCATATGCGGGGCTAGCTCAGTACCTAGAACAAGCTCAAAATAGTGAACTCATAAGAAACATTAGTGATAACATCCAACAAAATATTTACAATCTGCAATACCATTATTAAAACTATGAGAGTTTGGCTACGGGATATTAGCAAGTTTTTCAGCTTCTAGAAACCCCGTATAATCCTATAGTGAAGGACTTAATGGAAGAATTTAGAAAGATTGTCAATGTCACCCATTTATGCTCACCATGATGCATCCCCTGAGGCTTAGAACTTGAATTGAACATAAACAAATGCATATTTACTTTGGCATGGATGCTCATGAAGTGATCTCGAAAGTAAATATGCACATATTGATAAGCTGCATATGTTCCATATTTTTATATGAAAAAATAAACCAACCCTTACACCACAGATATTTCAGTATCACATGGATTTTGTCCTGACAAATGTTGAAAGATATCCACCAGGAATATCACTGGTTAAAAACGGAATGGTATGTGGAAGCAATATGTAGTTATGTAGTGGGAGATTATTAAATATCTAATTATAAATTATTTTCTTATTTCAATGGTTATGTTAAAATTACTATTTTCTCTGCAACACAACTTTTCTACACATTTGTTGTGACCCTTGCCTTCATTATGTAGCAGCAACCCTAATCCTAATGATAATCAGAGACAATTATCTCTACTAGCAGAGTAACTCCTTTCTTTGCCTCCTGGTCTACCAAAATGAGGAGCAGAAACTGCTCAAGAGGTCATTGTAGCTTCAGGTTTGGTAGAACTCTTAAAGTGCCCCCTGATGGAAGCATTTCTCCTTGAAAAGCAGAACCTCTAATTTGGCAGAGCCTGAGTATGTAGAAACAAAAAGCACAAATTGTATAAGTAGGTTATTGGATCAATTCCCAGACCTATGGAGTCTAGTTATTAGAAACACAGCACTGCATATCCGTTATTAGTATATGAGTACATATACCTCATCCTGGAGGACAGTATTCCAACTCTGCAAGGTGTTATCCTCTATCTGGTGCCTTAGCTGAGCCATTAACAGGCCATTCAGTTGATTTCTTTGATCACCTGGTGTTAAGTTATATGTTAAATTATAGGACTAGTAGATCCTATGATTAGGTGCACATCGCCACACTTCCTTCAGTGTAAAATGGGTCCTTTCATTACAATGTTATGCAGGATCCCCTGTCACAAATCAGGCATTTTGTAAGCTTCAAATTATGATGCCAACAGAAATATTGAGGGCAGGGAAAGGAAACTAAACCCATATATGGAGAAAGTATCAATGCTGTTGAGGACAAATCATTGCATTTTTCATGGTAGGAAGGTCTGAAGTAATCAACCTGCCATCAAGATGCTGGATGGCCATGGTGAGTAGTCCATGCTTTCCAGCCCATGTATAGCCTCAATTCTTACCATTGTGGCTTTTCCATTCCTAGGCCCATTGTGCAAACACTGGAGTAGCCAAGGACAGAGGCTGGCTGACATGCATAGGACAAGTCAGAGATAAGGTTGTGCAATTGTGATTTGGAGTGCTGAATGTGCCTGCCACACCCGTACTCAAAGGTGTACACCACTAAATTCCTTGATACAATGTAGAGGAAGTAAGCCAAAGAATTAGAAAAGTAAGAATGGCGAAATGGGTTTATCATGTATAACCCACTAACTTGCCAACTATGTCCCCCAAAAGGACCCAAATGACACTTTCTTCACCAAAAATTGAGAAATTATTTGGAGAGGAGAGTACTATAATATCACTATAGTGGCTGCCCTCTGGGAGGCTAGGTAACTGCTGCCACAGAAATAGGCTTCTGAATTTCAATGGGTATCATAGGATCCTGAACCAGTAGAGAACAAGTGACAGAACCTTTGCTGACCTTTTGCAATGGCTAATTGATTATGGTAACCCTAAGACTAAAATAGATGGGCAGAATGCTAAGGTTCTGTTTGGTCTGCATACCAAAAAAAAAAAAAATTAACTCAAGTCTGGTGAACAGAGGCATGACTTAGGTCACCAAAATAGAAAGTCAGGCCCTTTCACAGTTCCCAAACCTAGGCCATTTTAAAACCCAGAGCCCACTGAATGAAGGGAAGGCCAAGTACCCTGGAAGTAGGATCCTGTAATACTGCCATAAGTATATATAATAAATATTTCCCCTAGCCTATCAATCTGTGACCATTTAATGGGCCAAGTGTACACAGGAGAAGGGAAATAACCAAACGTTAAGAGTATCACTGGACACTGATTCTGAGCTGATGCAAATCTCTGCAGTTCAAGAACACATACTACCAAATCAAAATAGAAATAGAGGCCACTCTACATAGTTCAAGAAGAAAGAAACTTAATAAAGGAATTTAGGTGCTTATAAAATTATTGTAATAGCTAGAGGGTGGAAATCAGAGCGCTGCCACTGCATCATTAAATTCAAGCCACTACTGTTGCCACCCACAACTACTTCCAATGCCCATGAAGCTAGGAACTAAACAATAGGATGCTAAACTGGCCTCTGTAATTGCCTTTACATACTCATAAAACTGGTGACCAGACTCTGGAATACTGGGTCCAGCCACAGCTGTCATTCTCTATCCATGACCTTGCCAGCAGCAATAGTTGCAGAAAGATGTCTTCCATCTCACTTCCACCTCACAAATATAAGACAAGTCTATCTAATTGACAGAAACTAATTTGCTATCAGAGCCCTAACTATAATTAGAAGGGTAGAATGGAGGGTTAGGTTGGTCAATTCACAATATTTGCTACATTTATTAAGGGTTTATGTACCTCTATTCATAAATGCAATTAGTCTGTTTTTCTGAGTTATCTTTGTCAGATTTGTGTTAAGGTTATACTACTTTATAATTGAATATCTGTATACATTTCTGTGTGTGCCTGGGTTAGTTTGTAGAGCATAGGAGATACCTATTCTTAGAAATTGTTTAGGAAATATTTAACAATCTTTTCCATTTGTTTTTATACTTATTTTTTTATTTTTTAAAGAAACAATTGTTTCATATCTGTTGAGAAAAATAATAAAACAAGTCGTGGTAACAAACAACCCAATATTCTCAGCATGTTCAATTGGCTCTGTAGGGCAGTTCTCCTCCAAATGGTGACTCACAAGCTAAGCTGCTTCGGGTTTTGGCACTGCTATCTCAATCCAAGACCTCATCTTTTTGCCACAAAAAAGGAAGAGAGACCACAAAAGCAATTAAATCCTCCTGCCAAGTAGTGAATGTCATACTGGTCACATGGCTCTTAAAAGAGATGGTAAATGTGATGTTCTATATACTCAGGAAGTAAAGGAGAAATAGATATTGGTGAACACGGTTATCTCTATCATAGTCCACAAAATATTTGCTTCATTCTTCCCACAGGGAAAACTCACTCACCTTTTCTCCAAGGAAGATACCACAAACCCCATTCAGTCACAATTTAAAAGTCCAGAATCCCCAGGTGATTAACGGTACTCTCCATCAGGTCAAATTGTGATTCCCGTTGGTCCTGAGACCTATAAACTAAAAAGATAGATCATCTGTCCCCCACTCACCCAATATGCAATGGTGAAACAAGGATGGAGTAATCACAGTGAACACTCTAATTCACAGAGGCAAATTGTAGCAGGCATTGTGAATATCTCTTATCCAGGGAGGTTAGAGATATTCATTTATTAGGTCTTGATTCTTTTCTCTGTAATAGTGCTCTTGTTCATTGTTCTCTGTGGACCCATGATTCACCCTCTCGGTAAGTTCTTCCTTTTCCATTATCTTCCTCAGCTGTAACTAAATTGAGCATTATGGAATATATGCCCTCTTCTGGGATATCTATTTCTCTCAGCCTGCGTCTTGCCTACAGAATTTTGATGGACTAAGGATTGTTTTAAGTCTGATGGCCTACTTTGTGTCTGATGGGCTAAATTGTTTTAATCCTGGTAACCCAAAGACTATTTTAAGTCTTTGTCACAGGCTTTCTTAGTTTAGGCTCATGATTTAACAGTTCAATTGTCTCAAAAACTTAATAGGCTTGGTTTCAGTCAGCTCCATGTGCGAATAACCACACCAAGAATTCTTTACAGGCAAAACTCTCAGATTTGTAGCCCGTTTTTTCATTTGTTTGCTTTCTTGCCCCCCCATATCTTCCTGTACCTTCAATGTGGATTAACCTGAGACTGTTAGTCTTCTATGGGAAGACTATACCCTTAAGATAATCTTTGCCTGGAGTAATTTTATTTAACTAAAAGGTTTTACAGGGTGTCACACCATTAGTCTAATTTTTTCCTGAAAGCTCTCTAAATCTTTTTTTTTTTTTTTTTTTTTTTTTTTTTGCAGTTTTAAGTTGAAACTCAGTTGGTTTTCTCAAACACACAAGGTCTGAAATTTCTGTATTCTCTATTCGCCTTTATTTATATATGCAAACCAGCTAATTCTTTCTGATCTCACCTCATTCTTGTACTGTCTTGCCAATCAAAGCCAGCAGCAATCAACAAGAACTACTATCACTCCTATTAACACTACTAACATTTTGTTTTCCAGGCTCTTTTCTACTAACACTTTTTTCACAATTTTTTCTTCTAGAGTTAGAAGTTCTTAATTTTATGTGTTGAGTTCATTGCAGGTGACTGTTATACCAAATTTTTGCCACTGCAAAATCCTGCCACAAAACCACTTAGCCAATGTCACATTTCAGGGTTTTGTTAAAATACTCCACTTTCAGTATCAATTTCTGAATTCATCAGAATAGGCTAAGCTACCCTATGGTAACAAACAGTCCTGTAATCTCAGTGGTTTAACACAACAAAAGCATGTTTCTGACTCATACGAATTACACTGTGGATTCAGGCAACTCTCCTGAGTGTCTGCCCCCTAGATGGTGACTAAATAATAAGGCTACTTCAAATTTAAAGCTCCAGCATCTCAACACAGGGCCTTCTCGGCAGCTGCAACTAGGAAAGAGAGATGCTAAGAGAGTTTCACATTATCAATTAAATGTTGCAACCTGGAAACTAAATACATCATTTCTGTTCACAGACCTTTGGCCAGAACCAGTTATATGACTCTGACTAATTACAAAAGGCCTAGGAATTATAGCTTTCCAGTACCCGTTAAATGGAGGAGAACCAGATACTTGTTGAACTCCAGTGTTTATACCTCAGATACTACTGGATGTAGTATAGCTTGTAGTTAAAGAGTACACCTGGAGTCACAAACTAAATTTTAGCCCTAGCTCTTCCATTTGCTACCTGACAAATGGTTTAAACCCTGAGCCATGGTTTAAAGTGTGAGTAATAATATGCTTATAAAATGCTTAACACAGTTCCTGGCACACAAGAAGCACTTAATTATTTGAAATGATGTGTGGTACAGAAAAACATTGCGACTCGCTAAGCTGTGATCATGACCAGTGAGAAAGCTACTTCAGACAATCTTATGGACATCATGGCAGCACCATTTGTAACATATACATTATGACAGTTCTCAATCATTTACTAAGTCTTTAACAGACTGGAAAAATATTGACACTGTTATAGTCTCCATGGTAAATTAAAGTGAAGACTGTGATGATAGCAATGTGTTGACAGGAAGAAAATTACTGTGACAGAGGCTATTTTATTTGCTAAAATGTCATAAATTTTGTGGAACAATGACCATTTTCTATAATCAGGACTTACTTCAAAATTACATGCTGAAATAGAAATCTGAAAAGGAAACACACAGGAAGAACAAGTAAATGACCCTGAAGAGCCTCTCAAAAGAGCTCTGTGTAACATCCTTTTATTTGGTTTCTGCAAATGCTATTACAAAATCTCCTGATAAGTAATTGTACCCTAAGCTATTACAAAACCTCCTGATAAGTAATTTTACCCTATCTTTATCTGTCATCAATGAGGATTTTTGAATAAATAAAATTTTATAATTTATGTTATTGAATGATGATTAGGCCCTTTTGATGAAGGAAGTGTGTGTTACAAGTAAGTTTTTGTAAGAGAACTCCTAAATTAAATGTATTTATTATGTTTATGACCCTAAATACCAAGGGCTTATGCAATGTGTTATTTTTTCTACTTTTATGTAATGTGTTTAAGTTTAAAACATAATAAATGATAATGTTTGAAATGTATTCTTCAACTGATATATCCGTATTAAACAAAAGGTTTTCAAATTTGTACATTTTTTCATTCTGTAATCGAATGTTCTTCCAGAATTATAAAATTAATATGCATTCACTGCAAGCAATGGAATGGAATAATATAATGATCTTCTCAAAAAAGAAATAAAATTTCACATACACATAAACCTTGTCCTTCCTCAGCTCCAAACTCCAGATAACCTACTCTGTGTTATCGTACACTTTTCTCAATATTCATTGAGTGTGTGTACATTTCACTTACCAATACATCATGAATATCCTTCTAGTAATTAATATAGCTGTAACTCATTCTTTCTCTAATTGCTGAATAAAATAGTCTATTATGAATGTAGCACAAGTTATTCAAGCATCCAGCTATTGGTGTACATACAATTAGTTTCCAGTATTTTGCCATTATAGACAATTCTTCAGATAAGCATTCTTATGCTAATAGAGTACATCAATAAAACATATGCAGTTCTCATTGAGAGAGTAAGCGAAAGTAAAAGACAGTTCCATTTCTTTTGGTACCAAATCTGGAATAACGTAATTTAGAAACCTGCTTATATAGAATATCTTGGAAAGGAGCCTAGGTGTGAGGTCATAGGGCAATTAAATCTTACTTTACAGATTTTCCCTACCATTTGTTTATCTAAAACATATGCTATCCTTATAGTCAGAAAAGTAAAAGAAGTAAACGATTTTGAAGCTATGAAGAAATTATTCCTTCTGCAAGTGATTCACAAAGTAATGATATAGATAGTATGGACAATGAAGGTTGTCAAACATGCTGTTGTTTTTTGTTAAATGATTTTCAAATAGTTTATTTAAATTGTATGAATAGGGGACCCTTAGGAATCAGTTTCCTAGGGGTGCCATAACAAAATAACACAAACTAAGTAGCTTAAAACAAGATAAATTTATTTTCTCACAATTATGAAAGCTAGAAGTCAAAAATCAAGGTTTTGGCAGGTCCATGCTCTCTCTGAAGGCTCTAGGGGGAGAATTCTTGCCTCTTCTGGCTTCTAGTGGTTGCTGGTCCTTGGCTGACAGATACATGACTCCAAATCCTGCCTCAGTCTTCACATGGCCATCTCCTCATACGTCTGTGTCTTCCCATGGCATTCTTCTCTGTTTCTCTCTGTCTCTTCTTCCAGTATTGGATTAGGGCCCACCCTAATTCAGTGTGATCTCATCTTAAGTTTGATTACATCTGCAAATACCTGATTTTCACATAAGATCACATTCATAGGTAACAGAGATTAGGATTTCAACATATCATTTGTGGGGACACATTCAACTCACAACAAGCAGGATAAAAGTCTGAAAGTTTACAGACCTAAATGTTAATAACAAATATTTCTGGGTGAAGAAATTACTGATAATATATAGGTCCTCCTTTATAATTTTCAGCATCTTATTAGATTTTTAAAGGACATTTATAAAATCAGAATAAAAATTGAAGTGGAAACTGACCTATCCTATTTTGTTAAATACGCACACGTGACTTATCTTTCAGTGAGAATGGAATTCTCCATGGAGCTGGAGAGTAGAGTCCTGCACATGTACTTGATGTAGAGAGTTGCCTGACTTGCTTAGAGTGTGTTTCTCTTTTCATCTCACTCTTTGGGTAACAGTATAATCAGAGAAAAAATAAGCTTAAAATGACATATCTCATTGTGTTACACATCACAACCTGTCACATATGAACACATACACATACATCCTTGTCTTTAGTTAAGAATGGAATTTTCCCTGGCTAAACAGTGCAGCCCATAAATCCACTATCTCTACTTGCCCAAATACCCTGGGTGTATTTTCCTTGTCATCTACCTGTATAGATGACTAACTCTAGTCAGCAGCTGATACTGGTATGTCTATGCTTTCCAACGAGAGAGCTATGGATATAGACAGTCCTGCGTTCTGATTTAAGCTTTCCCACTTCCCAGATGTGTGACTTGGGGCCCAAAAATGCCCGTTTCCTTTCCCTACTGTCAACATGGTGTTTGGTCTTTTTCTAATTTTTATATGCAAATGGGCAAAAACTCAATTCTCAGTACTATTTATATTTGAATTTACTTAATTGTTTTGTTTATTGTTTGTTTACCTAGTCATTGGTCATTTCTATTTTGTTTGTGGATATGTCACTTCCACTCAAATTTTATTGGCCAAAGCTAGTCCATGGCAATACCCAAATCCAAGGGAGCTGGGAAGAGCTAGCCTACCACACACCTAGAGTAGAAACCAGAAATATTACGCAAACAATATTGACTACCACAGATAGATTCCCAGAAGTGGAATTGTTTGGTAAATGACAAGTATATTTTAATTTTTCATAAGTACAATTTTCAATATTCCAAAGGAATATAGTCAAATTTTAGTAAAAAATGTGCAAGAGTATCTATTTCCAACAGCTTGATGGCATTTTTTTTTCTACAAAATGAGCACACCTATGGAACCAACATCCAGATCTAGATCTATAACATCATCCCCATCCCAGAAGCCTCCTCCATACTGCTCAGTCATCGGCATCATGATATAAACCACTATTCTGACTTTTATTACCATAGATGAGTTTTGACTATTTTTAAATGTTGTATAAATGGAGTAATATGTGCATATTCATTGTATCTAGCTTCTTTTGCTCAATATTCTTTTTGTGAAATGTATCCTTGTTGTTTGTAATTGTGGTTTACTCTTTTCCATTGTTGCTAAAATCCCATTGTATGAATATAACAATTTATTCATTCTGTTGTTGATGGACATTTGGGTTATTTACTGGTTTTGTCTATTACAATAATGTTGCTATCAATGTTCTCATGCATTTCTCTTGGTACACATGTATAGGCATTTCTATTGTACTTATATGCTTAGAATTGCTGGGTAACACCATAAGCTCTAAGATATACAGCCCATAATTTTCCAAAGTAGTTGTAACAATTAACATGCCCTCCAACAATGTATTAGAATTCTTACATTCCACATCATTGATGACACCTGTCTGCTTGCTTTTTTTTAATTAGCATTTGTGATGAATATATAGTATTACCAGATACGGATTTTAATTTATATTTACTCAACTAATAAAATTGAGCACCTTTTTATTGTTGCATTGACCATTTGGATATCCTGTTTTTGATCTGGCTGTTCAAGACTTGTCATTTTAAAACAACAATTGGGTTTTTATTTATTGATTTATAGTTCTTCGTGTATTCTGAATACAAGTCATTTCTCAGATATAGGTATTGCAAATATTTTCTCCCACTCTGTGACTTGTCTTTTAACTCCCTTAGTAGTGTATTAATTTTAATGAAGACAAATTTATTTTATTTTTGTTTAGAGTTAGTGCTTTTTATGTCTTTTTAAAAGAATGCTTGACTACATTAAGACCATTAAGGCATTTTCCTATGTTATCTCCAGTAACTTTTATTTGTTTCACCTTTGACATTTACTCTACAATTCATTTGGAATTAAATGTCGTATGCAGTTTTAAATAGGTGCAAAGGTTCATTTGGATCCATTTGGATACCCACTTGATCAAGATCTACTTATTAAAATGACCGTTCTTTTCCCCACTGCATTGTTACAAATTCTTTGTCATAAAGAGAATATGTATAGTTCTCTTTTTAGACTATTCTAGTCCATTGTGTCATTTTTCTATATTCATAACAACAATATATTGGTTTAACTATTGTGGCTTTGTAAAATATCTTGATTTCTGTAAATCATTAAACTTTGTTTTTCTTCAATATTTTCAATGCTACTCTTGACATTTGCAATTCTATTTAAGATTTAGAATTCATTTGCCAATTTCCTTGAAAAATAAGCCTACTGGAATTATTATTTTGAATCAGAGATCAAATTAGGAAAAAATAATATATTTAAAATATGAAGTCTTCCAATTCACAATCAATATATAATTCTCTATTTAAGTCTGTGTTAATTACTTTCGATGTTTTGAAGTTTTCTGTGTAAAGATCTTGGACATATTTTGCTAATTTTAATCCTCAATATTTGATTATTCTGAAACTAATGCAAATGGTATTGCTTTTAATTGTACTTTCTGCTTTCTACTAATATATAGAAATACAATTAATTTTTGTATACTGACCTTATATCTGGCAAACTTGAAAAATTTACTTATTATTTCTAAGTTATTTGTAAATACTTTTGAAATTTCTAAACGTAATTATGTCATCTGTGAATAATGAAAGATTTACTTCTTTTCCAGTCTTTGTAAAGTTGATTCATCTTTCTTACCTTGTTTTACCGGCTAAAATATGCAGTGATTAGAAATGGTGATACAGACAAAGCAGGTCTATTTCTGATCTCAGGAGGAAAGCTTTCAGTATTTCACCATTAATATGCCATGTATTGATGTATTGTAGTTTTTGAAGATTCTCTTTATCAAATTAAGAAACTTTCCTTCTATTTCTAGTTTTCTAAAATTGTTTCATATGAACGAGTGTTGAGTTTTATCAAAGGCTTTTTTGCCTCTATTGTAATAATCATATATTCTTTTTTCTGTTAATGTGATGAATTATATTATTGCTTTATAAATGTTAAACCGTTCTTTCATTCCTGGAATAAATTCAACTTGGTTGTGATGTATTAACCTTATAAATCCCTGGATTAAATTTGTTAATATTTTATGTAAGATTTTTGCATCTATATTCACAAGAGATATTGGTCTACGGTTTTCCTTTCTTATAAGGTGCTTCATAGATTTTTAGTATCAAAGTTATAATAGCATCACAAAACAAGTATGGAAATGTGTCGCTCCCTCTTTTTCTAGTTTCTGGAAGAGTTCATGTAAGATTGGTATTATTTTTTTTCCTGTAAATATTAGGGAGATACACTATGAAAGCACCTGGATTCAGTATTTTCTTTGCAGAATGATATTTACTATGGAATCTATTTCATTAATGTTTATGAGATTATTTGGATTTTGTATATCTTCTTGAAATCAGTTTTGGTAAAATGTATTTCAAGTAATGTGTGCATTTTATGCAAATTATCAGATTTGTTGTTCATTATATCTTCTCATCTTTTCAATATTTATAGATTCTGTACTGATGTCCCTTTTTCATTATTGATACTTACAATTTATGCCTTCGGTTTTTCTTCATTGATATTAATACAGATTTATCAATTTAATTATTCTTCTCAAAAAAACAACTTTTGGCTTTGTTGATCTTCTTTATTGTCTCTGTTGTACTTCTTTGGTTTCAGCTCTTACTATTTCTCTTCTTTCTTGGAATTTAACTGGTTGTCTGTTTAACCCTTTTGGTGTGAGTGTTTACATAATTTTGCATTTCTTCTTTTCTAATGTATGCATATAAGGTTTAAAGCTCTAAACACAAGTTGTGATGTCATACTTTTATTGTAATTCAGCACAAAATATTTTATAATTTCCATTTTGAGTCCTTCTTTGACTTGGTTTATTTAGAAATATATTGCTTAATTTTCCAATATTTGGGGATTTCTATCTTTTTGGTATTATTTCTGAGTTAATTCCACTGTAGTCAAAGAACATATTCTGTGAATTCAGCCAATCAAAATTTATTGAGACTTGCTTTGTGGCCCAACACATGGTCAGTTTTGATAAATAACTTGCGTACACTTGAATGTGCATTCTACATTTATTGCATGCAGTGTTCTAAATATGTTAGCTAGGACCTACCTGTTAGTCTTCTTATTCATTCTTCCACATTCACACTTTTCTTTATCTGATTCTTTTACCAGTTACTGGAGGAGATGTGCCAAAATTTTCTACCATACTTGTAGGTTTATCTATTTATATTTAGAGTTCTGTTAGTTTTCACTTTTTGTATTTTTGATCTACTTCATATATGCATACCAATTAAGTTTTTTTTTAAAAAAAACTTGTTAAATTGATCCTTTAATCATTGTGAAATGTCTCGCTAATATGTCTCACAATGCTTCCTGTCTTGAAGTCTGATTTGTCTGATATCACTATAACTACAGCAGCTTTACTTTGGTTCATGTTTGTATGGTATATCTTTTTTTATTACGTTTACTTTCAAATATTCTGTTTTATTTAAAGTATGTCTCTTATAAGCAGCACATAGTTGTAATTAGTATTTTTATCCAGTCTGACAATCTTCATTTTTTAGTTAGAGTACTTAATCTATTCATATTTAATGTGATTCCTTGAATTGCTTTGCTTCCATCTACAATTTTACTATTTGCTTTCCATTTGCTCTCTCTTCTTTATTCCTTTTTTAACTTTACTGCCTTCTTTTTAATTGATCAAGTTGTTTTTCATTTCATTTTAACACTCCTATACCTTGTCTGTGATATATTGTTTATTAATAGTTTAGTTACCATGATTACACCATTCCTTCTTGGCTTATGAAAATCTATCTTGAGGCTACAGAGAAAAGAGAACACTTATGTACCATTAGTAGGAATGTAAATTAGTTCAGTCACTGCAGACAGCAGTCTGGCGATTTCTCAAAGAACTTAAAATAGAACTACCATTCGACTCAGCAGTCCTACTGGGTATATACCCAAAGGAAAATAAATAATTCTATCAAAAATACATATGTACTCATATGTTCATCATTGCAGTATTCACAAGAGCAAAGACATAGAAACAACCCAGGTGCCCATCAATGGTAGACTGGAAAAAGAAAATGTGGTACATATACACCATGGAATACTACACAGCCATAAAAGAATGAAAGCATGTCCTTGGCAGCAACATGGTTGGAGCTGGAAGCCATAATCCTAAGTGAATTAATGCAGGAACAGAAAACAAAAATGGGAGTTAAATATCAAACACACATGGACATAAATATGGGAACAACAGACACCGGATTATTAGGGGGCAGAGTGGGGATGAGCTGAAAAACTACCTACCAGTTACTATGCTCACTATCTGGGTGATGGGATCCATACCTCAAACCTCAGCATCACACAGTATTCCCATGTAACAAACTATGTACTCCATGTATCTAAACTAAAAGTTAAAATTTTTAAAAATCAAAAATAAATGTTCACATTTCAACTAAAAAATAAATAAAAATAAAACCTACCTTAAGATAGTGCTTTTACTACTTCCCATACTGGGTAAGAACCTTAAAACACTTCAACTCCATTTATAGTCTCCTACCTTTTGTGCCGTAATCATGTATTTTAATTGCACATATATTTTAAATCCCAAAAGATATTATTGCTGTTGTTTTAAATAGCTAATATTAATATAGATTTACTCATATTAATCCTTTCTAGTGTTCTTTATTCCTTCTTGAATTGCTTTGCTTCCATCTACAATCACTTCCCTTTTGCCTAAATAACTCCCTTTAGTATTTCTTTTAGTGCACATCTTATAAATTCTCTCAATTTTTGTTTATCTTAAAACACATTTGATTCACTTTCATTTTGAAAGAATGTTTACTAGGTTGGCATTAATTTTTTTCCAGCACTTGAAGATGTCACAACTTTGACTTCTTTCACTATTTCTGTTGAAAAATTTATTTGTCAAGCTTACTGTTGCCCCTTTAAGGATAATGGACCTATGTTGTCTACTTGCTCTTAAGATTTTATCTTTGTTTCTGATATGCATCATCTTCACTTTGATGTACCCAAGTCTGGTTTTCTTTCTCACTACATTAGTTTTCTATTGTCATAACAAGTTTCTACAAATTTAGTGACTTAAAACAATGCAAATGTGTTGTCTTACTATTTCATAGGCCAGAAGTCCAGAAAATGTCCTACTGGGCTAAAATTAAGGTATCAGCAGGGATAAGTTCCTTTCCGTAGGCTCTAAGGGAAAATTCATTTCCTTGCTTATTCAGATTGCTAACAGAACTCAGTTCTTTGCACTTGTATGACTGAATTCCCAGTTTTCTTGCTGGGTATAAGTATCAGCATTTCCTTCTTCCAGAGGTCACCTGCATTCCCTGACTCATGGCCCCCTTCTTCCTTCTTTAAAGCCAGCAATGGTTGATCAAATTCTTCTCATGCGACGTCTTTCCCTAACCAATACTGCTACCTTCCTTGTCCATGTTTAAGGGCACATCTTAACTAATCCAGGATAATCTCCTTATCTGAAAGTCATCTAATTAACAACCTTAATTCCATCTGAAACCTTAAATCCCCTTTGCTATGTAACATAACATATTTACAAATTCTTCGAATTAGGGTCATTACGCTCCTTCATAGTTACATAGCCTTTTGAACATGTAGCTTGATGCCTTCCTTCAATTTGTGGAAAATCCTCAGCAAGTATTTGTTTAAATATTGCTTTTGCCATTATCCTCAGCAAACTAATGCAAGAACAGAAAACCAAACACTGCATGTTTTCACTTATGAGTGTGATCTGAACAATGAGAACACATGGACACAGGGAGGAGAACAACACTCATTGGAGCCTGTCGGGGGAGGACAGTAGGGGGAGAGCATTAGGGAAAAGAGCTAATGCATGCTGGGCTTAATACCTAGGTGAAGAGTTTACCTGTGTAACAAACCTGCACATCCTGCACATGTACCCCAGAACTTACAAAACAAATAAAAATAAAAAATAAAATAATGTTTTAAAAAATTCAAAAGAAAAAAAATATATATATATATTGCTTTTGCCCTCTTTTCTCTCTGTTCTCTTACCAGATTCCAATTCCACATATGTCATACCTTTTTATCATGTTGTCTATGTTTCTTACTCTCTTTTCTTTATCATTTTCATCATGTTATCTATGTTTCTTATTCTCTTTTCTGTATCCTTCCATTTTTTTCTCTACTGATCTAGTCAAGAAGAAATTTCATGCAGAATGTTGCTCACACTTCTCTGTAGCTGTGTCTTAATCTGCTCAGACTGCTATGACAAATTATTATAGGCTGGATGACTTTAAAAAGAAATTTATTTCTCAAAGAGCTAGAGGCTGGGAAGTAGAAAATCAAGGTGCCAGTATGGTCAGGTCCTAGTGGAGGCCCTCTTTCTGGTTTACAGGCAGCCATCTTCTTAGATCTCCACATAGTGGAGAGAGAGAGTATCTCTCTTATTTCTCTTACAAATCCACCATTTCCATTCGTGAGGGTTCCACCTTCATGAACTAATGACCTGCCAAACACTCTGTCTTCTAATATTATCTTTTTAGGGGTTAGGATTTCAATATATGAATTTTGGAGCAACATAAACATTCAGTCCATAACAGCCTCTCTTTTTCCCCTGGGGACCTTGGACATTCAAGTCCCAGCCACTTGGTAGGTGTGACCTTCGGTTTTGGTCTTCCTGGCCCAGTAAGAGTGCTATAATCTCTAATTGCTGCTTTCTGTTTGGCCTTTATATCAAACACTCTGTGAATTGGACAATTCTTTCAGGGGAGAAAGCAGCAGCAAATACAAAACTCATCTCAATGTTTTTCCCTTCACTATAACCTATCCTGTCATGTCCTATCTGCCTTGGTTGGTCTCTAGTGTCTTCAAACACCTTTGTAAAATATTTGTCAAGCATTTGTAATTATTGTCAATAGTTGAGCTAGTTTGATATTAGCTGCTCCATCCTAGCTGAAAGTAAAAGCCCAATGCATAATTTTCAAGCTATAATTTTTATATTCTAAAATATATCTCTGCCTTAGAGGCACCTCTGCAGGGAAGAAAAGAGATGGCTTCTGGCCTTAACGTGATGTCTAGAGTTTGGATCAGTCCATAGTATGAAAGGAGAAAAAGCATGAAAGATCCATAAGCAGCCCAAGTGCCTTCCCTACAGTTTGGTTAACAAGTCCTTCTTCTCCTTGTTACTCTCACCTCACTAAGGTCCAACCACTTGGAGATGAGACAAAATGGCTACTTCACAATGACCCATTATCACTCTTCTAAAATTTTCTGGCAATTTGGTATATAATTTTGTTTTTATTATTTTATTTTATTTTATTTTATTTTATTTTATTTTATTTTATTTTTGAGACGGAGTCTCATTCTGTCGCCCAGGCTGGAGTGCAGTGGCGCGATCTCAGCTCACTGCAAGCTCTACCTCCCAGGTTCACGGGTTCACGCCATTCTCCTGCCTCAGCCTTCCAAGTAGCTGGAACTACAGGCGCCCACCACCACGCCCGCCTAATTTTTTGTTTTCGTATTTTTAGTAGAGACAGGATTTCACCGTGTTAGCCAGGATAGTCTCGATCGCCTGACCTCGAGATCTGCCCACCTTGGCCTCCCAAAATGCTGGGATTACAGGCGTGAGCCACCGCACCTGGCCAATTTGGTATACAATTTTAAATGGCATTTACCTGACTACTAAAGAGGTTAGGATACTTTTCCTATGTTTATTGGCCATTTGGATTTCATACACACACAAAATTCAAAGTCATGTATTTCTTACCATGTCTCTGACTTATATACTATATCTTACATTATGAAACATCTTTTTACTGACTACTGCTCTTTAGGAATTGCTATTTTAACCCTGTAAATAGTGTTAACTTTCAAACAGGCCAGGTTCTAGACCTTCTAGTTACAGCATAATTCAAATCTCATAATAACCTTGTGAGGTAGGTGATCCACTCCACTTTTAAAAGGAGGAAACAGGCCTAGAGAGTTTAGGTAACTTACACAAGGTCAAACAACTAGTACGTGGAATAATAAGAATTCATATTTGTACTAGTTGAATTAAAAGTTAGGCTATCCAGTTCTCGTAGTGAAAATAGAAGCAAACTGTGGATAAAACACGCAAATGTGTTGTTGCCAATGCCTGTCTCCTGTGATCCAGTGAGGAATAAAGTGGAAGATTCTCAACTAAAGAGAAATTATGAGTTAAAATGTCTCAACATTCCTCAGAGTATAATGTACACTGATAGAGGAGAAGGATGGAAAAAATTATTTCAAGAGCCTAAGGGTACCCCCAAAGAAACCTAGCCATCCAGAAAATTGTGTCTAGTCAAAGAAGGAATAGTACATTTTAAAGTATGTGTCAGAGGTTATAATAACACCAACACAAACTAGTGATATGAATTGTTTCCAGGCTATTTAAAAAATTAAAACCTTAGGCCTTCTATCTTATGAAGCCATCTAAGTACTGACTTTTATGAAAATTAGCAAACATTCAAGATTTAAGCTATCCAATCACATGGAGGACCACCAGATATCCAGAGTCTGATGAACCTTAATTACATCAAAGGTGGTCAGACATTCAGAGACTGGGTTGCTCAGGCATAGTAGTCGGTCTTAAAAATCATATAGCTAAAAGCCAACCACATGCTTTCATTTCAAAACTATCGGTGCCTCAATTCAGAATGTTGTATCATAATCAACTTGCATCAACCAGCATTAGATCTAAGCCCTATGGGTTTCACACATTTTAGGGGATAATCTGGTGTGGTGATTAAAGGGGTAAAATCTCATTACAATACCACATTTTTTTTGGCAGGGTCCCTACTAAAGGACAGAGCTCATTTCCAAATCACAGTAATTTTAAAACTGGTATTTTTTTTTTTTTTTTTTTTTTACAGGCTGGAAAAGTAGCTAAATAAGACAGATTATTTTGCTCTTACATTATAAAGACTGACCATAGGCAAGTGAGGGCTGGTATGCTGATACCATGAAGGCATCAAGTTATTCCATTGTGTGATTACATCACAATTTACTTATTCAGTCTTCCATTATGGACATTTGGGCTACTTCCACTTAAGAGCTATTGTGAACATTCTTTTACACATCTATTAGTGCAGCTATTTGGGTTTCTTTAGGCCAATAGGTCTCACCTGGGAAGGGTTGATTTTTCACAGTGATTGGGGAGTAAAACTGCCATTCAGAGGGTTAGGACCAGGGATGTTAAACACCCTAAAATGTCTGGTACTTTCCAGCACAAGGAGAAATCATTTCCCCATGAAATGTTAGTATCACCCTCCACTTTGAAAAACACTATTCTTGGAGATACACACACACGCACACACAAAATTTGTGGATCATAGTGTATGCGTGTGTTCCATTTAACAATTAGTTGAAACAATTTACATTCCCACTAGCTGTTTATTGGTTCATGCCCTTTTTATTGCCAATCTAACAGGTATATAATGATTCTTTATTTAATTGCTTTTGTCCCCTTGAAGTTCTTGGGGGATGATCTCTAGATGATGCTGCTGAAACAATCCTTGCTGCAGATAAAGTGGAATACTTTTTCCATGACTCCCAGGATCAATATGACATCACTCAAGAGGTGTCACAGAAGATAATGATGCCTCTGATGAAGAGGTTCAAGATCCTAATGAAGATGGCAAAGAACCAGATGAGTCAAATTAAGAATTAAGAAGAGGAGAAGTAGGAGGAGGATAACCAAACAGGATCCAAACCAAGAGAATGCAATCCACAGTAATCAGGGTGTATGCATCCTTAAGGCTAATCTATATTGAAAATAGTCTAAATACCTCTACTATTTCACTTAGAACATTTTTTCCTTGCTAGAGTTATGGTTTTTTAATTTTAAAAATGGACTTAAAATAATTTTGTTTTTTAAAGAAATGTAATAATATCCTTTTCTGTTACATGTCGGTTGCAGAAAATTCTCTAAAGTATGTTCACTTATTGTAAGATATTTTGGTTCTGACATCTTGATGTCATGTAGCTATTTGGGGAGTATCTCATCTTTCTCTTAAATTAATATTTTCGACTGGAGAGCCCCCCCCCCCCCCCATTAGATTAACACTCTTGACCTCTCCTCCCATCCCTTAATTGCTCCTCCCCACAGGAGGAATAATGAAACGGATGACTTTGGGGTAATGATCTCAGAACATACAGCTTAGCCTCATCCTCTGGTTTCTGTGATCTCTGCCTGCTGCCAATGGTACATTCTGCTCTATTCTTTCAACTACATGCTGAAACTGGTGGGACAAACTCTGCTCTTGTGAGGTAAAATGTAAGTTAGGAGGTACATTGGGTTCAATTCATGTATACCAACTACACTATTTGTCTGTTAAATCTACTGAGAAAGTTGAATTTCTAATTTTTAAAAGGTCCTGAAAGAGAAATCTCCAGGCTCCAACGGTTTCACTGGAGACCTCTACCAACTTTTTTTTAGATAACAATTCTACACAATCTCTTCCAGAAAATAAAAGAGTGAAATTGCTTAATTCGGTTCATGAAGGCACTGTCACTCTAATGCCAACACCAGACAGACAGTACAAAAAAAAGAAAATTGGCCAGGCATGGTGGCTCAAGCCTGTAATCCCAGCTTACAATGAGGCCGAGGCGGGCGGATCACCTGTGGTCAGGAGTTTAAGACCAGTCTGGCCAACATGGTGAAACCCTGTCTCTACCAAAACTACAAAAAATTAGCTGGACGTGGTGGCAGGCACCTGTAATCCCAGCTACTTGGGAGGCTGAAGCAGGAGAATCTCTTGAACCTGAGAGGTGGAGGTTGCAGTGAGCTGAGATCGCGCCATTGCACTCCAGCCTGAGCAACAAGAGCGAAACTCTGTCAAAAAAAAAAAAAAAAAAGAAAAAGAAAGAAAAAGAAAAGAAAAGAAAGAAAGAAAGAAAATTACAGACCAATTTTCTTCATAAATGTAGACATAAATCTTCTCAACAAAATATTAGCCAAGCAAGTTCAGCAATGTATAAAAATAATTATACATCATGACCAAGCAAAATTTGTTCTAGGTATGCAAGACTTGTTCAATATTCAGAAGTCACCCAATGTTATCCACCATATCAATGAGCTAAACAAGAAAAATCACATGACCATACCAGTTGATGCAGAAAATGCATTTGGTGAAATCTAAAATCCATTCATGATGCTTTATAAAATTACAGCAAAATAAAAATAGAAGGTAACTATCTCGATTCAATAATGGGTATCTACAAAAACCGTAAAGTTAACATCATGCTTAATGGTGAAAGACTGAATGCTTTCTTCCCAAGATTGGGAACAAGGTATATATGTCCACTCTCAGTACTGCTATTCAACATTATATTGGAGATCCTAACTATCACAACAAGAAAATAAATAAGAGTTATACAACTCAGAAAGGAATAAATAAAATTTTCCCTATTTGCATATTACATGGTGGTCTACGTAAAATATGCCAAAGAAGGTACCAAAAAATTCTAGAACTAATACATGAGTTCAGCAGGTTTGCAAGATACAATTTCGACATACAAAAATCAATTTATTTCTACATATTAACAATGAAGACACGGACACTGAAATTTAAAACACAGTATCATTTACAATTGCTCAAAAACTGAAATAGGTGTAAATCTCACAATACACGCACAAAACTTACATGTTAAAAACTATGAAATGCTGATAAGAAAAAGTAAACAGAGTTCATACATTGAAAGGCTCAATGTAGTAAAATCGTCAATCTCCCCAAATTTATATACAGGTTTAAAGCCATTACTATCAAAATCCTACCAAGATTTTTGTGGATATGGACAAAATATGTCTATAATTTCTACGGAAAGGTAAATAAATTTGAATAGCTAAAATAAATTTGATAAAAGGAGGAAGGAGAAATCTAATTTCAAGACTTGACCACCTACAATAATAAAGACTGTGTGGTATTTCTGGAGGAATATGCACATACATCAATGGAATAAAATTGAGAACCTGGAAATACCCTCACACAAGAACGGGCCACTGATTTTTTGACCAAGGTGCAATTCAGTGGTGGAAGGTTGGTCTTCAACAAATGGTGCTGGAATAATTGGATATCCATGGGTAAGAAAATGAATCTTGACCTAAGTCTCCCATCTTATACAAAAACAAACTCAAAATGGACCGTGGACTAAAATATAAAATGTAAAAGGATACAACTTCTAGGAAAAAAAAAAAAAAAAAAGATTATTTTTGAAATCTAGTGCAAGGCAAAGGGTTCCCAGACTTGATACTAAAAGGAAATATTAGATCCCCTAATAAGGGGTTAGGAGGAATTGGTGATGATTAATGCATACCAAAAATACAGTTAGAAAGAATGCGCCAGGCACAGTGGCTCACGCCTGTAATCCTAGCTCTTTGGGAGGCCAAGGTGGGCAGATCACTTGAGCCCAGGAGTTCAAGACCAGCCTGGGCAACATGGCAAAACCCAGGTTCTACTAAAAATACAAGATTAGCTAGGCACAGCAGCATGAACCTTTAATCCCAGCTACTCAGGAGGCTGAGGCAGGCGGAGAGATTGAGCCCCGGAGGTGGAGGTTGCAGTGAGCCCAGATCACTCCACTGCATTCCAGACTAGGCGACACAGTGAGAACTTGTCTCCAAAAAAGAAAAAAATAAATAATAATAATAATAAGAGCTAGTATTTGATAGCACAACAGAGTGAATATAGTCAATAATAATTTAATTGTATATCTTAAAATAACTAAAAGACCATAATTGGATTATTTGTAATACAAAGGAAAAATGCTTGAGGTGATGGACACCACATTTACCCTGATGTGATTATTACGTATTCCATACCTGTATCAAAACATCTTATGTACTGCATAAATATATACACCTACTATGTACCCACAAAAATTAAAAATTAAAAATATATATTAATAAATTGGACTTCATCAAAATTAAAAACTGAAAAGCTTTTGCTCTGTGAAAGACACTGTTAAGAGGATAAAAAGACAAGCTACAGACTAGGAGAATATATTTGCAATATTTTACAAAATATTCCACTTCACACACATAATAATAAAAAATAATAAAAAAGGAAAAATAACAAGTGTTGGCAAGAATGTGGGAAAGTAGAAATTATACATTGCCAGTAGGAATGTAAAATGATGCAACCCTTTGTCATACAGTTTGGCAGTCCCTCAAAAAGTTAAACATAGGCTTGTCATATGAGCCAGCAATTTCACTCTTAGGTAACTATCAAAGAGATTAGAAAACATATGTCCACACAAAATCTTATACACTAATATTCATAGCAGCTTTATTCATAATAGTCAAAAGTGGAAACAACCCAAATGTCCATTAGCTGACGAATGGATAAATATAATATGGTGTATCCATACAATGAAATATTATTCAGTCATAAAAAGGAATGAAGTATACTACAACACGGATGAACCTTAAAATTATTATGCTAAGTGAAAGAAGTCAAGTACAATGTATGTTTCCATTTATATGAAATGTCTGAAATAGGCAGATCCATGGTGACAGAAATTGGATTAGCAGTTGCCAGTGGCCAGTTGGAATTGGAAATGGCTGCTAATGTGTATAGGGTTCTTTTATAGGATAATAAAATATTCTAAAATTAGATTGTGGTGATGGTTGCACAAGTCTTTATACTACAAACAACTGAATTTTCCACTTCAAATGGGTAAATTGTATGGTCTGTGAATTATATTTTAATAAGGCTGTTGTATAAAAACAAAACAAAACAAAAACTAACAAAGACATCTTCAGAGAAATAGCCTATTTTGAACCAACTACCAGTCCAGTTCTATTTCAACTACAGCAACCCAGGGTAGACACTGGAGTTCAGATTTCCAAAATGTTATCAAATTTTAGCCACACATTTTAACAAACAAAATCTTGAAAGCAACAATATAAGCACTGAAGGGTGTTAGACACATCATGACAAAGGAAAATGATAAGTGAGTATAAGAAGGACTAAGTTAATCTGTAGAATCCCAGGAGTTCACTGGCAATCCCACTTTCTCTAATAGTCAGAGAAAAGAAAGACTTAATAAATTGAAAACAGCAAATCTACACTCTAAAATCCAAGTCTCTTACAGAGATATAATATTAAGACTCAGAAGAAAATCTAACATGCTTAGGTCTTTACTAAAAATAGAAGTAGGATTTGGATGGAAGAAAGGAAGGGGGAACAACATCAATCACCATTCATAGTATGTTTAATACGTGCTCAGGTTGAGCAAAGGCAGGGAAAAAATATGAACATTTGCTTGAGATACTGAAGGGCAAAAGAGTCCAGAACCACTTTAATGGTAAATCTGTGTTAAAGACTTCTGTTTACGTGCTTCAAATATATCAATCAAACCTCATTCAACATCTGATAGAAAGATAACATAGGAGCAACCCTGATTCCGATGAGCTATGGGGTATTACAGGCTATACAGATCTATCCTTGTATATAACGGCAATTTAGTTAATAAAATCATCAAGAGCAGCCTTAAAAGGGAAAGATGTTGGAAAAGGGCAGCACTGCGCTGGAGGTTGTAGTGCTCTCGTTGCCAGGCAGCCACCCTCAGGCCCTCTCTTGTTACCGTGGTGATGTTTGGAGAGCTTACCTACTCTTTGAGATAGCAGCCGAACTCTCCACATCCTTTTAGCACCAACTAGTCATGCCACTTCTTTTTCTTCCTCCCCCACAACTCCACCCACACTCTCATAATCTTATGAATTTGATGAACCTATATGTGCACCTCCAATGTCCAAGGCTGGAGAATGATGCTAATTTGCCTATCCAGGCAAATGAATGAAAGGATTGTTAAATGAATGTGAGGATAGAAAAAAACAAGGTTCTTCACACACACACAAAAAAATTGATTATGTTTGGAAGATAATGCAGGATCTGTCCTACCTAGCATCATGGAAAGCCTTTTTTTAAGGGTTGGTGACCAGAAGTCTTGGCTAGCAGTTCTTATGCTCTGCCACTTATCACACTGTTATCTTGTTCATGTTTGTCCCCCTTTCTAGGCCTGAGTTCTTCATTTATAATAAAATATAGTTGAACTATAGAAGTTGTTTTTAAACATTTTGGCCAAAACTGTAGTAAGAAATACATTTTACATCACAACCCAGTATACACATATACATACATCAAATCTAACACAAAAATTTTACAAAGCAATTCTTACCCTTACTATGTGTGATGTACCCTGATATTTTCTGTGCCGTTATTTTCATATATTTTTAATTGCTGTTTGTGACCCAATAAATTGACTTCATAGCCTCATTAATGTTTCACAATCCACAGTCTGAAGAACACTGAACTGTGGGCATCTAATGGCTCCCTATAGTTCTAGAATTCTATGATTTTATGTTATGCCTTTATCTTCCTTTTAGAATAATAGTAAAAATAGATAGCAATTATTGAGCTTTTACTATGTGCCAGGCATTGTTTTAAGCACTTTGCCCATATGAACTAACTTAATTTTTCAACAACTGTGACTACTTTTATTGGTTCAATTTTAAAGATGAAGAAAATCAATGTGGCTTATAGCTGCACCAAATTTAGTGGACAACCAAAATAAATTTCATAACATATTTAAGGTGTTTTGAATACCTTAGAACATTCCATTTTATAAAATTTTGTCTTGCCTATTTTTACCATTTTAAAGCCTGGAAGGCACTGTAATAAACCTTCCAGATCTGAGAGGAGAAAAAGATCAATAACCTTAATAATACTCATTACTGGCTTTGAAGGTCATATCCTTTACTTTTTCTATTATTGTGAAATCGATCCTAAAACAGGTACTTAGTAATGCCAAATCAGAGAGCATTCATACTTTCATAGGTGTGACTACTACTCAAGTAGGCACGTTAATTATTGGGGAGATGCACACTATCAGCAGATTGTCAGTAGAGCAATATAAGTCTCCAAATGTGTGCCCACAGTCACCATACATCTTTGTTAGCAGTAGTGTAAAACTAAACATTAGTGCTATTTCTTCCCAATTCCAGTGATTATCCAAATACTAAGCACCACTGCCAATATCCCTCTTTCATGAATTAGCTGGAAGGACCCAGAATGTGATGAGACAATACTATTATTCATAAATTTCACTGAGGATATATAGTTTAGGGGCTGCTGATGGAATAGATTTGAAATATTTCAAACACATTCTCCTTTGATAAACAACAGAGATAGTTGACATTTAATGACCCCTACAGTAAATGCAATACAAATCCACAATTTCATTTATTCATTCAACAATACTATTGAGTACCTACTATATGCTAGATACTGATTTTGCCACTGGAGATTCTGCAGTTAACATAACAAAGTACCTACACTCAGGCAACTTATTTTATGTTTGGTAAGTTTGGATTTTTGTATATTGTATTTGTTTGTTTATGGAAAGCCACACTTGTATATTCCCTTCGGTAGAGAGGCACTGGGAATTATATGTTTTACTTATTTAAAATATTTGAGTGTCTTTTATGCATAACAGTAGTGAAAGAACTACAGGAAGCAGAAAAGAACAAATCAGTTTCTGCTTTCGAAAAGTTTAAGATCTAGTTAATGCAGATTGCAATCGGATGTTCCAACTTGGATCGACTTTGCCACCCCAGGGGACATTTGGCAATGTCTGGAGATATTTCTGATTCTCACAACTGGAGAGGGAGGTGCTACAGGCATCTAACGGGTAGAGGCCAGAGTTGCTGCTAAGCATCCTACAGTGCACAAGACAGCCCGCAACAAAAAACTTTCTGGCCCAAGGAATCAAGAGTGCCCATGCTGAGAAACTCTGAGTTATGCATACATTAAGTTTCTTTTTTAACTGCAAGTATTAGATGATAAATATCAAATGAGTGATACAAGGTGATACAGAGAAGAGAAAGGTTATCCTAGACTGAATTGGTTAGGGGAGGCATCATGAAGGAAGTGAGATTCAAGACTAAGTAACAGAAGAAATTCTGCTACCTCTCCGATCTCACCTCCTACCACTCTCCCCCTCGCCCTTCCCCTGCAGCTGACTGGCTTAGGCATTTCCTTAAAAATATCAAGTATGCTTCTGTCTCATGGAATTTAGTCTTCTTGTTTTCTCTGATTCAAGTGCCATTCCCCTAGATAGCCACATAGCTCACTTCCTCACTTCCTGCACATCTCTGTTCTGTTCAGTCTCTTACTAGCGAGTCTTTCTGTAATCATACTTTTTATAAAATATTAACTCCTGTTCCCTCCACTTCTTTCCCTTTACTGTATTTTCTGGTCTCCCTAGCAAGGCTATAACTGGCCGAGACCAGACACTCAAGAAATCTGTATAGAATGAGTAAATTAGTTAAGTATTAATAACGGCAGGGTTCTTTAGCCCAAGCAATGAGAAGAAACTTGAGGGAAGGACCCTGACTACAGTTATCACCAGTGGCCTAAAACAGTGCCTACTTCATATAGAGACTTCATAAATAGTGAATAAAGAATGATAAAATAGAGAGTCAAAGGAAATTAATATAAACAAAATTAGCTCATAACCATTTTAAAAAGTATTCTTAGAACAATTACTACCTCTGTGTATACTGGTACATCTAAGTACATCTGATAAATATTTTATCCTTAATTTTTACTATTCTTATCAGCTTTTTCACTTTACATTCATTCCTGATATATGCCTTGAATTAAACAAACGAAGTTTCTGAAATCTATACCCTAGATGTATATTCGGCCACGTATTATATTAAAACTACGTGCATTTTAAGAAGTCTAATCTAAAGGCAGCCCTTTACAAGCCGGTTCTAGTTTTCTATTTTCATTTGCACTTAAACACTAATTCACCCACCCTACACTCAGGGAGCCACTACAGATAATTATGCTAATGCTAATCGCAATAGCTGCTAATGTTTATTGAGGACTTTTTGTGCTACGGTCTGTCCTGGAGGCTGTGCATAAATTATCTGGTTTTGTTCATACTACAGGAAACCCATGTTATTACATTAATGTATATTAACCAACTCTAAATTACTTTCTGTTCCTGGCCCAAAGCCCAAATGCACCCTGATTCTTGCCACTTTCTCTTTTCCCTTGCCTCTAGGCATCCTCCTTTCCAGGGTAGCCACAAGCGCTCCTCCCCTTCCCTCTTTGAGAACCATGACAACCACCGATTCCCCCTCCCCGTCCCCTGTCATCCCTCCCCCAGACGGCAACCCGGCGGGCACAAGGTCCGACGACCTGCTACGTAACTCGCGCGTGTGACTGCCTAGTAACAGTGTCTCGAGTCGGAAGCGCACTGAGCGAGGGGCGGGGTGGGAGTGCTGGCGGGCGCAAGCGTAAAGTCTTTGCAGCCTCGCTACGGGGCGGGGCCTTGCCTGTCAGCAGGGGCAGAGTAGCGATCGTCGCGAAAGCGCGCGGTTTTATTTCTCTCCGCTTTGGAAGGGGCAAACTAGCTTTTGGGAGTGAAGCGGGTACGCAGTTATCCAACAATGTCTGGTGAGTCAGGACAGCCTGAGGCTGGTCCCTCACATGCAGGGCTAGATTGGCCGAACCCTGAGAGGAATCGGGCTGGGGTCCCTGGAGGGGTGATCCGAAGAGCTGGTGCCCAAGGGCCCAGGTCCTGGATCCAAAAGGTTCTTGAGCAGATTATGGACTCACCTCGCCAGTGTGTCACCCCCTCGGAGGTGGTGCCTGTAACTGTGTTGGCCGTCCAAAGGTACCTGTTAGAGGATGAGCCACGGGACACGGTGCCCAAGCCTCCCCTTTATTGCTATGATGTGACGATCTCAGACGGGGTGTACCAGGAGAAGTGCTACCTGGACCCCAGCTTGAACTCTCTCGTATATCAAAATATTCTTAAAGTTGGCATACAAATGAGAATTTCCAGAGTCTCATGTCTTTACAATGAGAAAAGGATAGGCCAGGGGATCCTGTGCATAGATAACGTCCACTGTGGGGAGACTTCAGACAGTATTTCTTTAGAAACTCCCTTCAGAAATAGAGCGCACCAGGAGAAACCAGAGAGGCCTTTAAGAGGCGGGAAGAGTCATTACCTGGCGCTGTGGAATAACGAAGATCCCTATGGTGATATCTGGTTAACAGACAAGCAACCTGAGGAACACAACTTTAGCGGTAAGTGTGTGGAAAGAATGGCAGAGGGTTTTAAAAAATAGTTTTCAGCAGCTTGCGTGAACGGGAAAGGAAATGAAAATGCTTTTGTGTTGTTAATTGCAAGCCAGGAGTGGTAGGTAGACAAATTTTCTTAAACGACCAAGGGATGCTCAATGAAATTTGCACAGCCCATGGTTTTTGTTGGTGTTTTTTGTTTGTTTGTTTGTTTGATTGCAAAAGTGGCCAATTCAGGAAGTGTGTCTGACTACATCTTAAAATTCAGTCTGGCAAAGGTACTGATGTGGGAGTCAGTATTCCTCATACGTTCGTTACATGTTTGATTGTGGTGGAATTAATCTTAGTTTTACCCCCAATCCAGTTGTGGAAATAGTACGTTGTGGTTGAAGAGCTTATAGATTTGAAGTTAGCATAAAGGTTGTAAAAATTTGCGGGTTTGCATGTTTTAATCTTCATTCAAAAAGGATGTTTCGTGATGTATGCCTTAATACTTTACATTGATTGAAACGCCGTGTAACAGTTATGTAAATACCACCTTTTAACTGTGTGATTTTTATGGAAGGCTTGACATTCTCATTTTCTTGTTTCTTATTACTCACCACAAAGAGTACTGATCTGGGAACTTCAATTTTTCTATATCAGAATTAGGAAGTTAGCTTGAAAACACTAGCTTGCCATCAACAACCGCTCTAAAATACGTTTTTTTTCTCTAACAGATGAAATTAAGGGGAATGATAGTACCGTAGGCATGAACACGCTTGAAATGGAGAAAGAAATAAAATGCAAAAAACAAAATAAGAGAAAGTACTGGAAGGAGAAAGACTGTAATTTTCTACATTACTGCTTTTCAGTCCCTTTTGCAATGTTGTTGTCACAATGCTAAATCACGGATAATCTTACTGTGACGTGTAAGAGCAACAAACTTGAAAGTAAAAGGATAATTGGCTCAAAAACCATGCAATTATAGTCACATCCAGTTGTAAGGAAAAAATATGTTATAGAAATGTGTAGGCAAGGAAGTTTTAAATAACTAAATTTTAAAAAGCAAGATAGCTATTTATTTCTGGTATGAAAAAATGGAGTTATTTTATCTCAAGCGTGAAATAAGGCACTAGTGCATTACTACTCTAAATGTTGATCACTTTAATTTTTAGAATTGAATATGTAAATGAAAAACTGGTGCCCTACAAGAAAAGTTGAGGGGATTAATACTTTGTAAAATGTATTTTGTCATAATATCTATTCATTCATTAAAACCATATTTATAATACAAAAGGCAATGTATGTATGCCAAAATAAAACCCAATCTGTATATTTAAAAGTATGTTGTGTTAGGAATATACCACCCAAGTATAGTAAAATGTTAGTGATAAAATCTAGGAAGTGGGCATATTGATGTTCATTGTAAAATTTGTTCAGTTTTGCTGTATGTTTCAAATTGTTAATGATAAAATATTAGGGAGAAGTGAAAGACCTCTTTCACCTTCCCTGGTGCCTTCACCTTTCTTCTAAAAATCTCAAACTGTCAGCAGTTTGTTGTGTATCTCTCTCTCTCTCTCTTTTTTTTTTTTTTAAGAAATCAATGTCACATTGTGTGATTTGCTATTTCCACTAAACATATTTCAGGCATCTTTCATGTACATCTGTACATACAATATACCATAGCATGGGTGTGCTGTAATTTCTATAATCATGCCCATGTGAATAGGTAATTTATAGTTTTAGGCACTTATTACTGTTTTAGTATTAAATACAATGCTAAGCATCATTAGAATGCACACATATTTTTGTTTACTATGTTCAAGTATTGCTGTTGAACGGCTTCCTCTGGCGAAACTGCTGGCTTAAAAGGTATTTAATTTTTTAAAAAATTTTGTGGATATAGACAGATCATCTTCTGAAAAGGTTGTACTAATTTACATTCACCAACATACATATGAGAATGCCCATTTCCCCATATCTTACTATTTTCAAATATATCTTTTGATATTTTTCTAATTAATTTATGATTCCTTTGCTAATGGGTATTACAATTTTGTCTGCTATATACTGCAAATTATTTTTTTGCATTCTGTTCTTTTTCTCTTAACTTTGTTTATGGCACACGTTTGTGCTTTTGAAACTTTTCATTACAGTTTACTTTGTACACAGTAAAAAAAAAAAGTTTTAAAAATGCAGCTTGATAAATTTTCATATATATCTACCTGTGTAACCATCACCTCCCTTCCTTCAAGATATAGAACATTTCTGTATCTTGTTACCCCAAAAGTCTCCCTCATGCCTCCTCCTGGTCAGTAGCCTATCTGAGAGGTAGCACATATTGTGACCTCAAAGATAGCTTTTAAAAATAGAAGTTAGCCTGTGCCACGCCCTCCTGCCTAAATCTCTCAGATGGCTCCCCACTGCATTTAGGCAGCAACCCAAACTCTACCGGGGTCTGGAAGGCAGGCCGTACTCCAGAGGATGGCGAACTTTCCGTAAAGAGCCAAACAGTAAATCTTTTTGTCTTTCGGAGACATGATCTCTGTCACAACCATTCACTTTTGCCATTGTATATGGAAAGCAGTCACAAGCAGTATGTAAATAAATGGGTCTGGCCGTGTTGCAATAGAACTTCATTTACAAAAACAAGCAACAGGCAGGATTTGGCTTGTGGGCTGTATAGTTTGCTGACTCCTGCCCTACAGAATCCCTTACTCACCTCTCTAATCTCTAACCCCTCTCCTCCACCATTTTGTTCTAGCAGCCAGCCTTCTTTTTGATCCTCAAACCTCCAGTCTTTTTCCTGCACCTGCTTTTTCCTCTTTCTGGAAAGTTTCTTCCCACCTTCCAGTTTCAACTCAAATAAAAACATATTAAAAGAGCTTTTTAAATAAATATTTCCTTCCCCATTTATTCTTATTATACCACCTTGCAAATGATCTTCCTAGAATCATAGCATTCTGAAATTATTGTCTTTAGCTGTTTTTCTTTCCCCCCTTACATTTTTATAAGATCCACGACTCTTTTTTTTTTTTTTTTTTTTTTTTTTTTCATTTCTGTGGGCCGTATCTTATAGCTAGAACAATGTCTGGCACATAGTAGGCATTCAGTATTTGTTGAATAAAGGAATGAATGAAATAAATTGATGGTTTTACTAGTGTTGAGCCACTTTTGGTTTCCCACTTGGTCATGATTATTTTTACATCTGCTTATTTAAGTGAATTTGGTCTATAGGTTTGGTTTTCGTTTTTGTTTTTTGCAGGGAGAGTACTTTTTCAATGCAATTTTTATATGGAGTTAATATTAGCCTAGTAGAATGAGCTGGAAAGCTTGTCCGTCTTTCTGTGCTTACAGAAATTATATGTTCCTTAAAGGTTTAGTAAAATTCCTTTCTAAAACTATCTGAACCTGTTGTCTTGGACCAGGATTGGGGGTTGTGGGGGGATGCCTCTTTTTCAATTTCTTTTAGATAAAATGATTAAACCAATAATGGTTTTTCAAGAGCCCATTTTTTAGAGTTGATAATTCACTAGGAAATCTCATTTCACCTAGATCTGAAAGTTGTACGTAGTAATCTATGTTTTTTGACCTATCTTGTCAATTACGACTCTTTTCACAATCCTCATGTTTGTGTGTTCACCTTTTCTTATGGTGAGCCTTGCCAGAAGTTTATCAGTCTTATTGTTGGTCTTTCTTTTAAGACACTTGGTTTTACTAATAACAAAATCTATAGTGAGGAGGTATTTTCTACTTAATTTCTGCTATCATCTTTAATTTATTTTACATACTTCCTTTGTTCATATTTTTCTTGTACTACTTTCTTGAGTTAAATGCTTGGTTCATATATTTGCTTGTTTATTTCTTCCAAAAGCATTTAAAATTCTGAAATTTCCCATGGATATTGCTTAGGCTGCATCCCCCAGATTTGGAAGTATAGAGATTTTATTGTTACTCGTTATTTATATTTTCTTATTTTATCTTGTTTTATTTTTGTATTTTTGAATTATTGAATTATTGTAGTCATTTCTGAAATAATTACACTCCAGCCCAATGGTTTTTCTTTAGTGTTTTCCATCTTTCAAATCCATTAAAAAAAACGACAAAACTGATTTAAACAATGGTGGAAACTAGATGTTGTGATAACTTAATGTGCATCAATTCATTTTGATTATATACTTTCATTACCTTCCTGTATTCTGTTTAGCCTTTTGGAGTCTAAATTTCACTGATATTTTCCAATTTTGGGGGTCTTCTCTGCAATTTCAAGTGATAATTTTACAGAGACAGTAATATCTTTAAACCCCTCTCTTTTATTTTCTTGGCATGCAATTGGCATTTCTGTTTTTCTTTTTTCTTTTCTTTTCTTTTTTTTTTTTTTGTTGTTATTGTTTGTTTTTGGGTGTTTTTTTTGTTTGTTTGTTTGTTTTTTTTTTTTTTTTTGACAGTCTCATTGTGTTGCCCAGGCTGGATCACTGGCGTGATCTCGGCTCACTGCAACCTTCGCCTCCCGGGTTCTCCAGCAGCGATTCTCCTGCTTCAGCCACCTGAGTAGCTGGGACTACAGGCACACACCACCACAGCCGGCTAATTTTTGTATTTTCAGTAGAGACGGGGGTTTCACCATGTTGAACAGGCTGGTCTCGAATTCCTGACCTCAGTTGATCCACCCACCTCAGCTTTCCAAAGTGCTGGGATTACAGCCGTGAGCAACTGTGCCCGGCTCTTTTTTGCTTCTTTAATCTCTGAAAGTTCAGAAAAAGCTTGTTTATTAGGTTTAAAGTTTATTATTATACCAGGTTTTTAAAAATGTAATTCACATATTCCATATCCTTATTTTTAATCTACTTTATTTGCCCGTTTCTCAGAGGAATATTGGCTTCTCTCTATGAGGATAGCTGCATTTATTTCTCCTTATATTTCTAAAAGGTTTTGCTTTAGATGTTACTATAACGTGTGCAATTTCGTAACTGATTAATATATTATTGTTGAGTTTTACACTTTATCAATGTGGAATTTGCCTCTTTTTCCCTTTTGCCTTGAGTTCTATTTTTCCTGATAGTAATGTTTGCCACTTCCACAGTCTTTTTGGTAGCATATTAGGACAATGATACCCAAATGTGAGTAGACATGCATATCACCTCAAGAGTGCCAGTCAGAAAAATAACTTAAGTGATTCTTAACTTTACAAATTCACAAATAATATCAAGAAACACTGCAAAAAATGGATGGGGCAAAAATGCAAAAATGAGCAATGGGAATTGGAGACAAATAAGCATCCAGGTACTGACAAATTCAAATTACACTTACAAAAATCAGAGAAAAAACATTTAAGCAGAAAAAAAGATTTGGAAAAGGTTGCAAAGATAAAGAATACACCAAAACTTAAAGAAATTATTAAGGCAGTATGTTTCAAATGTCGAAGCAAAAAAGAAATGCCAATTGCATGCCATGAAAATAAAAGAGAAGGGTTTAAAGATATTACCATCTCAGTAAAATTCTCACTTGAAATGGCAGAGAAGACCCCAAAAAGCTAAACAGAATACATGAAATTATGTAATCAAAATGAATTTATGCACAATAAGTTATCACAACATCTAGTTTCCAACATGATTTTTTAAATCAGTTTTGTCGTATTTTTAATGGATTTGAAAGATGGAAAACACTAAAGAAAGGCCGTTATGCTGAAGTGTAATTATTTCAAAAATGACTACAGTAATTCAGTAATGTAAAAATACAAAAATAAAACAAGATAAAATACAGAGTGCTGACCACCGTTCCCAGTGTATGATACATTAGGTCTGAGGTAGGGCCCTAGAATTTACATTTCTAACATGTTCACTGCTGGTAACAATGCTGTTGGTACAGAGACCACACTTTGAGAACCACTGGCAAGCGGGTCGCGGTGGCTCATGCCTGTAATCCTAGCATTTTGGGAGATCCAGGCGAGCGGATTGCTTGAGTTCAGAGTCCATGCTGAGACCAGCCTAGGTCCAGACCAGCCTAGACCAGCCGAGGCAACACGGCAAAACCCGTCTTTAATAAAAATACCTTAGCCCGGGCGTGGTGATTTGTGTCTGTAATCCCATCTACTTGGTGAGGGGGTGTCGTGGGGGGAGCCTGAGTCCAGGAAGTTGAGACTGCAGTGAGCCTTGATTGTGCCACTGCACTCCAGCCTGGACCAAAAGAGTGAGACACTGTCTCAAAAAATAAAGAGAACCACTGGCCTTAGTGTATGCTTCTCCATCCCTTTATTTCCATTTCGTTTTAGGGTTGTCTTTTTTAAAAAGTATATAGCTAAGACTGCCTTTTGACCCAAACCAATTATTTTTCTTTTAAGAGATCAATTTAATTTATCTAAATTTAATGTGAATAATGATGTTTGTACCTGTTCTTGAAATTCTACTTTATGTTTACCATATGCCACCTTATTTTTTTTTACTTTTGCAGGATTAAAATTTTCTTCTGGTAGTTTGGAAATTATACATTATATTTGTATTCTTCTAGTCTCCTAGTTGTTACTCAATGTTTTTTAAAAAATTTTATGGGTACATAGTAGGTATGTGTGTGTATAAATATATATATATATATAGAGAGAGAGTACATGTATTAATGTTTTAACAAAATTATTTAAACTTACATCTCTGTTTCAGTCTCCAGAATTATTCAAAATATATAATATATCCCTACTGAATAAGAGAAGATATTTAGAACTCCACTTGATCATGGCACAGTTGTCTTTGTGCATGCTTCTAAATAAGTATTGTATTTAGGATTTTTGCCATCATAACTGATTTTTTATTTATAGTTTTCTTTCTTGTACTATTTCTGTTGGAATTTTTCAGGATTATTCTAAGTTTATAAAGTGAAGTGGTACAATTTCTATATTTTATTAGGCTTTGGGACAATTTATAGCTCAAGGAAAGAGCTGTTCTTTGAAATTTGTTAGAATTTTCTTGTAAAACCATGTGAACCTGCTGCCGGTTTTGGAAGCCATCATTCATAAACTTTTTTCATTTTATTCCATGGGTAAAGACCTAGTTTGGTTTTCTTTTACTTCTTATGGCAATAGTGGTAATTCATATTTTTCTAAGAAATTACCCACTTCACTGATCTTTTCAAATTTATTGATATAAAATCATACATAATAATCTTTTAACAATTTTTCTTTGTGTGTATAGTTGTTTACATTCTGAGTATTACATCTTTGTTTTCTTTTTCATGATTAGACTTGCCAAAGATTTACATTTTCATTAATTTTTCTAGAGAATTGAATTTATCAATTCTATTTTTTATTGTGGTATAGTGTTTTCCGATTCATTATTTTTAGCTTTAATTTTTATTCCTTCTACATTCCTTAGATTTATTCTTCTGCTATGATTTTTACAGTATGGTCCAGGGACCTCTAGTGGTGCCCCAAGACATTTTCAGAGGATTCATGAGGTCAAAGCCATTTTCACAATACTAAGGCTTTACTTACCTTTTTTCACTCTGATGCTCTCGCAAGTGTACGGTGTAGTTTTCCAGAGGCTAAATGACATGTGACATAAAAGCAAACTGAATATCAAAGAAGATATGAATATCCACCTGTCATTTATTAAGCTAGATTCTAACAAGATTTGCAGAAATGCAAAACAATGCCACACTTCTCACTACATTGTTTTTTGGTTTTGGAAAATACAGTCATTTTTCAAAAAAATATGTTATTTGTAATTATACATATTAGTTTATTATTGTTATTTTTAATGAATTGATCATTTAAAAACTCTTAGTCTACTTTATAGTACAGTAAAAATCTCTTCAGGATGGGCACAGTGGCTCACGCCTGTAATCTCAGCACTCTGGGAGGCTGAGGTGGGCAGATCATTTGAGGTCGGGAGTTGGAGACCAGCCTGGCCAATATGATGAAACCTCGTCTCTACTAAAAAATACAAAAGTTAGCTAGGCATTGTGGTGCACACTTGTAGTCCCAGCTACTCAGGAGGCTGAGGCAGGAGAATCGCTTGAACCCAGGAGGTGGAGTTTGCAGTGAGCCGAGATCACACTACAGCACTCCAGTCTGGGCAACAGAGTGAGACTGCATCTCAACAAAAGAAAAAAAATAGCTATTCAAGCTCTTCAATATTTTTTAAGAATGTATAGGGATCCTGAGACCAAAACGTTTTGAGAACCACTGTTCTATTGCATATTGAATAACCAGTTTATTTTCATCATTTTTTGATAATGAACACATTTATTGCTATGAATTTACACAAATTCTTCATTGTCTATAAACAACCTCTAATTCTTTTTTAGATTTGAGAGATAAAATGTGTATTCTATGAAGTTTGTGAGTTAAAAACCCAAACTGGGAAAAATGCTAACCAGAAAGATGTCTGATTACAGCTAACTCTCTGGACCTAATTATAACAGAAACAGAGGCTCTTAGAACTCTGGTTTTACGCAACTAGGTAGCTCTTGAATTTATTCCAGACAGTAAAGGAGCTGTATGTGCCTTCATTGATCAAGAGTATTCCACGTACATCCCAGACAATTCAAACTGATCCGAGATTCATCTGACGTTAAAATGAAATCACTTAATTCTATCAGATCAAATGTTAGGACCTGTGATCCTAGGATAGTAATCTATTGGGAGAATCTGGAAGGAAAATTACAGAGTATCCTAATACTAAAAATTGTGTGTGTGTTTTATAGTATAGGCGTAATTATATAATACCACTTAATCCCTTATTAAAAAGAAATTACAAGTGTGATTTTTGTGTCAAAAACGTTGACTAGGTAAAACATTATGTAAACAAAGCTAGAAATGAAGGGAGCCTTAGCAAAAGAAATACTGGTACTAATGCAAATTCAGGTCTTAATAGTTGGGACTGTGGGCTGTGAGAGAGAAAAATGTGGAGACAATTGCAGATGGAACTTCTCTTAATCCAAGGAAGAATACATCAGTATGACAAATTAATTCTTTAAGATGATGAATAGCTTTTAAGCAGTTTTTGAACTTGCCAGCAAGCTTGCAGATAAAAACGTTTCTAAGTAAATTGTATGGCATATGAGAAGATAGTAAGTGCAATGTAGAAAAATAAAGTGGAATGGAGGATAAGTAAAACAGTCAGTTTTTAATAGGATGGTTAGGGATAATATCACTGAGAAGGTGATATTTGAGCAAAGCTTGAAGAGAGGAGGGAGAAAGACACTTGGATATCTAAAGGGAAGACAGCAATTGCAAAGGTTCTGATACAGGGCCATGTCTGTCATGTTTGGGGGAGATAGAATTTATACATATGAAACTGAGATGAAGGCAATACAAAAATGTGTAATAAAACAATTATTATTATTATTATTATTATTATTATTATTATTTTGAGATGGGCTCTCAATTGCTCAGGCTGGAATGCAGTGGTATGATCATGGTTCACTGCAGCCTGGCTGCAGTGAGCTCAGCTGCCTGGGCTCAGGTGATCCTCCCACTTCAGCCTCTTGAGTAGCTAGAGCTTTAGGCATGCCACCATGCCCAGCAAATTTTTCTCTTTTTGGAGAGACATGAGGGATTTCGCCATGTTGCTCAGGCTGGTCTCGAACTCCTGGGCTCAAGCAAGCTGCTGGTCTCGGCCTCCCGAAGTGCTGAGATTATAGGCATTAGCCACTGCACCTGGCCCATTTCTATATATTAAATATATAAGTGCTTAATAATGGGAAACATATTCCATGACATTGAGTTTTTTGGTTTTTTTGGTTTTTTTTTTTTCACAAAATATCTTCAGAGAGGTGAATTTAGATCCAGGTTTTCCAGAAAGTTATTAAATGGTTTGGTAACATGGAGGGCATTCTAGGTGGAACAATGTGTTGGTTAATATAGGTGTTTACCTAAGTTCCAGGCACATAGTAAGCCCTATATATATTTCAGCTGTTAATATTAGGGATCAAATTTAGTTTATGTGGGAGAGGTATATAGACTTAGCTGGCAAGGTTTAGCTGGCAAGAAGGAGTCACTTTAGGTATGATCAACCTATTATTTTTAACCATTAAAATAGATCTTTGAAGTTACCATTACATGTTAAACAGGATTTCTTTCCTCTTTTTTATATTCTAGATACCAAAATAATTTCCCTTTCTCATCTTGAAATGACCTGGACTAACAGAAGAAATTTTCCTGCATTGCTTGTGAGGATCTTACATAAATCAAAACTGCGATACTATGGAAAACCTGATAAAAAGATGATTGAACCATATCAGGTACAAGTAATAAGATATCATATGCTAATTTAAAGTTATAAATTATAACTTACACACCTAACTCCATAGTATGATAACCTGCTCATTTAAATAACATTTCATAAGTTCAATATAATAATTTTTAATTGTACATAAATGTATACTATAAAGTATTTTTCTGCATAGTTTATTGTGCAAAAAGAAATTATTTCTGTATTGGTGCCCTTTATTTCCCTGATCCAGGTGGTCTCCTTCCCACCTTTTTATTTTCCTTCAACTTTTTCTTCTCACCTATACTTTCTGCACCAACATATAAACATACTCTAGTCTCCCATTTAAAAAAGAAAAGAAAATAGTCTCCCTTGGCCTTATGACTCTTCTATTCCCTATCTTTCTCTTCAGGTAAGCTTCTTGAAGAAGTAGTCTACACTAGATGTTTTTACTGTCTTGCCTCCCATTTCTCAACACAATTATCTTGGCTTTTTTCCTTAGCTTATCGTTCACTAGTAACTCTAATTGTCAAATCTGTGTGATACTTCTTTATTGTCTTTACTCTGTGCCGTATAATGCTCATGAGCTCTACTTTCTTGATATGTTTGTGTTCTATATTTGTCTTACTTAATATTATATTGTATTTTCCTATGATATCAAGAACTATTTTAGATGTTTCATTTAACTTTTATTATAAAAGTTATACATGCTTATTGTAGGGAATGTGGAAAATGTAGAAAGCTGTTTGAAGATCTTACCACTCAGAGAGAGCCACTGTTAACATGATGTGTTTTATTCTCTTTCTTGTGTGTGTGTAAATCACATATATACACATATATAAGCATATCATATATACATACACATATCATATTCTATTTAATCATATATATCACATATATGTGCATATGTGTATATATTATATATTTCATGTGACTGTCATATATCACATTAAATTATCTTACAAAATGAGTACCGTATTGTGCATACAATTTTGTATTATTTAACATTTTCTTAAATATTTTCTCATATCACTAAAAATTCTTCATTCATATTTTACAGTTATATATTTTTAGCACATATCATAAATTATTCAGTAATTCCCTGATAGTTTTTTGCCTTCTCATTGTTGCAATACTTTCCTCCCTTATTTGTTGCCTTCCTACCTCCTTGTGTCTCCATCATTTCGTCCTTGCTTGCCTCTCCAGTCTCATCTCTTCCTGAGCTCTCTATGCCTCATACTAACCAAACTGCCCTACCTGGAATTTTCTAACGGTAGCCAATTGTTTTCTACCTTTCATACCTCTGCTCATGTTGTTTCTTCTGCCTAGAATCCTCTTCCTCTCAATTCTCGTCAGATTGGCAAAGCCATCTTTAAGATTCAGTTCAGTGCTTACCTCTGATTTAAGTCTTTCCATGTATACCCATATGCCTAGTCACTGGGAGAATCAACTACATGCTACTCAGGACCCCACTATATGCCCTTACATAGGTCTATCAGAGCATGCATAACCCAGTTACACATACCTGTTTGCTAATCTTACTCTACTGTGACCTCCCTGACTGTAGGGAAGAAGTATCTAATAGTGCTTAAGAGTGCATGCCCTGTAGTCATATGAACTGAATTCAAGTTTCAGCTCTGTTTACCACTTCTTACCTTTATAATGTAGGGAAAATTATTTATTCTTTTAAAGCCTCAGTTTACTCATCTGTAAAATAGGGATACTAATTGTACTTACCTTACAGGGTTGATGTGAGGATTGAATTAGTTAATATAAGTAAAGGATTTACCTATGTTCCAGGCACATAGAAAGTCCTATATATATATATTTTAGCTATTATTATTAGGGGCAGTGTTTGATTCATCTCTTCATTCCGGGGTCTGACATAATGTCTGGAATATAGATTCAGTGAATGTTTAATGAATAAAAGAATGAATTACCCAAAATGTATATTCATCATTTAGAGAAAGGGTCTGAGAATATAACATCATTATTTAAGAAGAAATTAAGAATTAGAAAACACTTTACAGACTGCCATTTAGGCAGAACTGAAGTTGTCTGTCACTGTATTTTAATACTGAGAAATACTCCATCAAATACTTTCTACCTCAATAGATTTCTCTATTTTAACTATACTCAGAGTCAGCAAGAATGCATACTTGTTTTAACATTCCCCCTTCTGCTAGCATAATTTCTCAAGTAGTATCTCAGAAATGATTTCCATGTCTTATGTTCCAGTCTCAGATATTGCTATAAATAAATTAATGTAACCAGGGCATTGATGGCGTCGTGCCCACTCAATTATATGTCTATCTAAAGTTCTCAAATATAAATATCAAGGCCGTCCAACAGTTCAGATAACCAAGAATGATGTCAAAATTTTCATGTAAAACTTCTAATATGTGATTTGTCTCATTCATTTGTCAAATGTATTGTGGGATCACTCTGTGTAAGGCACCATGCTAAATATTATGGAAGAATCAAATATAAATAAGGTTTGGCCTGTGCCCTCAGACTTTACAGTCTCACAGTAAGTTAGTAGTATATTTAGTACTTCCATTGGTCTGGTGGCACTCTCTTTAGATTATCAATATTAACAGAATTGACAACTGAATCATTATTAATAAACAATTAAAATTTAAATGTTTTTTTCATCACTCTAAATGATCACAAATAATATGTTATGTATTATCTGTATAGATAAAAGTGACAAATATGTATGTGCTTTAATCATTTTCTTTCTAGACCTTTTTGGAAGTTGCTGACAGTTCAGGCACAGTGTCAGTGATTATGTGGAATGCCCTGTGTCCTGAGTGGTATAAAAGTTTGCGGGTTGGTTTAGTTCTTCTGCTTCAAGACTATTCTGTTAAAAAGAGTTATCCATTCAGAATACAGCCTGTCCCCGTGGATCCACAGATCAAACTAATTTCTACAATGGGTTAAGTATTCAATGAATTTGTTGTCTTATCACTGTTTTGTTTATATAAATTGGCAACGTACCGTATTAGGAAAAAAGATCATAAAAATTACTGAAGCTGTTAGAACCTATGAAACCTTTACATTTCTTTGTCCATAAAATTTTCAAGCAATCACATAACCTAATAAATATACCTATTTATTATTTCATTTATTAAGAGAAATTATCTGAGATATTTATTGTTGATTGAAGAATGAGCTCCACTTGGGTTGTACTTATTTTGTTTTATTTTAATTTTGATCATAAAATATTAAGTTAATGTTGAATATATTTTGCAGTTACTAGGAGGTGCTATCTAAAAAGGACTTCTGTTAACTTTTTGAAATAATTTCAGACTTACATAACAGTTGAAAGAATGGTATAGAGAACTCCCATATACCCTTTATCCATATTCAACAATTACCAACATTTACCTTTGCCTTATCATTATATATCTCTTTTCATACATATACACATCTTTACACACACACACACATACACACGTATGTATGTATACATATTCCTTGTGATCCAGTAAGAGAAAGTGGCAGTCATCATACATATCCCTTTAAGCCTAAACACTTCACTAGTATTTCAGCATGTATTTTCTAATAACAAGTGCATTCTATTACATAATCTGAGTATAATTACCAAAATCAGGAAATTTAAAATTGATACAATACTAATAGCTAACCTATAGTCAGTATTCAAACTTTGCCAATTGCTGCAATCTTGAAAGGGCTTTTCCTAACTAGTATTGATATATTGACATCACAAATATTTTTGGACCATTAAAATTAATGTATTAAATAATTGTTTTTAGATATGACTGTGATTTTTTTCACTTTCATTTGTAAGAATTGTAGATTAAATATTGTTTTTGGTTTATAATACCTTTATTCTGAACCTGAGTTTCTGTGTATTCTGAATTCCCCAGCTAATCCATTAAGCTTAATTACTTAGAGAATATTCAGGTAAAGGTAGCAGTTGTTAATTGTTTTCTTAAACTTGTGTTTATTTTCAAAAACCTTATATGATTATTTATTAAAATCTTAAGCATCTTGCAGACATTGGTCAGATCTTGCTAGATGAAGAAGTTATTACTTAGGTAGTCTGGTACACATAGTCTATTACCTCATTAATTTTTGCTATAGAAAGGTGAGGAACTAAACTGAGAGAGATACTGTGACTTACTAAGAAAACACAATATAAGGAGTAAGGAAAGGATCCAGTTTCAGCTTTCTACTTATGGCTAGCCAATTTTCCCAGCACTATTTATTAAATAGGGAATCCTTTCCCCATTTCTTGTTTCTCTCATGTTTGTCAAAGATCAGATGGCTGCAGATGTGTGGTATTATTTCTGAGGACTCTGTTCTGTTCCATTGGTCTATATCTCTGTTTTGGTACCAGTACCATGCTGTTTTAGTTACTGTAGCCTTGTAGTATAGTTTGGAGGGGGGAGGGATTACATCAGGAGTTATACCTGATGTAAATGACGAGTTGATGGGTGCTGACGAGTTGATGGGTGCAGCACAGCAACATGGCACAAGTATACATATGTAACAAACCTGCACGTTATGCACATGTACCCTAGAACTTAAAGTATAATAATAATAAAAAAATAAATTTAAAAAAAAATAAATAAATAAATAAAAATAAAAAATAAAAGAAAACACAATAAAAGTTGGCAAGAGGACGCTGATTTACAGCATGCTACCTCTGCTATATAGAATTATAGGACCAGATTTTCATAATGGAAACTCTCTAAGGTATGAGAAACTATGCTTTCAAGTAAGTGATTGCAGATACAGAAATTATTTTTTTAACGATAGCCTTGGTGATAATATATTTAAAATGTACCTTTTGGTCTTTAAAACAGTTTTACTTCTAATTAATCTTAGCCTTGGTGATAATATATTTAAAATGTACCTTTTGGTCTTTAAAACAGTTTTACTTCTTATTAATGTTAGCAGCAGTCTCTATTTTCTCCCTTATATTTTTGATAAGTAACAGGACTTTTGCCCTCTTTTTTTAGGAAGCAATAGACTATTTCTGTAAAGCGCCAAGTAGTAAATATTTTAGGCTTTGCAGGCCATTTGGTCTCTGTTTCAGCTTCTCAGCTCTGCCTTTGTAGACTGAAGGCAGCCATATGTATGTAAAGGAATGGATATGGCAATATTCCAATAAATATTTATTTACAAAAGCTTGCAGCCATCTGCAGCCTGTAGTTTGCCTAGCCTACATGTATAAGTAGATTACAACTCTGGCTGTATATTGGAATCACTTGGGGAGCTTTAAAGAGCCACTGGTCCCCATCCTCAGAGATTCTGATTTAATTACTCTGAGAATGGGACCATGGCATTGCTCTGGGTTTAAATCTCCTCAGCTGATCCCAAAGGTACAGTCAAGGTTGGGAACTACGGCTTTACGATCTTTAAAAATTACCTGCATGAAACTAACTAATGATCTTTTTATCCTAGCATTTTCTTTATTTTTAATTGACAAATAATAATTAAATATATTTAGGGGGTGTAGTGTGATGTTTTGATCTGTGTATATACATTGTAGAAAGACTCAATCAACATATCCATCACCTTACCAAATTATCACTGTTTTGTGGTGAGAACATTAAAAATCTATTAGCAATTTTGAAATATATAATACATTATTATTAACTGTAGTCACTATCCAATGCGATAGATCCCTAAGACATTCCTGCAGTCTGACTGAAATTTTGTACCCTGTGATCAACATCTCGCTTTTCCCTATCCCTCCCCACTTGCTCCCCAGCCTCTGGTAACCATCTTTCTACTCTCTGTTTCTATGAGATTGACTTTTTTAGATTCTTGGAGAACATTATGCTAATTGAAATAAGCCAGGCATAGACTGGGCGCAGTGGCTCACGCCTATAATCCCAGAACTTTGGGAGGTCGAGGCAGGCAGATCACAATATCAGGAGATCGAGACCATCCTGGCTAACACGGTGAAACCCCATCTCTACAAAAAATGCAAAAAATAAGCCAGGCATGGTGGCGGGCGCCTGTAGTCCCAGCTACTCAGGAGGCTGAGGCAGGAGAATGGCGTGAACCCGGGAGGCGGAGTTTGCAGTGAGCCAAGATCGCGCCACTGCACTCTAGCCTGGGTGACAGAGCGAGGCGGTCGTCTCAAAAAAAAAAAAAAAAAAAAAAAAAGCCAGGCACAGAAAGACAAATACTATAAGATCTAACTCATAAGTGGAATCTGCAAAGCTGATCCCATAGAAACAGAGTAGAAAGGTGACTATCTTTTTTATTGTTTTTTGTTTGTTTGTTTGTTTGTTTGTTTGTTTGTTTGTTTGTTTTGAGACAGAGTCTCACTTTGTCACCCAGGCTGGAGTGCAGTGGCACAATCTCGGCTCACTGCAACCTCCACCTCCTGAGTTCCAGCGATTCTCCTGCCTCAGCCTCTCAGGTAGCTGGGATTACAGGCACACGCCATCAAGCCCAGCTAGTTTTTGTATTTTTGGTAGAGATGGGGTTTCACCATGTTGGCCAGACTGGACTTGAACTCCTGACCTCAAGTGATCTACCTACCTCGGCCTCTGAAAATGCTAGGATTACACGTGTGAGCCACCACGCCTGGCCGGGAGGTGATTAATTATCTTTTAAAGAGAAAAAAAAAGCAGTTCTGTAAATCATGTTAGGCACAGGAGAAGCAAAAGTAAGTAATATACAGTTCTACCCTTAAAAATTAGTCTAATGGGGTGATAGCTATGTAAGATAAACAAATTATAGTGAAACGAAAGGCTAATGACATAAACGACATTAAAAACGTAATAGACAAAAAGGATAAGGAAATGAATAAAAATGTAATTGAAGAAAGAATGGACAGTAAAGTAGGAGAATGTGTTGCATGGGAAAAGTGTTAAGCAGAGGTTAGGAAAAATACCAGTGTAGTTTAAATGTTCTGAGCATTATAAATGAGAAACAGTATATAGTGGGAGGAGAGTTGGTCAGTAAAGGTGGTACCGTCACTGTCTTCTAGGTGTTCATGTTGGAAGAAAACTACTGGGATCATTTATCTTGGTTTATTTTTCATATTTCCCACACATAGTTCCAAGTTAGAAGAACTAAGATGTGGTTTTTTGTTTTTGTTTTTGTTTTTGTTTTTTGAGACAGAGTCTCACTATGTCACCCCGGCTGGAGTGCCATGGCACAATCTCCGCTCACTGCAACCTCCACCTCCTGGGTTCAAGTGATTCTCCTGCCCAAGTAGCTGGGATTACAGGCGCCCACCACCATGCCAGGCTAATTTGTGTATTGTTAGTAAAGACAGGGTTTTGCCATATTGGCCAGACAGGTCTTGAACTCCTGACCTCAAGTGATGCACCTGCCTCGGTCTCCCAAAGTGCTGGTAATATAGGCATAAGCCACTGCACCTGGCCAATGTAATTTTTTTAAAAGACTGAATAAATGGAAATCTATAAAGATGGAAATTCTATTGCAAAACAAAGAATATATTATTTGCTGGATATGTATGGCTTTGTATATTGACATTTTGTGTATTATTCTGTATACCTTTTACAAAATAGTATGTAGCTGGCATACACAAATAATACACTCTTTAAAATCTTGAAATTTTCAGACTGTATTACACAATGCATATTGATTGGATGATAGCAACAAGCATTTTTTATTTTGGCGGGCAGGGGCTATTTCTTTAATTAGGAACCCTAGCATTTTAGAGCTGGAAGGGACCTTGAATATAATTAAGTGATACTATGACAATGAAAGTACTTTGGAATATGCAAACTATGATGCAAGGTAATATTACGTAATACAAACTTTGCTGGCTTATATATGAATAGACTGAAACTTATAAAGGTAAAGTGAATATTTCCTTTCACATGACTAGTAATAGGCAGAAATAGAAATCAAATATCTTTATCCTGGTTTAAGCTTTGTTTGCTACACAGAAAGTTCTTAGAAAAATGTAACTAACCAAGAAGAGAAAAGCCCAAATAGCTTTATAACTATTAAAGGAATTGAATCAGAGGTTTAAAATTTTCCCACAAAGAAAATATCAGGCACACATCATATTATAGAGAAATTCTACCAAACATTTAGGGAATATATCATTCTAGACATATTCCAGAGACTAGACTAGAAAGTATATTCTCAAACTCACTTTTTGCTGCCAATATAACCGTGATAATCAAAACCAAACAAAAATAGTATGAAGGAGAAAAATTATATGTCAGCTTCAGCCACTAACATATAAACATATATAGAGATATTCTGAATGGAATATTGGCAAACTGCATCATGTGTTAAAAAAATTAAGTTCACATACTGTGACTAGGTTGCATTTTTCCTCAGCAATGCAAAATTGGTTTTACATATAAAAATCTGTGTCACCCACTACTTTTACAAATTGGATAATGAGCATTGTAATAGATACACAAAAAACTTTTGTTAAAATTTTACAACCATTCATTAATTCAAAAAAGAAAATAGCAAGAGAAGCAACCTTCCTTAAACTAAGTAAGGGCGCTGAGCATGGTGGCTCATGCCTGTAATTCCAGCACTTTGGGAGGCCAAGGCAGCAAGATCACTTGAAGCCAGGAGTTTGAGACCAGCCTGTGCAACATAGTGAGACCCTGTCTCTACAAATAAAAATAAAAAATTAGCCAGGTGTGGTGGCATGCACCTGTAGTCCTGGCTACTCAGGAGGCTGAGGAGAGAGGATTGCTTGAGCCCAGGATTGAGGCTTCAATGAGCCATGATTTTACCACTGCATTCCAGCCTGGGCGACAGAGCAATACTATTTAAAAAAAAAAAAAAAAAAAAAAAAAAAAAACCTAATAATGGGTATTTGCAAAATCAAAACCAAACGGCAAACACAATTCTTAATGAGGAAAAGTTAGATACATTCCTTTATAAAATGGGGAAAATGGATGTCTCCTATTATTACTATTTCTATTTAATGTTGTACTGGCTGTCCTAGCCAGTGTGAGAAGACAAAATGAATTAAAAGTATAAAGGTTTTAAAGAAAAACACAAGATTCTTATTACTTGCAAATTAAATTTTCTACAGAGAAAACTAAAGTAACACAAAGTATTAAAAATAATAGAATTTATTATCCTTACCAAACTAATGCAGGAACAGAAAACCAAATACCACATGTTCTCACTTACAAGTGGGAGCTAAATGATAACACAAAGAGGGGAACAGCACACACTGTGGCCTACTTGAAAGTGGAGGGTGGGAGGAGGGAGAGGATCAGAAAAAATAACTATCGAGTACTAGGCTTAGTACCTGGGTGACAAAATAATCTGTACACCAAACCCCTGCGACATGAGTTTAACTATATAATAAACCCGCACATATGCCCCTGAACCTAAAATAATAGTTTTTAAAAATAATGAAATATTGGCAAAGCTACAAAAGAAGTCAACTGATTTTGTATATTCCAATAATAAAGAGTTAGAAATTGTAATTTGAAAACATCATTGACATTGTCAACAATAACTATAAGATGTCTAGAAATAAATATAAGAGAAGATGTGTAAGACCTGTGTGAAGATGATTATGACACATTATTGGAAGACATTAAGAAAGCCTTAAATAAATAAGTAGAGATAAATAAACTGGGTAAAGATTGTATTTGCCACTACATAATCAATGAAGAATTAATATCCAACATATAAACAACTCTTGCAAATAAATTTTTAAAAGACAATTCAACAATTCAGTAGAACAATGGGCAAAAGACCAAGGCATTTCACAGAAGAGAATGCATATATGAACCGTAAGTACATGAAATGTTGTTCAATATGATTAGTAATAAGGGAAGTACAAAATAGGATCGCAACAAATTGTCATATCACTAGATTGACCAAAAGTACTAAATTTGACCATGTGCAGTGGCTCACACCTGAGACCCAAGTGCTCTGGGAGACTGATTCTGGAGGATGCCTTGAGGCCAGGAGTTCAAGATCAGCCTGGGCAACATAATAAGACCTCTCCATCTCTACCAAAAATTTTTTTAAAAAATTAGCTGGACATGATGATTCTAGCTACTCAGGAGGCTAAGGCAGGAGGATTGCTTGAGCTCAGGAGTTCAAGGCTGCAGTGAGCCATGATTGTATGATTGTGCCACTACACTCCAGCCTGGGCAACAGAGTAAGACCCTGTCAAAAAAGAAAAAAAAAAGAAAGAAGGAAAGAAAGGAAAGCAAGAAAGCAAGAAAGCAAGAAAGCAAGCAAGCAAGCAAGCAAGAAAGAAAGAAAGAAAGAAAGAAAGAAAGAAAGAAAGAAAGAAAGAAAGAAAGAAAGAAAGAAAGAAAGAAAGAAAGAAAGAAAAGGGGAGGGGAAGGAAGGAGAAGGGAGGGGAGGAGGGATGGAGTAAAGGAGGGAGGGAGGGAAGGAAGGAAGGAAGGAAGGGAAGGAAGGAGAGAGAAAGAAAGAGAGAGATGGAAGGAAGGAAGGAAGGAAGGAAGGAAGGAAGGAAGGAAGGAAGAGAAAGAGAAAGAAAGAGAAGGAAGGAAGGAGCGAGAGAAAGAAAGAAAAAGAAAAGAAAGAAAGAAAGAGAGAAAGAAAGAAAAGAAAGAAAAAAGAAAGAAAGAAAAGAAAGAGAAAGAAAGCTGACAATACCAAGGTTTGGAGAGGATGTGTATCAATGGGAATTTTTACACATTGCTGGTAGAAACACAAATAGGCTCATTACTTAAAATGATTAGGGATTATGCTATAAAGCTGAACATTTACATATCATATAATCCAGCATTTCTACACCTACATATAATACCTTAGAAAAATACTTGCCTGTGTGCACAGGGAGGCATATACAAAAATTTTTTAACAACCCTATGTATAATAGTAAAAACCTGGAAATAATCCAGATGTCCATTAACACAATAATGGATAAATAAATTTTAGTTAATAAATTGTAGTATATTAACACACTGGAACATTATTCAGCTGTGGAAATGACAAGAAAACTGCTATGAATTTTATTAATATAATGCTGAGTGAAAAAAGTAGTCATAAAATACCAAATATAATTTCACTCATATAAAGTTCAAAAACAAAGCCAAATAGCATTTTGTCTGGGCAAAAACACGTAAGTGATAAAACCCTTTTTATGTTAAAGAAATGATAGAACACAAAGTTCTCAAAGTGTGGTTAAACTTTTTAAACTGTGGTGGAGAGATAAGGGGATGTGATAATGGAGGTAGAAGAACATTGATAATAATCTAGTTCTTGAGTTTAGTGGTGAGTTCAAAATGTTCAGTCTACTATTTTGCTGTTTAATATATATACATGTATATTCTTTGGTGTGTATTAAATAGCATATTAAAGTAATATATTTGTTTTTCAGAAATCTGCCTGAATCTTCGAGATCCCCCAACAAATATAATTATCATTCCAGAAAAGCAGGTGAAACCAGAATGGAGACTGCCAAAGTTAAATCACCGATTTACCACAAGGTAAAATAGTTTCTTGCACAATGTCTTAAATATTAATCTTCAGTCTTGGTTACTGAAAAACAATGCATTATAATGTGCTCAAAATGTACCCAGAATTAGGCTATAGCAATTATGTAGATATACATTTTCAAAATAATAATTGTAGAATGCTTTTTCACTGTTTAAAAATAAAATATTAATTTAGTGATTTTACTTTTTTAGGTCAGAACTGGATGATATGCCAGAAAATTGCATCTGTGATGTTATTGGCCTTTTAGTTTTTGTAGGAAGGGTCCAGCGGTCAAAAAAGAAAGGTAAGCTTTTAAAATTGAAAATCATAAAAAGTATTTCAGTGAATAATTTTGTGTTCATATGTATATAACAGTTACCTTCATTTATTTTAATATTCTATCCATATAGAAAACCGTGAAGATTTTTGGTCATATCGCTGGATTCACATTGCTGATGGTACTTCAGAGCAACCATTTATAGTGGAACTGTTTTCAACATCGCAACCAGAAATCTTTGAAAATATTTACCCAAGTAAGCAATTTTTAATATTTTTATTCTATGTTTGGAAGTAGGAGAATTAACTTTAAAAAAAAATAGAGTAAACTGACTTACAGAAGTAGCGTGACATTCGGTTGGCAAATTCAAGCAGTCTGACAGCATGTTTAAATCTTTTCTATATTAATATCGTATTTGGTATTAGAGACATTAACCACCCGTTGGTTGTCTATTCAGAATTAACTTGGGATTGAAACCAGTTTTTCAGAAAACAGGTCCTCTTATCAATTCTCATTGTAAAAATTCCACACATTAAAAAATCCTTAAATTTCAGTGAGACTAAAACATAGGCAGTCAATTCCCTTTGTATACATTTGGAAATTGATTATGTAGACCCCGTTAAAGACATTGAAGACTTATATAGCATTAATTGGTAGATGATTGGTGGACTATGTAATTACATAATGACAATTGTAAGTATGATTCCAGTTGAATATTAAGTTAATATTAAGTTGGTGGTGTTATTTATACTGGCTGGTCAATATTTTACTTTGGCTTACTTTGGCATTGACTTTCTTCCCTGGATTCATTCAGATATAAAAGTATTTTTTCCACTAGTTTTATTTATTTGAAATTATTTTAAGTTTGTCCTATTACATATTACATATAACAGTCTAGTCTTCAGATCTATTATGATAAGGAAAAAAGTATAATACTTTTCAATAGTTTCAGTGAATATTTCCTTATTTAAGTTTAGAATATAAAGCTATTTTAGATAGGGTATGACATTTGATTATTTTCCAAATGATTACATGAATAAACACTAATTGCTACCTGTGTTAAATGCTTGGCCAACATTTAAGAAACTCCCAATATTTACTACATATATATATACACATATATATATATATTTTTTTTTTTTTTTAATTTTTTGAGATGGAGTCTCACTCTGTCTCCCAGGCTAGAGTGCAGTGGCACGATCTTGGCTCACTGCAACCTCCGCCTCCCAGGTTCAAATGATTCTCTTGCCTCAGCCTCCTGAGTTCCTGGGACTGCTAGAGCATACCACCATGCCTAGCTAATTTTTATATTTTCAGTAGAGATGGGATTTCACCACTTTGGGCTGGTCTCAAACTCGACCTCAGATGATCTGCCCACCTCGGCCTCCCAAAGTGCTGGGATTACAGGCGTGAGCCACCGCACCTGGCCTACATCTATTATTATTACTACTTTTTTTAACCAGCAATAAGATAGACATTGTGGAACACCAAGAGACCTAGACATTGTATATAGGGCTGTTCTGTTGCCCCTTTATTCTCTATACAAAACAGTATTATACACCTCTGCTTTGTTAGATTCCACCCTAGGCTTGTGAGATTAAATTTTAAAAATATATCTGAATAGAACCAAACCTCACCCCAATTTATGGGGGATGAAACAGAAAGAGAGCTTTGGCCAAACCAAGGCATGGACTTCCAAAGTGAGTGGGCTATAAACTCTGATATAACTTCTTTTAGGGCATAAGTAATTGGCAGTAATGACTTCTGGTGATAATCCTATTGCCTCAATTTAGGTGGGTTTTATTGCCAGCTTCCTTCTTGTTTGTTTGTGACCACTTTAAACAACAAGCTAACAAGAATTTTGGATAAAGATTTCTCACAGAAACTTTGCCAAGCACACATATTCTATTTCTTGTGATAATGTGAAATGTATCCTTCTAAGAAACATATATACGGATCTTGGTGAGATTTATTCTAGTATAATAGTTGACAAGAGTCACAATTTATTTTTATCTTTTGACCAAGAGTGACGGAAAAAATCATTAAATTAATGGTGAGTATTAGGGGGGCTTCAGGCCTATGAAGAAGAGCATGGCTAAGAGTCTTCTGGAATAATACCAAAATTCTCTGGTAGTATGACATTTTTTTTTCCATAAGAAAAGTGAAGAACTAAGGGGAAGTAATATTGTGTGTTTACTGTGTACCAGATGCTTATAGATATTATCTCATTTTGTGCTCTCAGTTACCTTTTGAAGAGTTGATGTTGTTATAAATTTTCAGGTGAGAAAGCAAACATCCCGAGGGGTTAAGTAATTTCCTGAATTTCGTATAGCTAGAAAGCATTAGATCTGACTCTCAGATTTTCAGTGGCCATGAATTTAGAATTAGAGGTTTCTTTATTTTTTTCTAAATTTATTTTATTGCTGTAAGAACACGTAACATGAGATCTACTGGCTTGATATTTTAGAGGTTTCTTTAGTATTTCTATATCAACAACTTTAGCCATTAATATTCATATGTTTGTAGTTTTTGAAATAAAGGAAAAATTAAGATAATTCTTAATATAAATTAAGATACTTCTTAGCATTTGAACAGATTTTCTTCCTTTTCATTGCTACAGAATAAAGAACTTAGTAAATATGAGATGTAGCAAATGAATTTACAGTTGTGTTCTGGAGAAATTTTTATTCTCACATGAGAACTTACTTTTGTGTGATTATAACAATTTACGTTTATTTCTTCATTTCCTAGTTTGTAAAACTGTAAGTGTTTTGACATATAATGAGTTAAAATGAAAAATAATGTTGGATTAATGAAACTATAATAATTAAATAGCCTGTTAGATAAAAACAATTGATAACTGTTGAAAGTAGTTGAAATCTGAAGATATTATACTCTCATTTTTAGATATTCTTTTTAGCCTATAATCATAGCAAGGTGAAAGGAAAATAAACAGATGATGTAAGCCCTGCCATTGGCCTTAAAATCTAATTAAGATAAATACATAAAAGATAAAAAAACACTTGCATAAGCAAATACGAATCAATAATATGTAAGCCCTATCTGGTGGAAGGAGTTAGAGTAATTCAGAGTTTAGTGTTAGATAGGGTTAATCATGGAGAGACTAAGCTTTTTTTTTCTCTGTTGGAAATCGCTGTTCACACTCAGTTGTGTGCCCAGTTAAAATGACTTGCACTCTTTATCTGTGCAACAAACAAATGACTTTAGTTACTTGCAGCTGTTGTACTTTCCGGAAAAAAGGGGCTTCTCACAAAAAGCAGACTAGTGTTAAATCCTTGTTGTTCCTAGTGTGGTCCCAGGACTGGGAGCACTAATAATTGCCTAGGAGATGATTAGAAATACAGAATCTCAGGCCCCACCCTAGACCTACTGAATCTGAATTTGCATTTTAACAATGGTACCATGTGATTTCTTTGTGCATTAAAGTTTGAGAAGCATTGTGTTAGATCCTGATCTTGTTATGTCCTATTTGAAATGGAAAAGTAATTTCATAAATATTTTTGTTTTCTAGTGGCATATTTTGTGTGTACACAGTTGAAAGTTGTCAGAAATGACAATCAAGTACCTAAACTGCTTTACCTCACCACGACAAATGAGAGTGGAGTGTTCATTACTGGTGAGTAATTTCTTTGTGTATATTATTAGAAATATATTTTCTCTTCCCTAGAATTCTTCAGTACATATTAACTTTTACATAATAACATTCAACTACAAGATAGTTTTATTTTGACTTCCTTTATTACTATAAGAGTGTTTTAGCAAAGAATTTTTGGCCTGTGAAATACGTTGCTTATGGATTACTTACAAATGAGGCAATGATTTTGTGACTCAGTGGAAAATTGCATTTATATCCTTCAGTCAACTTTAATTACCGCTTGGCATAGAATGTAGATAATCATAAATTGCTTGATAGATTGAAGACCTGGTTAGGCCTGGTTTCATAATATGGATTCTGTTAACAATATTTTAAAATTCTAAATGAAAACAAAAATGAGTGTCGATTTTCAGCCCCAAGATCTTATGTTTTATTTATATAACAAGAGAGGTCTCATTACTTGTCTGCAAGTATATTATTTTTTCCCTATTTCCTCCAATAATAGGATCAAAACATTAAAGAAAAACGTTTCCAAATGAGAGAGTGAGGAAATAGTGTGGAGTGGGGTATTTACCAGATTGTTACCATGTTGGTAATTAAGAAATGTGTTAAAAGAAGAATCCTAGGAAAGGTGTAACATACATCTTTGTCAATGCATATCTTATTTTATAAATACTATCAGATGTGAATATGGCACTTTTAAGTATGCTCTAAGAACATAAATTTAAATGCTGAGCCGTATTCATAGGACGTTTCATTCATACATGATGGCATAATTTCAGGTTAATTCGTAGTTTAAAAATTGATTATTTCAGAAGATGTCAACGATTTGGATAGTTAGAAAAATTCAAATTGTTAGTTTTTCTTCTTCCTGTGATTTTTAGCATCCTATAGCTAGCTGCAGTTTAGTCCACTTAAACTCGAATACACAGTGTGTCTGATTTCCTTCCTAGGATTTATTTACTGTCTTTGGATAATTATCTGCTACATAGTGAATAAGTGAACTTGACTGTTTTTTCTTGGTAATAAAAGAGGAATTGTTTTAATAGTAAACCGTTTTCATACAAAAATATTCATGCATATTGTTACAGTGACATTTTTATTTCTCATTTTTTATGATTTACCCTTCCCGCGAGGAGGTCATAGAGGCCAGCCGTATACGTATGATGCCAAGGTAAAAAACTTTATTCAATGGATTAGAACAAAGTCCGATTCCGGGGAACAGAAGAATATGGTTATTGGTGGATATTACCCCTATCCACCAGTGCCAGAGACATTTTCCAAGTATAGTAGTTCTATTAAAGGTACTAATGTAATTGCCAGTCCTTCTAAATGTGTTTACATTTTATACATATGGCTTATGCTATTTCAATTAGTCATCTTTATTCTTTTCTTTTATGGGAGTGAACTAAAGTTTAACAACATTCACCGATAATAGCTTTGTCTTAATGCAGATCTAAAAATACATGTCACGTATTTTCTATATAGTTTTCCCTATATCTCGCATGGTAGTTTAAAGATTAATATTTTGATTTTATCAGACTGGAAGAAAAGAGAAAACATAGAAGATAACCAACTGGAGATATAGGTTGAGTATTCCTAATCCAAAAGTCCGAAATCTGAAATGTTCTGAAACCTGAACCTTTTTGAGTACTGAAGTGACACTCAAAGAACTACCCATTGGAGCAGTTCAGATTTTGGAATTTTGCATTAGGGAAGCTGAATTGCTAAGTATAATACAAATATTCCAAACTTTAAAAAAATCAAAATCTGAAGTATTCTGGTCCTGTATATCAGAGAAGGGATGATCAGCCTATAAATATCTTGATTTAATGTCATTGAGAACACATCTGACCTTGGTGTAGATCTCAATTACTAAGATGTTCTACAGAAAGACTAAACATATCTAAAGGAGACACTGGGTAATTTGATATTTAGATACTGACAACTGTATTATGCTACTGTGGAATGATATATATTGTGTTTAACAAAATTGAGTGCTACCTTTAAATATAAAATGATGCCAAAATAAATGAGATGCTGAATTTGGAATTGAAGTACTGATGAAAAGCCTACTATTAATATACTTTTTAGTAGAATTAATATATGACAGTTGAAAAGTTTAACACAAGCGTGTTCTTTTTAAAAAAGCTATGAGATAATTGCACGATTTTGGAAAAAAAAGAGAAACTTTAAAATGCTGACCTATCATCATCTAAATATTGGCATCCTCTTATACATCATAATGCTAACAATATGTAATAGTGTTTGAAATAATTAAAATGTGTTTTTCTATGCAGTGACTAGGCAACACTTTATAGTTTGAAATATAATATGTAAATTGCATTTAATATGCAAAATTTATTTTGCAAATGAAGGGTACAGAGAGGAAGCCTGTATTCAAATTTAACTGATAAAAGTATTTTGCCTATTTCACAAAATTATATAAAAGGATGCCAGATATAAACACAGTGTCTCACAGTTAAGTTAATGTAGTAAGTTTATAATTTTGTGTTGTGAAATTACATTGCAAATCTAATTCTTATTTTTATCATTTCAGTTCTTTAAAACTTACAATTTTCTTGGACTTACTCTTTTGCAGTTGAGTCGCTCTTGACAGCTATAAGTGAAGTCAGGAAGGAGATTGAAGACTTGCAGTATAGGGAACAAAAGCGCATTGCAATTCAGGGGATAATTACTGCTATAAAGTATATCCCCCATAGCAGTGCGACTGAAAGTGCCTCAGCATCAGAAACACTTCGGGTATGGTGCCAGAGAATTAATAGTATTTCTCTGAAAGCACTGTGATCATGATTGCAATTGGTACCTTTTACATTTTATTCAGAACTCACGTGTATTGACTCTTAATAATGTAAGCCTAAGAGAAAACATTAGGTTGGTGCAAAAGGATTTGTGGTTTTTGCCTGTAAAAGTAATGGCAAAAACCGCAATTCCTTTCGCGCCAACCTAATATTTTTAGTTTTTTGTTTGTTTCCTTTTTGTGTCATTTATTTGGGGGCAGACTAGGCCAATAATGATTACAGACTCTGACATTTCCCAAGGCCCTCAAAACTTGGTATCCTGTTTTTGCACTCAGTGTAATTTGAGGCTATCATGGGTGTTTTAAATTTCTAGGTGGTATCTATGACTATATTAATTTCCTACCTTTTGTCCAGGCCAGTACTACAGGAAAGCTTTCATGGGAAGTTTTCTCTATATCTGGCATAGTAGTCTTACCCAGGTTCTATAACTCTTCTAGAATAAATAGTTTAGTATTATAGAAGACGCCAGTTCTGGAATCTCGGCCCAATCAAGACAAACAAGTTAACTTTTCCCATGAGTTTATCTTTTTAAAAACTATATCTAGGACTATTCCTATTTATATGGAAATAAGTATTTAATCCAGCTTTTCAGATAGTAGTATAAGAAGGACTTATGTTTGTCTTCCTTTTAAAAAATATTTTATTAGCAGATGGATTAGATTTAATCATTTTTATAAAAGCACTGTTATGATTGAAAAGTTTTGCCAGAACTCTTGATTATGGAAAATGAATAAACTAAAATTGTAGTCTTTTATGAGATTAATGCTTGTGAATTAGCATAAAATGTTTTCTTTAAATTATTGGTTTTAGAATGCTAACAGACCCTCGACATCTCAAGCAGCTAGAGTAGAAATTCAAGAAAGAAATGGTAAACGGCATCAAGATGATGAGCCTGTGAATTCTCAGTATTTCCAAACTACATCTACAAATTTGAGCCTCAGCAATAAAATAAGAATTCTTCAAGGCCCACATGCTAATCCGTAAGTCATTTGTATTAATTATATGTAAAGTATATTTTTTCTTTTGGTTTATCTCTACCCTGTAAAATAAGCAATTATCGTAGAAGCTGTATTAATTTGTTAGGGCCCCCATAACAAAATACCACAACTGAGTGGCTTAAACACAGAAATTTGTTGTCTCAAAGTTCTGGAGGCGCCGGGCGCGGTGGCTCACGCCTGTAATCCCAGCACTTTGGGAGGCCAAGGCGGGCGGATCACGAGGTCAGAAGATCAAGACCATCCTGGCTAACACGGTGAAACCCCGTCCCTACTAAAAATACAAAAAATTAGCCGGGCGTGGTGGCAGGAGCCTGTAGTCCCAGCTACTCGGAAGGCTGAGGCAGGAGAATGGCGTGAACCCGGGAGGCAGAGCTTGCGGTGAGCCGAGATCGCGCCATTGCACTCCAGCGTGGGCGACAGAGCGAGATTCCGTCTCAAAGGAAAAAAAAAAAAAATTCTGGAGGATAGAGTTCAAGATCAAGATGTCAACAGCATTGCTGCTCTCACGGATGCGAGAGAGAATCTGTTCAATGCCTCTCTCCTAGCCTCTTAGTGTGCTGACAATCTTTGACATTCCTTGACTTGTAGAAGCATCACCCCAATCTCTGCCTTCATATTCACATGGAGTTCTCTCTGTGTAGTGTCTGTGTCCAAATTTCGCCTTTTTCATAAGGATACCAGTCATATTGGATTAGGGGACCACCCTAATCCAGTATGACCTCATCTTTATCAGTAACATCTGCTATGACCCTATTTCCAAATAAGGTCATATTCAGAAGACCTGAGGGTTAGGACTTCATCATATGAATTTTGTGGGGACGCGACTCAACCCATAAGTCTGCCCTCTGGTCCCACAAAATTCCTGTCCTTCTCATATGCAAAATAGATTCACCCCATCACAACATTCCCAAAAGTCTTATCCCATAGCAGCATCAATTCTAATCCAAAATCTCATCTAAATCTCATATGGATGTAATTCATCCATCCATGATCAGGCTGATTTATCCTGGGGCAAAAATTCTTCCTCATCTGTATACCTATAAAATCAAACAAGTTATCTGTCCAGAATACAGTGATGAGATAGGTAAAGGATAGACACTCCCATTCTGAAAGGGAGAAATTGGAAGGAAAAGGGGGATCATGGGTCACAAGCAACTCCAAAATCTAACAAGGCAAATAAATTGCATTCGTTTTTAAGGCTTCAGAATTATTCTCTTTGTCACAGTCTTATGTCCTCTGGGCCCACTTGGGTAACATCCCCACTCCTACAACCCTGGGTGATGGCCCTACACTCTAGAACCAAGGAAATGAACCCACCCTTTGGAACTGAAAAGGGAGCCCTTGTCCTCTGAAACCAAGGAGGTAGTGTCACTCTCAAGGTCATTCTTCGATTTCCTTGAACAACAAGAACATTATAGCTTATATTTGCTCACCAGTTTTTTAAGCATGGGTCTTTACTACAAAACATCCATACATTATGAATTGTACATGACTGGAAGTTTTTGTTTCTTTAAAGTGTCAGGAAAGCCCAAACACTCCTAAAGCAGAGTGCAGAATCACTTTGGATTTTAAGATTTCAAAAATTCCAATCTTTTAGTGTGTGCCCAGGTGCACAGCAGTTTTTGGTTGTGAATAAGTAATAGGTAAAATTTTTAATTTATTTTTTAAAATTTTTTAACTTTTAATTTTTGTGGGTGCATAGTAAGTATATATATATTTATGGGGTACATGAGATGTTTTGATACAGGCATACAATTTGAAATAAGAATGTCATGGACAATGGGGTATCCATCCCATCAAGCATTTATCCTTTGTATTACAATCAAACTACACTCTTTTAGTTACATTTAAATGTACGATTAAGTTATTATGGACTATAGTCACTCTGATGTGCTATCAAGTAGTAGGTCTTATTCATTCTTTCTAACTGTTTATTTGTACCTATTAAACATCTTCACTTCCCCGCACCCCCCTACTACTCTTCCCAGACTCTGGTAACAGTCCTTCTAAACTCTACCTTTATGAGTTCAATTGTTTGATTTTTAGATCCCATAAATAGGTGAGAACATGGAATGTTCATATTTCTATGCTTGGCTTATTTCACTTAACATAATGATCTCCAGTTCCATCCATGTTGTTGCAAATCACTGGATCTCGTTTGTTATGGCTAAATAGTACTCCATTGGGTATATGTATCACATTTTCTTTATCCATTCATCTGTTGATGGACATGTAGGTTGCTTCCAAATCTTAGCTATTATAAACAGTGCTGCAACAACATAGGAGTGCAAATATCTCTTTGGTATACTGATTTCCTTTCTCCTGGGTATATACCCAACAGTGGGATTGCTGGATCACATTGTATTTCAATTTTCAGTTTCTTTGAGGAACCTCCAAACTGTTCTCCATAGTGGTTGTACTAATTTACATTCCCACCAACAGTGTACAGAGTTCCTTTTCTCCACGTCATCACCAGCATTTGCCTGTATTTTGGATTTAAGCCATTTTAGCTGAGGTAAAATGGTATCTATCCACAGCTTTTTGAGGGTTTTTGTCATGAAGGGATGTTGAATTTTATCAAACGTCTTTTTCAGCATCAAATGAAATGCTTGTGTGATTTTCATTTGCATTTCTCTGGTGATCAGTGATGTTGAGCACCTTTTCATGTGCCTGTTTGCCATTTGTATATCTTCTTTTGAGAAACGTCTATTCAAATCTTTTGTCCATTTTTGATTGGATTATTCGATTTATTCCTGTAAAGTTGTTTGAGCTCCTTATATATTCTGGTTATTAATAATCCCTTGTCAGATGGGTAGTTTGCAAGTATTTCCACCCATTCTGTGGGTTGTCTCTTCACTTTGTTGATTGTTTCCTTTGCTGTGCAGAAGCTTTTTACCTTGATATCATTCTATTTGTCCATTTTTGCTTTGGTTGCCTGTTCTTGTGGGGTATTACTCAAGAAATATTTGCCCAGACCAATGTCCTGTAGATTTTCCCCAATGTTTTCTTGTAGCAGTTTCATATCTTGATGTATTAGATTTAGGTCTTTAATCCATTTTGAGTTGATTTTTGTATATGGCGAGAGATAGAGTATAGTTTCATTCTTCTGAATATGGATATCCAGTTTTCCCAGCACCATTTATTGGAAAGACTGTCTTTACCCCAGTGTATGTTCTTGACACCTTTGTTAAAAATTAGTTCACGTTAGGTGTGTGGATTTGTGTGTTGATCAATTGAAATGATTGTATGGTTTTGATCCTTTATTCTGTTGATATGATATATCACATTGATTTGCATACGTTGATTAGGATAGCTTTGGCTATTCTGGGTCTTTTGTGGTTCCATCTAAATTTTAGGATGGTATTTTCTATTTCTGTGAAGAATGTCATTGGTATTTTGACAGGGATTGCATTGAATATGTAGATTGCTTTCAGCAGTATAGACATTGTAATAAATTGATTCTTCTAATACATGATCATACAGTATTTTTCCATTTTTGAATGTCCTCTTCAATTTCTTTAATCAGTGTTTTATAGTTTTCATTATAGACATCTTTCACTTGTTTGGTTATGTTCATTCCTAGGTATTTAATTTTATGTGTGGCTGTTGTAAATGGGATTACTTTTTTATTTCTTTTTCACATTTTTCACTTTGGGCATAGAGAAATGCTACTGATTTTTGTATGTTGATTTTGTATCCTGCAAGTTTAGTGAGTTTACGAGTTCTAATAGTTTTCTTGTGGAGTCTTTAAGTTTGTCCAAATATAAAATCATATCCTCTGCAAACAAGGATTATTTGACTTCTTCCTTTCCAAGTTGGATGCCCTTTATTTCTTTCTCTTGTCTGATTGCTTTAGCTAGGACTTCCAGTACTGTGTTTAATAACGGGGGTGAAAGTGTGCATCCTTGTTGTCTTCCAGATCTGAGGAAAGGCTATCAGTTTTTCCCCATTCAGTATGATGCTAGTTGTGGGTCTTTCATATATGGTTTTTATTATGTTGAAGTACATTCCTTCTATCCACAGCTTTTTGAGGGTTTTTATCATGAAAGGATATTGAATTTTATCAAATGTTTTTTCAGCATCAATTGAAATAATTGTATGGTTTTGATCCTTTATTCTCTTGATATGTTGAACCATCTTGGCATCCCAGGGATAAATCTCACTTGGTCATGATAAGAGATCATTCTAATATATTGTTGAATTTGGTTTGCTAGTATTTTGTTGAGGATTTTTGCATCAAAATTCCTCAGAGATATTGACCTGTAGTTTTCTTTTATGGATGTGTCTTTGTCTGGTTTTGTTATAAGGGTAATATTGGCCTTGCAGAATGAGTTTGGAAGTATTCCTTCCTCCTCCATTTTTTTGAATAGTTTGAGTAGGATTAATATTAGCTCTTCCTTAAATGTTTGGTAGAATTCATCAATGTAGCCATTGGATCCCAGGCTTTTCTTTACTGGGAGACTTTTTATTACAACTTCCATCTCATTACTTGTTATTGGTCTGTTCAGGTTTTGGATTTCTTCCTGGTTCAATCTTGGTAGGTTGTATGTGTCTAGGAATTTGTCCATTTCTTCTAAATTTTCCATTTCATTGGCATATAGTTGTACATAGTAGCCACTAATGAACTTCTGAATTTCTGCAGTATCAGTTGTAAAAGCTCCTTTTGCATTTCTAATTTTATTTGTTTGGATCTTCTCTCTTTTTTTCATAGTCTGGTGAAATGTAAGTTTTGTTTAACTTTTCAAGAAAGCAGCTTTTTGCTTCATTGATCTTTTGTATTGATTTTCTCATTTCAATTTTATTTATTTATGCTCTGATCTTGTTTTCTTCCACTAATTTGGGTTTGTTTTGCTCTTGCCTTTCTAATTCTTTAAGATGCATCATTAGGTTGCTTATTTGACTTTTTTGTTCTTTTTTGTTGGAAGCACTTATAGCTGTAAACGTCCCTCTTACTCCTGCTTTTGCTGTATCCCTTAGGTTTTGTTATGTTTTGTTTCTATTTTCATTTGCTTCGAGAAATTTTTCAATTTTCTTCTTAATTTCTTCATTGACACATTGGTAATTGAAGAGCATGCTGTTTAATTTCTATGTATTTGTATAATTTCCAAAAATCATTCTTGTTGTTAATTTCTAGTTTTCTTCCATTGTGAACACAAAAGATGCTGGATATTATTTGTTTATTTGAATGTTTTAAGACTTGTTTTGTGACCTAACGTATGATCTATCCTTCAGAATGATCCACGTGCTGAGGAAAAGCATGTGTATTCTGCAGCTGTTGGATTACATGTTCTGTAAATATCTATTAGATCCATTTGATCTACAGTGCAGATTAAGTCCAATATTTCTTTGTTGATTTTCTATCTAGATTTGTCCAGTGCTGAAAGTGGGGTGTTGAAGTCTCTAGCTATTATTGTACTGCAGCCTATCTGTCCCTTTAGCTCTAATAATATTTGGTTTATATATCTGGGTGCTCTAGTGTTGAGTGCATACGTATTTAAAATTGTTATATTGTCTTGCTGGATTGACTCTTTTATCATTATATAGTGACCTTCTTTGTCTCTTCTTATTGTTTTTGTCTCGAAATTGATTTTATCTGATATAAAGATAGCTACTCCTACGGTTTTTTTGGTTTCCCTTGACATGGAATATCTTTTCCCATCCGTTTATTTTCAGTTTACATATATCTTTATAGGTAAAGTATGTTTCTTATAAACAAAAGATCAATGGATTTTGCTGCTATGGGATAAGACTTTTGGGGATGTAGTGATGGGGTGAACCTATTTTGCATATGAGAAGGACAGGAATTTTGTGGGACCAGAGGGCAGACTTATGGGTTGAATTGTGTCCCCACAAAATTCATATGATGAAGTCCTAACCCTCAGGTCTTCTGAATATGACCTTATTTGGAAATAGGGTCATAGCAGATGTAACTGATAAGGATGAGTTCATACTTTCGTAGAGAGCTAAGTCTGGTGAAAGAGACAGACTTTTAAACCTGTAATTTCAGTATGATATGGTGAATGCCATGATAGAAGTTTATTCACAGTACTATAATAGCATATACAAGGGGCAGTTAGCCTTGGCAAGAGATCAGGGGAAGCTTCTTGTAGGAAATTATGCTGGAGCTAAATCTTGAAGGATGAGTAAGAGTTAACCAGGTAAATGAAAGGGACATAGGATTGTTCCAGGCAGAAAGAAAAGCATGAAGGTTTAAAGCACCATGGGGCTAATAAAAAACTATGAACCGAAATTGGAAAGGCAGGCCAGATTGTTTTCCATAATTTTTGAACAAAGAAAACATAAAAACTAGGCCATTGCATTTATTTTATTTTTACTTATTTATTTTTAATTTTTGTAAGTATATGTTAGGTACACATATTCATGAAGTACATGAGATGTTTTGATACAGGCATACAATGCATAATAATCACATCATGGAGAATGGGGTATCCATCCCCTCAAGCATTTATCCTTTGTGTTACAAACAAATTACACAGTCTTTTAGTTATTTTAAAATGTACAGTGAAGTTATTATGGACTATAGTCACCCAGTTGTGCTATCAAATAGTAGGACTTATTCAATCTTTCTATATTTTTGTACCTGTTAACCATCCATACCTCTCCCAAACTCCCCCACTCCCTTTCCCAGCCTCTGGTAACCATTCTTCTTCTACTCTCTATCTCCATGAGTTGGGCTGTTTTAATTTTTAGCTCTCACAAATAAGTGAGAACATGCAATGTTTATGTTTCTGTGCCTATCTTATTTCCACTTAACACAATGATCTCCAGTTCCATCCATGTCATTGCAAATGACAGGATCTTATTCATTTTAGGCCTAATAGTACTCCATTGTGTATATGTACCACATTTTCTTTGTCCACTCATCTGTTGATGGACTCTTAGGTTGCTTCCAAACCTTAGCTATTGTAAAAGCTGCTGCAACAAATATGGAAGTACAGCTATCTCTTTGATATACTGATTTTCTTTCTTTTGGGTATCTATGCTCAATTATATGGTAGCTCAATTTTTAATTTTTGTAGAAATCTCCAAACTTTTCTCCATAGTGGATATACTAACTTACATTCCTACCAACATTATACAGGGTTTTCCCTTTCTCCACATTCTTGTCAGCATTTGTTATTTGCCTGTCTTTTGGATTTAAGCCATTTTTACTGGGATGAGATGATATCTCATTATAGTTTTGATTTGGATTTCTCTGATGATCTGTGATGTTGAGCACCTTTTCATATACCTGTTTGCCATTTGTTTGTCTTTTTTGAGAAATGTCTATTAGAGAAATTTCATTTCTCATAAAAATGTCAAATCTTTTCCCCATTTTTCATCAAATTATTAGCTTTTTTCCTTTACAGTTTTGTTTGAGCTCCTTATATATTCTGGTTATTAATCCCTTGTCAGATGAGTAGTTTGCAAATATTTTCTCCCATTCTGTGGGTTGTCTCTTCACTTTGATTATTTCGTTTGCCGTGCATGCAGTAAATTTTAAATTTCTGTCATAAAGAATAAAAATATTATCTTCAGTTAATATTTAATAAAATTAATGCTCCATTTTATGGAATAATCCTTAAAATTTCAATCTATTGCAGTATTTGAGTTGTTTTATATATGGATATTTTTCATAATTATTAGTGTATTTAAATGTATTATTCAACAAACTTTACCTGTATATTTTCTAAATTTATTGAATTAGAATAAATTCTGAATAGAACCAATTGATTTGTTTTTCATTTGAGGCTCTTTTTATGATTGGTTATACTCTTCTTATCCTTCATAGAGTTGCTGTACCTCAACCAGGAGCTTCTGTACAAACAAAGGGAATTAAACCAGGCATGCCAAGCATCTTCAACCGTATGTTACTGTTTGTTGCCATTATTTATGAAAACTTTATGAAACATTATTCTATGAAGATTACTATTTAATTACTAAGCACAAGTAATACGAGCTTAGAATGTATGCTTTGCATATAGTAATATTAGCTTAGGTCACTGTCAAAAATGTACTGATCAATTTGGTATCATCCCAAAAGTGAAAGTAATTATAAACAAACTTACACTTATCAGTTTGTTTCATTAGTAATAGCATATCTCTTCAAATGTACTATTTTTAACAGAAGAATAAGTAGGAAGTTTAATTTTTAATTGACAACAAATATGGATATCTCTTAAAAGTAAATTGTATCTTCTTTCTTTGCTATTGGGTTGACTGGTTTGAACTTTGGCCTCATTTCCGAGGTGATTTCGTAATACAATTTTTTTCTGGTGGGGTGTCCATGGGGTGGTTTGGTTTAAGTCAGATCTTAGGTATCATCTCTCTGGATTAGACTTTTTAGCACCTTATTTCCTTGCTTTGCTTTTGGTGTTATTTTGTTTTCATCCTCCACCTAGACAAAAGTGATACTGTCGTTTTATTGAATACTACCTTGTTAAAGTTGATGTCTCAATGAACTTTTCCAAAGTATTTAAATATGACTTTTGTTGATTGTTACATGATATAAAATTGGGGCATTGTGAACAAGTCCATTCTAAACATTTTAAGTCTTTTTAGAAACGTAATACCCATCTGTGCTTACCTATTAGATTTATGTATGTGGGTTAGTTAATAATAGATTTTTATTCATTTCTCATGTCATATTCTAGATTGATTATTCTCTATAAGGCTGAATACTTTGTCCAAAAGTTTCAATGAGCACTTTAGATGATTTCAGTAAAAAATGTAATTTGGGGACTTAGGGAGAAAAATATTATTTTTTCCCAGCTAAGCATAATTTGAAATAAAAAAATGTTCCTCAGACAATGGATCTTGCCTGGACTCTAAATTGTAAAAATGAAGGAGAAAACCATAATTGTTCCCAGGTTTTGTGATTCTCTGTTTAATATCCAAGAAAGCAATTAAATTCTATTCTTCAGCTTGTCAACTTGGTGATTAAACTTCATAAAGATTTCTATATTAGCATCTGCTAAGATTATCCCCTCTCTTTTACCTGTAGAAGATAATATGGTACTTCTCACAATTATATAATAATAGTACCAGCCATTTATTGAGCATTTATGTGTCAGGCACTGTGCTAGGCTTTATGGACACATTTTGTTTATCCCACATGGAGTGGTTATTTGAAATTAATCTCATGTTTTCCTTCCTATTCCATGCTGTTTTGGAGAAAGCTCTTGTTTAGATGTAGTTAATCATTCACTTGCTAACTAAAGTTGAAAGATATAATTGATTGAGTCTTAGGCTAGAGAAAGAAATAAATCCAAGACTAGCCTGACAGACCAGTAGCAAAAAGAGGGATTGCCTTATGGTAAATCTGGCCAATTGAAAACCCAAAACAAAAGAAAAACATTATAATATAAGTGTGTAATCAAGCTGTAAACAAGAATGAAAAATCACCAGGTGCCAGAAACAAAAAAGGAATTTAAATTTAATAGTGAGTAGGATCCAAAACTAAAAATGTTCAAGGACATCTCAGAACTAGATAGAGGCCTTAATTTTCATGGGCTGGGGTATAATAACTACATGGGAAGGAGACTGCAGGCCACAGGCCTCCTACTTGTGAAGAAGTAAAACTAATGTAAAGTTGCAAGTTTGCAGAAGGGCAGAAAATTGTGACCATCAATGTGGAGAGGTATCAAAGAGCTTTCTGTATCTCCTGGGCAATGGATGAGAAAAAGTCATCTGAGAGAAAGTGGAATCCCAGACCTGTGCAGCATGGAAGTGTGGTTGCAGTTCACATGATTAAAATGGTGAGGCTACTGAACTAAGGAGTTAACACTAATATCTGGTCCAAAATCAGTGAAATCAAAACCCTAAGGTCTAGACAAAGGCAGTTGTGAAACTTCCTAAAAGAGATTTCTTGTAACCTAGGGTGCTTGGGATTCCCTTGGAAAACAATGTCTGCAGAAAATGGATTCATGGTTAAAAATTACAAACTTCCAAAGGAAATGAGCTACTACTGAAAGGCAATGTGATCAGATGTAACACATGGAAGAATTTATACCCCAGGAAGTAGAAATACTAGGCCAATCAGAAAGAGACTTTTAAACCTATTTTTATTATTTTTATAATTTTTTTATAGAGATAGTGTCTCGCTATGTTTCCCAGGTTGATCTCAAACTCCTGGCCTCAAGTGATCCTCCAGCCTCAGCCTCCCAAAGTGCTAGGATTACAGGTTTGAGCCACTATATCCAGCTCTAAAATAAACACATTTAAAAAGTTAAAGGAATAAATAAAAATCAGTAAGTCGGAAACAGATCAATATGAAGAAAAAATTGACATATGTGAAAAAGGTATCCATGCACACACTTATCAGTAGACGATGAGTAGAATAATAGATAAATGCAGATGAAGAAATAATTTAGTGTGTTTGGAGATACTTAGGAAATCACACCAGAGAGTGGTAAAGAGTTTAGAAAGGTGAAATATAAGTTGAGAGACATGGTGGATAGGATGAGAAAGTTCCATTTTTATCAATAAAGGTTCGGGAGGACAGAACAGAGATAGAAAGAAGCAGTATTTGAAGAGGGTATTTTTTCAAAATTATATATATATATATATATATTTTTATATATATACACATATATGAATTTTTTAAATTGAAGGATCACAGTGAATTCTGAGTAGAATAAAAATAATCTGTATCTAGACATATAATATGTGATAAATGATACAGACCTTGATAATGAACCGTAGAGCATCAACGATAAACATTCTTAAAACTAGCAGAGATAAAAGACAGATTCATCAACAAAGAAAACAAAATTAGATGGAAAAATTTCCCAAAAACAATAATGCTTTAGACAGTGAAATGTCTTCAAAGTGTTAAGATAATTCCTAACCTGGAATTTTATGTCTACCTAAACAATCAAGCAAGAGTGAAGGTGAAATACAGATATTTTCAGATAGTCAGAGACTAAAAGAGTTATTACTTATAGAGTCTCAATGAATGAATTACTAAAGAATTCTGAGAGATGGAAAAGCAAACCAAAAGGAAGTATCAGAATGTAAGAAGCAATGGTAAGCAAAGAAGTTAGTAAAATATTGGTAAATATAAATAAATATGTTCAGTAGAAATTAATAACGATGATAATGCATTATTTCATGGGATTTGAAACAAAGTAGAATGAAAATACTATTTAAGGTCAAATGGATGGAAAGATGAGAATTAAAGCATTCTAAGATCATTGTATCTTTATGGAAAATAGTAGAGATTTATATACTGCAGACTTTGTAAATTTAAACATGTGAGTTAAAAAATTTAAGATCGAGCTGAAAAAATAGGATAGAATGTATAACTTCTGAAGCAGCACAGAAAAAAAGAGGAGGAATTATGAAAAATTTTTCAGGGCAGTAAAATAGAAAAAAGGAGAAAAAGCAAAGAAAAGGCTGATTGAGATAAAACATGGGCTGGGAATGGTGGCTTATGTCTGTGATTCCTGCACTTGGGGAGTCTGAGACAGGAAGATTACTTGAGGTCAGGAGTTCAAGACCAGTCTGGGCAACATAATGGGACTCCATCTCTCTCTTCTTTTTAAGATAATACACAAAATAATATAGCTGAGATAATTCTGAATTATCAGCAATTTCAATAAATGTAAATGTATTAAACTTTCATATTTCAATCTTAAAAATTAATCCAGTTACATCCTACATATAAGAGACACACTTCAGCCTGGTGCAGTGGCATGCACCTATAGTCCTAGCTACTCAGGAAGCTGAGGCAGAAGGATCACTTGAGCCCAGGAGTTTGAGACTGTAGTGTGCTATGATCATGTCTGTGAATAGCCACTGCACTTCAGCCTGGGCAACAGAGTGAGAACCCATCTCAAAGAAAATTTTTTAAGAGAGAGACATACTTAAGCAAAATTATATGAAAGGTTAAAAATAAAGGAATGGCAAAATATATACCTGATATATACTAACCAAGAGAAAAGTGGTATAGCAATATTCATATGAAGTAAATAGAATTTAAGGTAAAAACTATAAGTAAAGGCAAATAGGGACAATATAGAATATATAGGATGATAAGTGGACATTCCACTAAGAATACAATAACAATCATGAATGTATATAACATATAATATAATATAATATTAAAAAGGTAAATAACCTGGTAGATTTTAAAAGAGCAGTTGATGCACATAACAATCATGGTGCACTCCTCTTAAAATAATAGAACAAGAAGACAAAAACATCATTAAATGCACACACACACGCACACACACACCACTGAAAACCAGGATAAACGAAATCTTAAAAGAAGCGGAAGAGAAAAGAAAAAAATACACATAAGTCACAAAGGAGCAAAGACAAGCATTACAGCAGATGTCTCTTAAGAAATTATATAATCATGGAGCATGCCTGTATTACCAGTGACTTGGGAGGCTGAGGCAGGAGAATTGCTTGAATTCAGGAGGCGGAGGTTGCAGTGAGCCAAAATTACACCACTGCACTCCAGCCTGGGTGAGAGTGAGATTCTGTCAAAAAAAACAAAAAAAACAAAAAAAAACAAAACCTGTAAACTTAGAATTCTATACACAGTGAATATAACTTTTAAAAATAAAGGCAAAATAAAGACAAAAGCTGAACGATTTCATCACCACCAGACCTACACAATGAAAAATATTAAAGGAAGTTCTTCAGGCAGAAAACGTATGACACCTGATAGAAATTTTGATCTAAATAAAGGAAGATAAAGCACTAGAAATAGTAAATAGGTGGGTAAAATAAAATATATTTTCTCATTTTTCTTTTAGATCAGAAATAGTGAAAATATATTGTGGAGTTTATAGTTTATATAGAAGTAAAGTGTTATGGAAAAAATAGCATGATGACTGAAGGGGATATGGAAATACACTGTTCTAAAATTCTTACACTACATACATGAAGATGCATGTAGTTCATTTGAAGGTTCAATGATGCATGTAGCAAATGATGCATGTAGCATCATTTGAAGGTAGATTGTAGTAAGTTAATGTTGTATATTATAGACCTTAGAGAAAACACTAAAAAAAAAGTGTAGCTAATCAATAGCAGGGCTTAATGGGATTATTTTTTATTTTATTTTATTTCATTATATTATACGTTTAAGTTCTGGGATATATTTGCAGAACGTGCAGGTTTGTTACATAGGTATATACGTGCCATGGTGGTTTGCTGCACCCATCAACCCATCATCTACATTAGGTATTTCTCCTAATGCTATCCCTCTCCTAGCCCCCAACTTGCTGACAGGCACCCAGTGTGGGATGTTCCCCTCCCTGTGTCCATGTGTGCTCATTGTTCAACTCCCACTTATTAGTGAGAACATGCGGTGTTTGGTTTTCTGTTCTTGTGTTAATTTGCTGAGAATGATGGTTTCCACCTTCATTCATATCCCTGCAAAGGACATGAACTCATCCGTTTTTATGGCTGCATAGTATTCCATGGTGTATATGTGCCACATTTTCTTTATTCAGTGTATCATTGTTGGGCATTTGGGATGGTTCCAAGTCTTTGCTATTGTGAACAGTGCCTCAATAAATATACATGTGCATGTGTCTTTATAGCAGAATAATTTACAATCCTTTAGTATATACCCAGTAATGGGATTCTGGGTCAAATGGTATTTCTGGTTCTAGATCCTTGAGGAATCACCACACTGTCTTCCACAATGGTTGAACTAATTTACACTCCCACCAACAGTGTAAAGGCATTCCTCTTTCTCCACATCCTCTCCCGCATCTGTTGTTTCCTGACTTTATAATGATCACCATTCTAACTGGCGTGAGACAGTATCTCATTGTGGTTTTGATTTGCATTTCTCTAATGACCAGTGATGATGAGCTTTTTTTCATATGTTTGTTGGATGCATAAATGTCTTCTTTAGAGAAGTGTCTGTTCATATCCTTCACCCACTTCTTGATGGGGTTGTTTATTTTTTTTCTTGTAAATTTGTTTAAGTGACCAATGGAACAGAACAGAAGCCTCAGAAATAACACCACACATCAACAACCATCTGATCTTTGACAAACCTGACAAAAACAAGCAATAGGGAAAGGATTCCCCATTTAATAAATGGTGTTGGGAAAACTGACTAGCCACATGCAGAAAACTGACACTGGACCCCTTCCTTACACCTTATACAAAAATTAATTCAAGATGGATTAAAGACTTAAACGTAAGACCTAAATCCATAACAACCCTAGAAAAAAACCTAGGCAGTATCACTCAGGACATAGGCATGGGCAAAGACTTTATGACTAAAACACCAGAAGCAATGACAACAAAAGCCAAAATTGACAAATGGGATCTAATTAAACTAAAGAGCTTCTGCACAGCAAAAGAAACTATCACCAGAATGAACAGGCAACCTACAGAATGGGAGAAAATTTTTGCAATCTGTCCATCTGACGAAAGGCTAGTATCCAGAATCTACAAAGGGATTATTTTTTAAAACATTCAATCCAAGAGAAGGCAGGAAAAGAGAAAATCGATCTAAGGAATAGATGACTCAAGGAGAAACAATAGAAAAGTAGCAAATTTAAGCCCTTCCATGGTTAATTGCACGCATACCTCAGAGATACTGTGGGTTTAGTGCCAAACCATTAGAATAAAGTGAAAATTGCAGTAGAGCGAATCACACAAATTTTTAGGTTTTTCAGGACATGTAAAATTATGTTTACATTCTAATAAGTATGCAATATCATTAAATCCAAAAATGTACATATCTTAATTTAAAAATACTGTATTGCTAATAAATGTTAACCATCATCTGAGCCTTCAGTGAGTCATAGTCTTTCTGCTGGTGGAGGGTCTTGCTTTATGTTAATGGCTGTGGCAATTTCTTTTTTTTTTTTTTAAGTTGTTACTAGTTTCATTTTTTTTTCAGATTTTCTTTCTTTTATTATACTTTAAGTTCTAGGGTACATGTGCACAATGTGCAGGTTTGTTACAAATGTATAGATGTGCCATGTTGGTGTGCTGCACCTGTTAACTCATCATTTACATTAGGTATATCTCCTAATGCTATCCCTCCCCAACTCCCCAGCCCATGACAGGCCCCAGTGTGTGATGTTCCCCACCCTGTGTCCAAGTGATCTCATTGTTCAATTCCCAGCTATGAGTGAGAACATGCGGTGTTTGGTTTTCTGTCCTTGAGATAGTTTGCTCAGAATGATGGTTTCCAGCTTCATCCATGACCCTACAAAGGACATGAGCTCATCCGGTTTTTTTTTATTATTATACTTTAAGTTCTAGGGTACATGTGCACAACATGCAGGTTTGTTACATATATATACATGTGTCATGTTGGTGTGCTGCACCTATTAACTCATCATTTACATTAGGTATTTCTCCTAGTGCTATCCCTCCCCTCTACCCCCTCCCCACAATAGGACCTGTAATGTTCCCCTGCCTGTGTCCAAGTGATCTCATTGTTCAATTCCCACCTATGGGTGAGAACATGTGGTATTTGGTTTTCTGTTCTTGCGATAGTGTGCTGAGAATGATGGTTTCCAGCTGCATCCATATCCCTACAAAGGACATGAACTCATCCTTTTTTATGGCTGCATAGTATTCCATGGTGTATATGTGCCACATTTTCTTAATCCAGTCTGTCACTGATGGACATTTGGGTTGATTCCAAATCTTTGCTATTGCAAATAGTGCCGCAATAAACATATGTGTGCATGTGTCTTTATAGCAGCATAACTTATAATCCTTTGGGTATATGCCCAGTAATTGGATGACTGGGTCAAATGATATTTCCAGTTCTAGATCCTTGAGGACTTGCCTCACTGTTTTCCACAATGGTTGAACTAGTTTACAGTCCCATCAACAGTGTAAAAGTGTTCCTATTTCTCCACATCCTCTCCAGCACCTGTTGTTTCCTGATTTTTTAATGATTGCCATTCTAACTGGTGTGAGATGGTATCTCATTGTGGTTTTGACTTGCATTTCTCTGATGGTGAGTGATGATGAGCATTTTTTCGTGTGTCTGTTGGCTGTATGAATGTCCTCTTTTGAGAAATGTCTATTCATATCCTTTGCCCACTTTTTGATGGGGTTGTTTGTTTTTTTTTCTTGTAAATTTGATTGAGTTCCTTGTAGGTTCTGAATATTAGCCCTTTGTCAGATGAGTAGATTGCAAAAATTTTCTCCCATTCTGTAGGTTGCCTGTTCACTCTGATGGTAGTTTCTTTTGCTGTGCAGAAGCTCTTTAGTTTAATTAGATCCCATTTGTCAATTTTGGCTTTTGTTGCCATTGCTTTTGGTGTTTTAGACATGAAGTCCTTGCCCATGACTATGTCCTGATGGTATTACCTAGGTTTTCTTCTAGGGTTTCTATGATTTTAGGTCTAACATTTAAGTCTCTAATCCATCTTGAATTAATTTTCGTATGAGGAGTAAGGAAAGAATCCAGTTTCAGCTTTCTACTTATGGCTAGCCAATTTTCCCAGCACCATTTATTAAATAGAGAATCCTTTCCCTATTTCTTGTTTTTCTCATGTTTGTCAAAGATCAAATGGCTGTAGATGTGTGGTATTATTTCTGAGGGCTCTGTTCTGTTCCATTGGTCTATATCTCTGTTTTGGTACCAGTACCATGCTGTTTTGGTTACTGTAGCCTTGTAGTATAGTTTGAAGTCAGGTAGCGTGATGTCTCCAGCTTTGTTCTTTTGGTTTAGGATTGTCTTGGCGATGCAGGCTCTTTTTTGGTTCCATATGAACTTTAAAGCAATTTTTTCCAATTCTGTGAAGAAAGTCATTGGTAGCTTGATGGGGATGGCATTGAATGTATAAATTACCTTGAGCAGTATGGCCATTTTCACAATATTGATTCTTCCTATCCATGAGCATGGTATGTTCTTCCATTTGTTTGTGTCCTCTTTTATTTCACTGAGCAGTGGTTTGTAGTTCTCCTTGAAGAGGTCTTTTACATCCCTTGTAAGTTGGATTCCTAGGTATTTTATTCTCTTTGAAGCTATTGTGAATGAGAGTTCATTCATGATTTGGCTCTCTGTTTGTCTGTTACTGGTGTATAAGAATGCTTGTGATTTTTGCACATTAATTTTTTATCCTGAGACTTGCTGAAGTTGCTTATCAGCTTAAGGAGATTTTGGGCTGAGACAGTGGGATTTTCTAAATATACAATCATGTCATCTGCAAACAGGGACAATTTGACTTCTTCTTTTCCTAACTGAATACCCTTTATTTCTTTCTCTTGCCTGATTGCGCTAGCCAGAACTTCCAACACTATGTTGAATAAGAGTGGTGAGAGAGGGCATCCCTGTCTTGTGCCAGTTTTCAAAGGGAATGCTTCCACTTTTTGCCCATTCAGTATGATATTGGTTGTGGGTTTCTCATAAATAGCTCTTATTATTTTGAGATACGTTCCATCAATACTGAATTTATTGAGAGTTTTTAGCATGAAGGGCTGTTGAATTTTGTCAAAGGCCTTTTCTGCATCTACTGAGATAATCATGTGGTTTTTGTATTTGGTTCTGTTTATATGCTGGATTATGTTTATTGATTTGCATATGTTGAACCAGTCTTGCCTCCCAGGGATGAAGCCCACTTGATCATGGTGGATAAGCTTTTCGATGTGCTGCTGGATTCAGTTTGCCAGTATTTTATTGAGGATTTTTGCATCGATGTTCATCAGGAATATTGGTCTAAAATTCTCATTTTTTTGTTGTTGTATCTCTGCCAGGCTTTAGTATTAGGATGATGTTGGCCTCGTAAAATGAGTTAGGGAGGATTCCCTCTTTTTCTCTTGATTGGAGTACTTTCAGAAGGAATGGTACCAACTCCTCCTTGTACCTCTGGTAGAATTCGGCTGTGAATCCATCTGGTCCTGGACTTTTTTGGGTTGGTAGGCTATTAATTATTGCCTCAATTTCAGAGCCTGCTATTGGTCTATTCGGGGATTCAGCTTCTTCCTGGTTTAGTCTTGGGAGAGTGTAAGTGTCCAGGAAACTATTCATTTTTTCTAGATTTTCTAGTTTATTTGCGTAGAGGTGTTTATAGTATTCTCTGATGGTAATTTGTATTTCTGTGAGGTCGGTGGTGATATCCCCTTTATTATTTTTTGTTGCATCTATTTGATTCTTCTCTCTTTTCTTCTTTATTAGTCTTGCTAGCGGTCTATCAATTTTCTTGATCTTTTCAAAAAACCAACTCCTGGATTCATTGATTTTTTGGAGGGTTTTATGTGTCTCTATCTCCTTCAGTTCTGCTCTGATCTTAGTTATTTCTTGCCTTCTGCTAGCTTTTGAATGTGTTTGCTCTTGCTTCTCTAGTTTTTTAGTTGTGATGTTAGGGTGTCAATTTTAGATCTTTCCAGCTTTCTCTTGTGGGCATTTAGTGCTATAAATTTCCCTCTACACACTGCTTTAAATGTGTCCCAGAGATTCTGGTATGTTGTCTTTGTTCTCATTGGTTTCAAAGAACTTCTTTATTTCTGCCTTCATTTCGTTATGTACCCAGTAGTCATTCAGGAGCAGGTTGTTCAGTTTCCATGTAGTTGAGCGGTTTTGATTGAGTTTCTTAGTCCTGAGTTCTAGTTTGATTGCACTGTGGTCTGAGAGACAGTTTGTTATAATTTCTGTTCTTGTACATTTGCTGAGGAGTGCTTTACTTCCAACTATGTGGTCAATTTTGGAATAAGTACGATGTGATGCTGAGAAGAATGTATATTCTGTTGCTTTGGGGTGGAGAGTTCTGTAGATGTCTATTAGGTCCGCTTGGTGCAGAGTTGAGTTCAATTCCTGGATATCCTTGTTAACTTTCTGTCTTGTTGATCTGTCTAATGTTGACAGTGGGGTGTTGAAGTCTCCCATTATTATTGTATGGGAGTCTAAGTCTCTTTGTAAGTCTCTAAGGACATGCTTTATGAGTCTGGGTGCTCCTGTATTGGGTGCATATATATTTAGCATAGTTAGCTCTTTCTGATGAATTGATCCCTTTACCATTATGTAATGGCCTTCTTTGTCTCTTTTGATCTTTGATGGTTTAAAGTCTGTTTTCTCAGAAACTAGGATTGCAACTCCTGCTTTTTTTTTGTTTTCCATTTGCTTGGTAGAGCTTCCTCCATCCCTTTATTTTGAGCCTATGTGTGTCTCTGCATGTGAAATGGGTCTCCTGAATACAGCAAACTGATGAGTCTTGACTCTTTATCCAATTTGCCTGTTTGTGTCTTTTAATTGGACCATTTAGTCCATTTACATTTAAGGTTAATATTGTTATATATGAACTTGATCCTGTCATTGTGATATTAGCTGGTTATTTTGCTCGTTAGTTGATGCAGTTTCTTCCTAGCATCGATGGACTTTACATTTTGGCATGTTTTTGCAATGGCTGGTACCTGTTTTTCCTTTCCATGTGCTTCCTTCAGGATCTCTTGTAGGGCAGGCCTTGTGGTGACAAAATCTCTCAGCATTTGCTTGTCTGTAAAGGATTTTATTTCTCCTTCACTTATGAAACTTAGTTTGGCTGAATATGAAATTCTGGGTTGAAAATTCTTTTCTTTAAGAATGTTGAATATTGGCCCCCACCCTCTTCTGGCTTGTAGAGTTTCTGCCAAGAGATCTGCTGTTAGTCTGATGGGCTTCCCTTTGTGGGTAACCTGACCTTTCTCTCTGGCTGCCCTTAAGATTTTTTCCTTCATTTCAACTTTGGTGAATCTGACAATTATGTGTCTTGGAGTTGCTCTTCTCGAGGATTATCTTTGTGGCGTTCTCTGTATTTCCTGAATTTGAATGTTGGCCTGCCTTACTAGGTTGGGGAAGTTCTCCTGAATGATATCCCGCAGAGTGTTTTCCAACTTGGTTCCATTTTCCCCCTCACTTTCAGGCACACCAATGAGATGTAGATTTGGTCTTTTCACATAATCCCATATTTCTTGGAGGCTTTGTTCATTTCTTTTTATTCTTTTTTCTCTACACTTCTCTTCTCGCCTCGTTTCATTCATTTGATCTTCAATCGCTGATACTCTTTCTTCCAGTTGATCAAGTTGGTTACTGAAGCTTGTGCATTTGTCACGTAGTTCTCGTGTTATGGTTTTCATCTCTATCAGTTCTTTTAAGGACTTCTCTACATTGGTTATTCTAGTTAGCCATTCGTCAAATCTTTTTTCAAGGTTTTTAGTTTCTTAGCGCTGGTTACATAGTTCCTCCTTTAGCTCTGAGAAGTTTGATGGACTGAAGCCTTCTTCTCTCAACTCAACAAAGTTATTCTCCGTCCAGCTTTGTTCCATTGCAGGTGATGAGCTGCATTCCTTTGGAGGGGGAGATGCGCTCTGATTTTTTGAATGTCCAGCTTTTCTGCACTGCCTGCTTTTTCCCCATCTCTGTGGTTTTATCTGCCTTTGGTCTTTGATGATGGTGACGTAGTGATGGGGTTTTGGTGTGGGTGTCCTTTCTGTTTGTTACTTTTCCTTCTAACAGTCAGGACCCTCAGCTGCAGGTCTGTTGGAGTTTGCTTGAGGTCCACTACAGACCTGTTTGCCTGGGTATTAGCAGCGGAGGCTGCAGAAGATAGAATCTTGCTGAACAGAGAGTGTTGCTGTCTGATTCTTGCTCTGGAAGCTTCGTCTCAGGGGTGTACTCAGCTGTGTGAGGTGTGAGGTGTCAGTCTGCACCTAGTGGGGGATGTCTCCCAGTTAGGCTCCTCAGGAGTCAGGGACCCACTTACCCACTTGAGCAGGCAGTCTGTCCATTCTCAGATCTCAGTCTCTGTCCTAGGAGGTTCACTGCTCTCTTCAAAGCTGTCAGATAGGGACATTTACCTCTGCCGAGGTGTCTGCTGCTTTTTGTTTGGCTATGCTCTGTCCCCAGAGGTGGAGTCTACAGAGGCATGCCAGCCTCCTTGAGCTGTGGTGGGCTCCACCCAATTCAAACTTTCCAGCGACTTTGTTTACCTACTTAAGCCTCAGCAGTGGTGGGAGCCCCTCCCCCAGCCTCGCTGCCGCCTTACAGTTGGATCTCAGACTGCTGTGCTAGCAATGAGGGAGGCTCTGTGGGTGTGGGAACCTCCAGGTCAGGTGTGGGATATAATCTCCTGGTGTGCCATTTGCTGGGACCCTTGGTAAAGCACAGCATTAGGGTGGGAGTTACCCAATTTTCCAGGTGTTGTGTGTCTCAATTTCCTTTGGCTAGGAAAAGGAATTCCCTTCCCCCTTGCACTTCCCAGGTGAGGCGATGCCTTGCCCTGCTTCAGCTCTCGCTGGTCAGGCTGCACCCGTGGACCAGCACCAACTGTCCGACACGCCCCAGTGAGATGAACCCGGTACCTCAGTTGAAAATGCAGAAATCACCCATCTTCTGTGTCACTCATGCTGGGAACTTCAGGCTGGAGTTGTTCCTATTTGGCCATCTTGGGTGCACCTGCCTATCCCAACTATGTGTTTTTAATTTGAGCTCATCCTTTTTTATGGCTGCATAGTATTCCATGGTGTATATGTGCCACATTTTCTTTTTTTCTTTTTTTTTTTTTTTTTTGAGACGGAGTCTCACTCTGTCGCCCAGGCTGGAGTGCAGTGGCCGGATCTCAGCTCACTGCAAGCTCCGCCTCCTGGGTTCACGCCATTCTCCTGCCTCAGCCTCCCGAGTAGCTGGGACTACAGGCGTCCGCCACATCGCCCGGCTAGTTTTTTGTATTTTTTAGTAGAGACGGGGTTTCACCGTGTTAGCCAGGATGGTCTCGATCTCCTGACCTCGTGATCCACATTTTCTTAATCCAGTCTATCATTGATGTACATTTGGGTTGGTTCCAAGTCTTTGCTATTGTGAATAGTACCACAATAAACATACATGTGCATGTGTCTTTATAGCAGCCTGATTTATAATCCTTTGGGTATATACCCAGTAATGAGATGGCTGGGTCAAATGGTATTTCTAGTTCTAGAGCCTTGAGGAATCGGCTGTGGCAGTTTCTTAAAATAAGACAGCAATAAATTTTGCCACATCAGTGGACTTTTCCTTTCAGGAAAGATTTCTCTTCAGCATGTGATGCTGTTTGACAGCATTTTATCCACAGTAGAACTTCTTTCAAAATTGGAGTCACTGCTTTCAAACCTTGCCACTGCTTTATCTATTATGCTAAGCGTATGTAATATTCTAAATTCTTTATTTTCATTTTAACAATATTCACAACATCTTCACCAGGAATAGATTCAATCTCAAAAAAAAAAAAAAAAAAAAAAACAACACCTTTGTTCATTTGTAAGAAGCAACTCTTCATCCATTCAAGTTTTATAAAGAGATTGCAGCAATTTAGTAACATCTTCAGACTCCACTTCTAATGCTAGTTCTCCTGCCATTTCCACCACTTCTGCAGTTACTTCCTACCCTAAAATGTTGAACCCCTCAAAGTCATCTATGGGGGTTGGAATCAATTTCTTCTAAACTCCTGTTAATGTTGATATTTTGACCTCCTTCTATAAATCACAAATAACTTTAAATGGCATCTAGAATGGTGAATCCTTTCCACAAGGTGTTCAAATTTCCAGGAGATTTTCAGTTTTCACTTTGCCCAGATACATCAAAGGAATCACTATGGTAGCTGTAACCTTATGAAATGCATTTCTTAAGAATTAAGACTTGAAAGTCAGAATTACTCCTTGATCCATGGGCTTCTGAATGGTTGTTGTGTTTGCAGGCACAAAAACAACACTGAACTCTTTGTACATCTCCATCAGAGAGACCAGGTGCATTGTCAGTGAGCAGTAATATTTTGAGGGGAATCTTTTTATGTGAGCAGTAGGTCTCCATAGTGGGCTTAAAATATTCAGTAAACTATACCATAGACAGATGTGCTGTCATTGAGGCTTTGTTCCATTTCTAGAGCACAGGCAAAGTAGATTTAGCATAATTCTTAAGGGCCCTAGGATTTTTGGTAAATGAGCATTGGTTTCAACTTAAAGTTGCATTAGCCCCTAAGAAGAGAGTCAGCCTGTCCTTTGAAGATTTAAAGCTAGGCATTAACTTTTCCTCTCTAACTATGAAAGTCTCAGATGGCATCTTCTTCCAATACAAAGCTATTTTATCTCCATTGAAAATCTGTTGTTCAGTGTAGCCACCTTCATCAGTTATCTTAGCTGGATTTTCTGGATAACTTGCAGCTTCTACATCAGAACTTGTTGCTTCACCTTGCACTTTTATGTTATGGAGATAGCTTCTTTCTTAAACCTCATGAACCAATCTCTGCTAGCTTCCAACTTTTCTTCTCCAGCTTTGTCACTTCTCTTAGCCTTCATAGAATTGAAGAGAGTTAGGGCCTTGCTAGTAATTAGGCTTTGGCCTTAGGGAATATTGTGGCTAGCATGATCTTCTATTCAGACCACCAACACTTTCTCCAGATCAGCAATAAGGCTGTTTCACCTTGTTATCATGCATGTGTTCACTAGAATAGCATTACTTTCCTTCAATAACTTTTCCTTTGCATTCTCAACTTGGCTAATTGTTTGGCTCAGAAGGCCTTAGTTTTCAGCCTATCTTGGTTTTTGGCATGCCTTCCTCACTAAACTAAATTGTTTCTAGTTTTTGATTTAAAATGAGAGATGTGTGACTCTCCTTTCATTTGAACACTTAGAAAACATTATAAGGTTATTAATTGGCCTAATTTCAATATTATTTTGTCTTAATTTCAATATTATTTGTATTTCAATATTATTTGTCTTACTTAGGGAGTAGGGAGACCTGAGAAAACTACCATTTGAGAATAATTTAACAATACCTAATTTGTTAGGAATGTGTTATACTCTGTGACCTAGAAATTCCATTTATGCCTTTGGCCATATAGGGAGACATATTCCAAGATGTTTTTTGGAACATTATTTATAATAGGGAATAATGGAAGCTAAATTTTAATTAACAGAGGATTATAAATATAACATATTAGTATACTGTAATACTATATTGCAGTTTTAATGAATGAATTAGATCTATATGTGTCAACATGGTCACTAATGTATTCCCAGGTAGTTTCATGATAGCTTTGGCTTTTTCTGTGCTTGTAAATTCAAAAGTCATTCATTTTGTGAATATACAATTAATATGTTTGTGTGGTTTGTGCTTATATCTAGTAACTCAGAAATACATTTGAAAAGTTAACAGTAACACAAGGCATTACAGGTAGCCTCTGGCTTTCACTAGTCTTTAAAAATCTGTTATATACTTGCTACTAAACATACTGACTGGAATACCCTGTTATTTTTCAGCCTTGTAGATCTTGCATCAGGGTGGGATCAGTGGAGGCAAGAAGGAGAGGCAGAGAAAATAGCTCCTTTTCCTCCCCCATGTCTCCATACACCCCATCACTTTTTTTTTTGTGGGGGGGGACAGAGTCTTGCTCTGTCACCCAGGCAGGAGTGCAATGGCACGATCATGGCTCACTGCAGCCTTGACCTACCAGGCTCAAGCGTTCCTCCCACCTCAGCTACTCCAGTAGATGGGGCCATAGGTGTGTGCCACAATGTCTGCTTATTATTATTATTATTATCATTATTATTATTATTATTATTTTGTACAGACAGGGTCTCCCTATGTTGCCTAAGCTGGTCTTGAACTCTGGGCCTCAAGCAGTCCTCCTGCCTCAGGCTCCTAAAGTGCTGGAATTACAGGTGTGAGCCTGCCTCTATCAACCTACCACTCTTATCCACATAATGAAATGCTTGGAGTAGATTTTTTTTAAAAATTCACCATGCCTACGTACATACATTTGAATTGCATTTTTTTAACCTTATGACTTAAATGTAAATGTTCCTCATTAAAACATTGAACCAATCTCACCAGAAATGAGTAAAATAGATAATTGAAATAATAGAATGAAAATTATAATTGTAAAATGTAAAAATATAATTTTGCTAAGTAATTAACCTATATTTTAGCTACGCATTAAGTTTAAAATATAACATGTTTCATATAGTAATTTTATTAATATTCAAAAAAACTAGTTCATGATTTTCCATCTTATTTTTAGAAAAACCTGACCTCTAGATATATTTTGTCTCTTTCCTGTTTATTGCCTTTGATTTGTTACTATTCACAACCAATACCTGCCAGTGTCTCCTGTATTGATTTCATACCTATTTGTATTAGTTAATTATGAAGATATAATTGAGGTAGGTAATTGTAGTCCCCAGTTACTAAAATAAAAAAATAAAACATGTTTCTTTAGAGGAATTTTTCATATAAACATTTGTATCTTGGCAGTCCTTAATATTAACACTCAAATAAGAAAATATGCATAGAAAATATTCTGACTTCTTCCAAACAGGTCAATCATATAATTGTTTTCTATAAGGTAGATGTAAGTACTTAATTTTTAAAAATTAGAATAGCATATCACTTTTTCTTTTGCATGCTGTATTCTAAAATAAGTCAAGCAGGAATGTTTCATATGGGTTAGATCACTGTAATACCTACTAATCATTGTTCTGATTATGTACTTTTATTAGTTTGAGAAGAGATTTACTTCCAGAAGATACAAAAGATGAAGTCATTTCCCAATCATCAATTTAGTACTACTAACTCTTTTTCTCAGCTTTGATTTATTCCTTTTGATCTTTTCATGTGTGACTAAGTTTTTTAGCCCTTTTGTTATCAATCATTATTATAGGAATTTGTGTGTTCATCAACTGAATTTTTAGTTTAAAAAACTCTTTTGTAGTATTGCAATATTTTAAATTCCTGATGAGTAAGAAGTATGTGTTCAACTTCTTCATTTTCCCTTACAACTCAAGCTAATACTTTACCTTGTAATAAGTTTTCAATAAGTCTCCAGCTAGGCTTAAGAAACCAAGCAAGTACTCTGGGAATATGTAATAAAGTCTGATAATCAGAAGTAGTATATCAACCATACTGAAACCTTGCTATTGCAGCCACCTTCTGCCTCAGCAAAGTTTTTTATGCTAGGATAAGAATACCAGGACATAAGCAAGAAAGCAAGTCAGCAACTTTGGTGAACTCTGAAGCTGTCAGCCTGTCTCAGCTAGCAGAAATGTTGTTCCAAAATTAATTTTTATTCTGATTTTACTGTGTTTCTGATTCTACCGTGGTACCTTATTTATTCAAAATATTACTTGTACCAAATTCTTTAACACAATGTCTGGCACATAATAGGTGCTTTGTAATTGTTTGCTGAATGAATGTCATAATTTATATGTGTATTGTCTGTTCTCACACTGCTATAAATGACTGCCTGAGACTGGGTAATTTATAAAGAAAAGATGTTTAATTGGCTCACTGTTCCACATGGCTGGGAAACCTACAATCATGCCAGGCACGTCTTATATGGCAGCAGGCAAGAGAGAGAGTGTGTGCAGGATGAAATGTCAAACACTTATAAAACCATCAGATCTTGTGAGAACTATCTCATCATGAGAACAGCATGGGAGAACCACCCCCCATGATCCAATCACCTCTCACTAGGTCTCTCCCTCAACACCTGCGGATTACAACTCAAGATGAGATTTGGGTAGGAATACAAAGCCTAACTATATCAATAAGGGATAAATTATATTCTGCATTAGAAACTTAATTTGTTAGATTTTAATCATACATAAATGATAATTTGATTTCATAATAGAGAACAACAAAAATTGAGGGGGTCTTTCATCTCAATTTCATTCCCTTTTTGTTTTCCATATTTTATTTATATCTGAAAGGAGTGTCATATATAATAAATAAATGGCCCCTTTGTTTTTTGGTTTTTGTTTTGTTTTAATTTTTTTTTAGAGACAGGTCTCTCTATGTTAACTAGGCTGATCTTGAACTCCTGGCTTCAAGTGATCCTCCAGCCTCAGCTTCCAAAAATGCTGAGATTACAGGCATGAGCCACCATGCCCAACCCCTAAATGGCCCCTCTGAAGGAGAGAAGTATTGAAGAAGGAGACTGTATTTGTTCAGGTTACTTTTAGCAGAGATTAACAAAATTTTATTTTAGGCTCAGATTTCCACCAAGAGTGAGTGATCTCTAATCATGAATTTGATTTAATTTGAATTTGTCACTGAATATAAAAAGAACATATGTTTAAGAGCATTTAGAACATTTGGAAAAAGTAGAAAGAAGGTAACTACAAATCTACATAATTCCAACAACAGAGAAAACAATGTCACTTTAGTATTTTACAGTAAAAATTTATTTTGAAAGTGAATTTAGTTCCTCACTTTAATAAGAATTTTCTTTTGTATATTCATTTTATATTTTGTAGGTGGTTGTTTGATTTTTAATGTTACTTAAACTCTTCCTCATTAATCTGTGTGTGTGTGTGTTTTTTTTTTTTTTTTTGCAGTGAATGACTTTATTTGATTAGTTTATAGATCAATTGTGTCTATCTCATTGTGTCTTTAACAGGTCGAGCAAATACAAATGCTAGTCTGCAAGGGAAAGCCAGAAAAACCATAAGTGATAGGTGGGAGAGTCAGCTGTGGAGAGAGAAAAAGTTTGGCTTAATAGATCACCTACACTACAGCCATGTTTATCCTGAAAGTATTCCACGGAAATTTATGTTTGAACACAGAAAGTTTCTTAGTGAGCAGTATAATTCTCAGCCTGCGAAATATGTACCACCAGAAGGAAGGCCTCCAAAACTTGATGATTTTAAGAGTGCCCGAAGCCTTGGACATTTTGAAGTAACCATACTAGGTAAGTCCTCTGTTCTTTTTGAATATCATTAATTTAACATATTTTAAATATACCTACTATTTTGCTTTAAAAATGTAAGCCCTTCCCACAAAAACATTAAGCCCAAGGGAAGTTCTTGTTTGGCTCAAACAAAAGGAATGGAGCACTAATTATGGAATAAATGAAGCTCTAATTGTGTGCTTCTAAACATTGGCAGTCCTTGGAAAGTATCTGGGGAGAGAAGAATGGGAGAACTAAGGGAATTTTCCTCATTCCTAACTATCTGACTACTTCTAAGGCAGCTTCTGTTCTCCCTTAGCCACCACTTTCTTGCCTATGTTCTCTGCTTCTTCATTCATTGGAACCACTGAAGGGTAAAGTGTAAGTTAAAGAGAAGAAAGAATACTAATCAAAAGAAGCCCTGCAAAAAAAAAGGTCTGTTTAGACCCTCAAGATAATAAAATAATCAAGCAACTAAAGTTGACTGGAAAAAAGTTATTGAAAAAACTTCCCTTGTCTGGTAAGAGGAAATAAGCTGATTTACCCAGGTTTTTCAAAATTGAGAGGTAGCTATGGAACTTACAGAAATTTAAAGAAGTCAAAACATTTTAAAACTTAGATTTTTTTTGTTTGTTTCTGAAAGATGAAAAATTACACACAAAAAAAATTCTAAAACAAAATCTTAGCTAAAATGACTCGGAGTCAAGGAAGACAATGCATTTGTGTTTCACAGGAAGATCTTAGTACCAGGTCTTATTACCTAAAATGAAGGAATGAGGAAAAAATTATAAGCAAATTGACTTAATGACCGAATAATGTAGTTCATGGATTTTTACATTTGTAGTACTGGACATCTTGGCCGGTTAGTTCAGTTGGTGAGAGCGTGGTGCTAACATTTGCAGTCCTTGGATGAATTGCCTTGACCTTTATCAAGATTCTCTTTTCCCTTTTATTCTCTCCCAACCCCTCTTCCTTACCTCCTCACATATAAATATGTACAGACATGTGAGTATGTATGTAATCTATGAAAAGTCTGAATTCTCACTGACTCCATTAGAAAATCACAGACCTAAGTTTCAAATGCTTTTTCACTAGACTGCATTACTTGGTCTCTTCAGGTAGTTCATCAACTTTAGTTTTGTATCTAGGAAACAAAAATTATAGCAAAATTTCCCATCCATCAAAAATAATCATGGTTAATGGACACAAAAAAATAGAAAGAATGCATAAGACCTACAATTTGGTAGCACAGTAAGGTGACTATGGTCAATAATAATTTAATTGTACATTTAAAAATAACTAAAAGAGTATAATTGCATCATTTGTAACTCAAAGGATAAATGTTTGAGGGGATGGATACCCCATTTATCCTGATGTGATTTTCACATATTGCATGCCTATATCAAAATATCTCATGTACCCCATAAATATATACACCTATATACCCACAAAAATTAAAAATTAAAAAAGGTAACCATGGAAATGATGAGTTCATCTAGAAACTAGAACTTGAATTTTTTCTCACTTTTAAAATGTTACTGCTCTATTAAAACAGTTTGACTAAGACTTCTCAGCTGTACTACATGTAATTATAAACTTGTGTAGCTTTGGCTATGAGTCAGCTAAAAGCAGGAATCAAATGTGAAGAAGGAAATTTCATCATTCCTCCCACTAGCTTTAATCCATATTAGAAGTATGCTGTTTCTATATAAATTTTATATCCTACATTTTTCCAAGGATGGTTTACATAGTTAAAAGACAGTGGAAAATAAACCATTTATGAATGAAACAAAACAGAACATTTTAAAGGAAGCACAAAAAGTAGGTATTACTAGGTACTTGCAAATAACCAAATTTCTACCATTGGCAATAATTGTCTGTGCTTTCTGGCAGGAAGGGAGAAGGGTTTGTTTTTAGTAGTTATTTCTTTTTTCTGATGAGATATTTAATTTTAAAGCCAAAATAAACCTTGGATATCTTCTAGTCTTACCCTTGGCTAGGTAAAAGCCAGACCATGATTAGAAATCAGATCTCCTGAGTCTCTAAATGTATCATCTGTTGCAGAGAAAACAATTTATATAGGAACCCTGCTATTTTTTTTTCTCAAACAAAATTCAAGTCTGAATTAACTATGAAATTATTGTATAAGTAGCACAGGATAACAAATGGGTTATCTTCAACTGTAGTTTTTTTTTTTAAAGTATGTAAATGATCTTCAGATAGTTGCTTCGTGCATCAACATTTTAATATACCTAACCAGTATAATCATTAGTCATATCTTAATAAAGCATTTCTATAAAGGAATATATTTTCACTGTATTATTATATAATCCAAGTACTTCACGCTCTAATAGTTTAACTTAATAAAGGGATAAAACTTAGAGAGCTGGGATAAAAGGTACTGGATCCAGTGATTCTCATACAGTCTTGTTGGGAGGGGGTATCTTATCAAAGTTATCTACAAGAGGCCTGCTCATACTTCTTAGAATTCTGATACACACTAGAGAAGCAGCCCATTCAGTCTACTCCATTCATAAGAGAGACTTATTGCCACAGAGAGAATGCCACTGCCAAGAACACATCCTGTCCATCAGGTATAAAGGAGTAGATTAAAGTTTGAAAACTACTATGCTTTAAGTAGTACTTGAAGTATAGACAATGTCTATATTCTAGTACTATCTAGTACTATCTATATTCATATCTTCATTCATTCAAGTACTATCTACATCTATACTTCAAGCACTACTTAGAATGAGAGCTGAATATCGGATGTGAAAGTGCTGAATTTGTCATATCTTTTAGGAAAGTATGAACCCAAGTTGTATTAGAAGACCAGACAAATGGTTTGTATTTATTTTAGCATGGACATGAGGAATAAACTCAGAAGAGAGGAATAAATCTGTTATTACCATGCTATTTGTTAAAAGGTAGAATCCTAAAACTGAAAGATGACTTTAAATGTATCTTATACAAGGCGGCACGCTTGGTCAGTAAAGGGCCAAGTAGTAAATGTTTGAGGTTTTACAGGCCATACAATTTCTTTTGCAACTACTCAGCTCTGCTGTATTAATGTGAAAGCAACCATTGACAATATGTAAATGAATGCACATGGTTGTTTGAAAAAAACTGTATGTACACTAAAATTTGAATTTCATATTTTCATGTATCATAAAATATTGTTCTTTTGATTTTTTTTAACTATTTAAAAATGTGAAAGCTATTCTTAGCTCATGGAATGTACAAAACCAGGGGCAGGCTGGATTTGCGCCCCCCAGTCATAATTTACCCTGTTCTAGACTCCTTAGTTAAGTCTCAGTTAAGACTGCCTAAACCAATCCAGGCAGATAAATCTGTATGATGTTTAAGGTTCTCTAAACACGAAGATTGTGATACTATATTCTAGTGGTTTATTATACCTCTGCAATATCTTGCAAGTCTATAGAAGACCTCGTAATTTTGAAGTGTCTTATTCTTGGAGCCAAAAATGTTATTTGGACCACAACCCTGTTACTTGGTCATTACCTCTGACTGGAAGGGTGAATTGTTATTGAAAACATTGAATAGAATTATTAGTCTTCCTTCTTTCCCACAGTTCTGATGGCTCTCAGCAACCACCAGCTTGGTACCATGGCAATGTCAGAAACCTATCCTAGAAGCACTGGTTCTTGTCTTTAAATTCTTGCTGGGCCATCTCACCTGTCTCAAATCAATAGATTATAACCATTAAAACCTCAGCCCATTGCCTACCATGTAAGATCACACACTTTAAATAGAATATACTGAGATGAAGTAACGAACTAGATTTTCAGTGCCCTTAGCCCAAGTACAAAATGTAAAATATGTTGGTCAGTCTTTCTCAATTTTAAGAATTATTTCTCACCTTAAATATAAGAACACATATGGTACATCTAGTTCTAGATCCTTGAGGAATCGCCATACTGTTTTCCATAATGGTTGAACTAGTTTACAATCCCACCAAGATGTACCATATGACCCAGCCATCCCATTACTGGGGATATACCCAAAGGATTATAAATTATGCTGCTATAAAGACACATGCACACGTATGTTTATTGCAGCACTATTCACAATAGGAAAGACTTGGAATCAACCCAAATGTCCATCAGTGACAGATTGGATTAAGAAAATGTGGCACATATACACCATGGAATACTATGCAGCCATAAAAAAGGATGAGTTTGCGTCCTTTGTAGGGACATGGATGCAGCTGGAAACCATCATTCTTAGCAAACTATCACAAGAACAGAAAACCAAACACCGCATGTTCTCACTCATAGGTGGGAACTGAACAATGAGATCACTTGGACTCAGGAAGGGGAACATCACACACCGGGGCCTATCATGGGGAGGGGGGAGGGGGGAGGGATTGCATTGGGAGTTATACCTGATGTAAATGACGAGTTGATGGGTGCAGCAGACCAACATGGCACAAGTATACATATGTAACAAACCTGCACGTTATGCACATGTACCCTACAACTTAAAGTATAATAATAATAAATAAACTAAAAATATATATATATATATATATAAGAACACAGCTTTCAAAAGTTTTAATTGAACTTACAGGTGTTATAGTGTATCATTGGCTCTACTAACACTAATTTGTTTACCCATGAAATCTGATGAGTCACAGTTTAAAAGTCATCTCCTCAATTTTCATTTGACTTAGATAATTAGGAACATAATCCAGCCAGCCTTTCCAAGTTGCTGAAGGCTGCCTATTTGTCTTTTAAAAGTCAAAAGATACAAACCCCAATAATAGCATTAATTGGTGAGGGAATCAACATTGAGGGAACCCAGTGCTACTCAGCTAATCTTTCAAATAGGCTTTCAGCAAGGAAGGTGGCATACCCCAGAGGTACAAATAATTGATCCTGAGCCCACAGGCTAATACCAAGGAGGGAAAAAATTATATTGGTCTGTTTGGCTGCTTTAATAAAAGAAAATATAAAGATGAGTAAAGTCTTATTATTTCAGTGTAACTGTAGTATATTAAATTACCTTGATGTCACAATTAATGTTATTAAAATTTGAAATTATCTTTTAAATGCATTTTACAGTAAAGGAAAAGAACAAACCACGTGACAAATTTTTCCAAAAAATACTTTGACAAAAAAATCTAGAAAAGATTATTTTAACAGCTCTCCTTACATCATAGCCATTTTTCTTGGGGTTTGTACAGGATATTTGTGTTCATTTATTGGTAATGGGAATATGGATGAATTTATATTTGAATACTCTTGCATAAATGTCTTAAATTCTATTATTGAAAAATTATAGGTAAAATGCACACATGTATATTTATTTACTCAATTTAAGAAATATTTATTGGGCATCTACTGTGTGCCTAGCACTCTTCTAAGTGCTAAAGTCACATTAGTGAACACAACAGATAAAAACCCTGCCCTATGAGAGCTTGTAGTAGAGTGAGATGGTGATAAGTGCTAAGAAAAAACGGTTGCTGGAGAGTGTTGTAGTAGGAAAGGGTTAAATTTTAAATAGCAGAGGTCTCCTGGAGAAAGGAACATTTCAGAAACCTGGTGGAGATGTAGTTATCTGGGGAAAAATCATTCTAGGCACAGAGGCAGCAAGCACAAAAGCCCTGAGGCCTATTGACTTAAACGTCTGTACTTTGAACTCTAGTAGTTTGTTTTTGAAACAGGGTATCACTCTGTTGCCCAGGCTGGAGTACAGTGGTACAATCTTGGCTCACTGCAACCTCTGCCCAAGTAGCTGGGACCACAGGCGCACACCACCACACCCAGTTTATTATTATTATTATTATTATTATTATTATTGTATTTTTGGTAGAAACGGGGTATCACCATGTTGCCCAGGCTGGTCTCGAACTCCTGGACTCAAGCAATCCGCCCACCTCGGCCTCCCAAAGTGCTGGAATTACAGGCATGAGCCACCACGCCCGACCAGAACTCTAGTTTTAATCAAACAGCTCAGTAAAAAATTCACTGATAATGCTGAAGCTCTACTCCCAATATTTTATAATTTAGAAAGCAACTCAAAATAATATCAATAACACACTAATATATCTGCTTTCTTGAAAATATCAAGATTTCCAAATTCTGATAGTTTCTCAGTTTTAAGGCATCCTTCCTTTTTTGTTTGCAAGTTGAAATGGTCAATGGTACATTTAATGCAGTGTTTTCTTTTTATTAAAAAATAAAATTAATGATATATATATGAGTTAAATTTAGTCTTAGAATCAAGGATGTAAGATACCAGCATGTGCACATTCATATGAGTCCTGCAGCATTGCTAGGAGTTGTAACATGGCTATGCTCCTTATAATACTGAATTAGAATTCTTGGAAAATTCTAGATGACGTGATTATTTCAGTTTATGGCTACCAAATTTTAGTAATCCTTAGAAAGCTCTAAGTGGCCTTTAGCTGTATGTTAAGTTAAATATATGAGATTTAATGTCATCTCCCCATCAAAAGCAAAGAACTTGCATTTCTGGATTTGTTTGCAGCTTAACAAGAAGGATTTGGTTACCCATCATTGCCTGTACTCAGTACTTAAGAATCACTATAAGGGATGAATCAGAGAAATATTAAGGTCATATAATCTAGCTGGCTAAATATCTGGGAAAGACCGAAAAGGAGGAGTTAAGGATAACTCTCAGGTTTCTGATTTGTGTCACTAAATGGAATTCACAGTTTCAAAGCTGTGCTCTGTGTGATTGTTTACCCTTACTCTAGCCAAGATGGTCTTTTACTCTGGTCTACACCTTTGGCTTGTGCTATTCCCTGCCATGCTTAAAATGCCCTCTTCTCTGCTTATTTAAATGCTATCCATCCTTTAGTACGTAGCTAGAATTCTTTTCTTCCTCTAGGAAGTCTTTTTTATCTACCCCAACTGACATTGACCCACATAAAAAGATGACAGTCAAAGGTCAGAATTCACTTTAGTTGTTCCCCCTTAGCCCTTTTTCTAGCACAACCTTTTATGGCCCTAATGGTGAGTGTGTGAACCATGTCTTGTATATTTGAGGACAGATGAGATGTAGCTACTACGTCATCCCTGACCTTGCATTAGTCAGATATCCTTGAGTCCAAATGGCAAAAAGGGAACCAATAGTCATCTCCAAATTCCCCTGCCCCGCAATAGCACCTGTCCTAAATGACCAAGGAAACACTCTACATGTCATTTATGTGACCATGCTGTCCTCTGGATAGTAGATTCCAATCTTCCATCAGTAGGGGAAACCTTTTGAACTGTTATTTCCAGCAGTGGTGAAAGGTTGCACTGGAGTGTCTACTCTTTCAACAAATACCATGTATTCATAAATTGCAATACTAAGAGTTTAGTCTCCAGTTTTCAAACACATTTTTTTTCAGATCTAAAGCTCTCTGGAACATGTTGGGATCAAACCAGCAAACTTGGCATCAGTACCACATGCTAACCCACTGAACTTTTAATAACATATGAATTTTCTTTAACAGGTCTGAACCATGAGATAGCAATCGATGTTGCATTCCTACCCATGTATTGTCCAGAAGATATTCGAACATCTCAAATAGACACACTGTTGACCTCCATGAATTACAGCTGTGCATATCCACAGGACACAACTGGAAATGACCGATTGCCAGGTCCAAGAGCGGTTGCAGGTAAAACAATCTCAGTGTTCTTTTCATTCAGAAAAAAAAAAAATTATAAACAGCCCTAACCTTAAGATTTTATTATGTAAACAGTTCTAGCCTTAAAATTTAATGTAGTTTTAATTAAAGGGTTATTTGGTAAATGTTCCCCAAGACTTATGTCTTTTAAATAAATTGAATAGCTGTTTCGACTCTAGGCAAGCATTAAGAATATTATCTTATAATACAATTCCAAGTATAATTATTTCATCAGACATAAGTAGTATGCACATGGAACAGCACAAATTCTACTCTTTTCTTCCTTTTTCTCAGGTGACACGATTTGTCCTTTCACCTTGTAATTGCCTGAAATCACAATACCTCTATAGTATAATACAGTAAAATTGTTCCCTCTTATAAATGTGTAGTTATTCCAATGCTATGCAATAAATTTCTTGAGAACTGCTAGGAGCATATGTATTCCCAATAGTGAAACTCTTCAACCAGCTAATTGTTTAGGTTGCTGCATAATATACTGAACTCTAAATTGTTTCTACGTACCTATAAAATTATCTGTCCAGTTATAATTACCCCATTCATGTTTTTCTGTTATTTCTAATTCCTAAGCATGTGGTAAAGTTTCTAGCAGTTTTCATTGAGCTTATCAGGATATTACATTTAAAATGGCTTTTAAGAAAGGCCTTATTATCTTGGGATTTTCTGGCCCGTCTTTCTAAGCTGATGAAACTCTTGAGTGTGTGTTGTTTTTGAACAAGTGTTATGAGCTGTGCCTGATGACAAAGTAATTTGAGGCAGTAACAGTTGCTACAAATTGAACTTGGGTACCTAATTTTATAAGAGCTGATTTTTTTTTTATTTTTCCCACAGTCCATTTTAGAGATGATGTACACTTGCAGTATTACTTTCTACATTGGAGCTCCTTAGACTTTCAGTAACTTCACATTTCTTAATTAGTGCCCTATCATGCAGCTTAAATATTTGTGCACTCATGTATGCTCATGTTTCATATAATATCCACTTATGTCACATGTCTTCTGCTATATGTCTACACTATTATTGATATAAAATGCCAGTTCAGCATTCTCAGCTAACTGCTTGGTGCTAGTGCCGGTATTCTTCCAGTAGTCACTAACATGGTCATGTGAAAAATACCTGGTACCCTTCTGCTAACGCAGGTAATATTTGAGATGTGAAGGACAAGAATCACTAGGGAAGAAAAATTAATTCGTAATCACAAACAAAGTGGTTCATTTTGAGAGGAATACCATGGTTTTCATGACATAGCATTAATAATATGTATAATAATAATAATAATAGTAATAGTGTCCATTAAATTCTGTGCCAAGCACTGTGCCTGGGCATTTTATATGGTACAACTAATACTAACAAGAATCTCACAAGGTGAACCTTATTATCCCCTATTTATAGATAACTGGACTGAAAATCAGATTCACTAGCATGAGTAAGCTAGATTTTGAAACCTGATCCGATTCCAAACTTTTTCTTTCCTTTCATTATTCTAAACTGAAAGATAAAAATAGTTACAAAATGATATAATGCAGTGTCTCATGGTATAATACTAGTGTCATCTTTCAAACATTCTTTATAAAGTAGTTTCTTTTTTATTACAAAAGCTATACACATTAATAATTTAAAAATTCAAATACTACAGAAAGGTACCAGGTAAAAATGAAAGCTCCCCTCCTTGCCTTCCCAGGTCCAGCCCTTTCCACCAACTCACTCACCTATTCTCAGGAGATAACCAGTATTATCTGAACTCTTTAAGAAATGATTTTTGCATGTGAAAGTATGTATTCTATTGCTCTCTTTCTCAAATAAATATGCAAAAATGGAATTAGTAAACATATGGTTCTATAGCCAGCTTTTTCCCTTTGACAGTATATCTTTGACATATTTCATATTAGTATATAGAAAGCTACCTCGTTCTTTTTAATAACTACAAAGTATTCCACTGTGTGGATGTGCCAAAATTTATTTGACCAGTCTCCTACTGGTAGACATTTAGATTGTTTCCAAATGTTTTTGCTATTAACAAACAGTACTGCATGAACATCCATTATGTGTATGTGTGTGTGTCAATAAAATCTTTACACTTGTTTCACTTAAGATAATGTTCCACCCATGTTCCTAAAAAAGACATAATTTCATTCTTTTTATGGCTAAATAGTATTCCACAGGGCATACTTATACAAGAGATATGTAATTTTGGTAGATACTGTCAAATGATTCTCTAAAGCGGTTATACTAATTTACACTAGAACCAAAAGCAAGAGTGCCACTTTACTAATGCCCTCGTAAAAACTAGATATTGGTCTTACTAATCTATGGCGGATAGATAGGCAAAAATATATATTATTATTTTGATTTGCATTTATCAATCATTTCTGAGCTTTAAAATCTTAATACATTTGTTGGCCATTTATATTTTTTTCTTTCTATATACTTTCTATGCTAGTTTTACCTTTCATTTGTCTCTATTTTTCCTTAATAATTTGTAACTTCTCTTTGCATATTAAAGAAATTAACCTTTTATCGTGTGTTACAAAGACTTTTACCCAGTTTGACATTGTTTCAATGGGATGTTTTGGTTGTTTAAGTAATTTTACTCATATGCACTCAAATACACTAGATTTTTTATCTTATGGCTGCTGGTTTTATGTCATACTCAGGCATCACTCTGGTCAAGACTACATTTTTTAAATTCACTGTCTTTTTCCAGCACTTTTAGAGCTTCACCCATTATCTGATACATTTTTATTGTGATAAAACATACAGATCAAAATTTACTATTTTAACCATTTTATAATTACTATTCAATGACACTAAATACATTTACAATGTTGTGCAACCATCACCACTATTCATTTCCAAAACGTTTTAATCATCCCAAACAGAAACTCTGCACCCATTAAACAGTAACTCCTCATTCTCCCCTCTCCTGATCCCTGGGTAACAGCTATTCCACTTTCTGTCTCCAGAAATTTGCCTGTTTTTCATTCCTTTTTATGGCTATGGCTGAGTGATGGTCTTGGACAAGATCCAGGAGAATTATCTGAACTGCCATGCAGAAACTCTTGTTTTCTTCCTGACTTTCTCCCAAAGATAGTCTCTCTTTTCTGAGCCACTTGAAGCTGGGGCTGGAGTGACACAAGCTGCCCTGTAGCCACCACCACTATGACTGCGCTGGGTCAGACCTGAAGCCAGGACCACTCTGGGTCTGGCCCAAGGCCCGCTATAACCACTCCCTGGCTACCACCTATGTTTGCCTTATGCCCTAGGGCTCTATAGTCAGGTGGTGGCAAAGCCAGATAGGCCTGTGACAATCCCTTCAGTGCAGCTAGTTCCTCTAGTTCACAAGCAGGTCCAGAGGTGACATCCAGGAGCCAGTGACTAGAGTCAAAAATCTTAGACGTCTACATGGTATTGTATTGTACTGTAGCTGAGCTGACTTTCAAACAAGACACAGTCATTCCCACTCTTCGCTTCCCTTTCCAAAGGCAGGAGGTACCTCGTCCATGGCTATCACCACCACAGGCCTATGGGGAGCACTGCCAGACCTCCACCAATGTTTGCTTAAGACCTATAGGCTCTTCAGTCAGCTTGCGGTGAATGCTGCCTGGCCTGGGACTCACCCTTCAGGACAATGGGCTCCCCTCTGGCCCAGGGCAGGTCCAGAAGTACCATCTAAGAGCCAAGTCCTGGAATCAGGAACCCCAAGTGCCCACTTGTCGCTCTACCTCCCTGTGTCCACGCTGGTATCTAACATGCAAGACAAAGTCCCCTTTACTTTTCCCTCTGCTTTTCGTGAGTAAATGGAGTCTCACCCGAAAGCCACCACAACTGAGAATGTGCTGAGTCTCACCTGAAGCCAGCCAGTCTCAGAGTCTCACTCAATATCCTTGACATAGTACCTGAGGTATCACTGCAGGTTATTCAGGGCCCAAGGGCTCTTCAGTTAGCAGGTGATGAATACTGCCAGGTTTGGATCCTTTCTTTCAAGGCACTGGGTTCCCTCCTGGCCTAGAGTGTGTCTAGAAATAACATCTGGGAGCTAAGGCCCGAAACGAGGTCTTCACGACTCTTACTACTCTTACTGGTGCCCTATCCTGCTGTGCCCTATCTTGCTGTGTCTTCTTTGGATAAATAGCTGTCAAATGCTTTGCCCATTTCTTCCCTCTCATCTCCTCAAGCAGAAGGAAGGGGCCTCTTTTGGAGCCATGAGCTGTGCAGCCTGGGGCTAAGGGAGGGGTGATGCCAGCACTTCCTTAGCCACCCTGACTGATGTCTCAGTAGGTTGTGTCTCCCCTCTCCACCCCCCGGCGCACACACACACACACACACCCCACCCCTGGTACACTGTCTCTGAGCCCAGTTCAGCACTAGGACTCTCCTAGAAGCTGCAGTCCTTGTAGCCTAAACTGCCTTCCCGGTTTATTTAGGACCTCAGAATACTTTAGCCCGTGGTGCTGAGGCTTGTGGACCACTGGAATTAGTGATTCCCGTCTGGCTAGAGCTGGTTTCAATGCTCCATCCATGGGCAGGCATCAGCTGATTTTGGTCCAGTTTTGCTTTCTGCTGTAGGTATTGGTGATTCAGGAGTGTTTTTTCTACCTCTTAAGTGCCTCTTTCAGTGATATGAAGTTAAAACCAGGTACTGTGAGTGCTCACCTGATTTTTGATTGACATGAAGGTGCTTTTTTATGTGTGTAGATAATTGTTAAATTAATGTCCTTGCCAGGGGAGGGGTGGGGGACAATTGGTGGAGTCTTCTATTCCACCCTCCTTCTCTGCCTCCAATCCCTCAACTTGATTTCATTTCCTTTGGATACATACCCAGTAGAGGAATTGCTGGATTAAATGGTTATTCTATGTTTAACTTTTTGAGGAACTGCCAAGCTTTCCCATGGCAGCTGCACTATTTTACATTCCCACCAGCAATGCATGAGGATTCCAATTTCTCCACATCTTCACCAGCACTTGTTTTGTTTTGTTGTTGTTGTTGTTTTGACAACAGTGATCCTAATGGATGTGAAATGGTATCTCATTGTGGTTTTGATTTGTTTTTCCCTAATTACTAATTATGTGTTAAGCATCTTTTCATGTGCTTATTGGTCATTCGTTTGTCTTCTTTGGAGAAATATCTATTCAAATGCTTTGCCCATTTCTGAATTCAATTTGGGGGGTGTTGATATGGCTTCATCTTTACAACTTAAACTTTTAATCCATTTGGAATTTATTTTTGTGTAAAGAATGAGATAGGGATCCTTAGCCAGGTGCGGTGGCTCATGCCTGTAGTCCCAGCACTTTGGGAGGCCGAGTTGGTCGGATCACAAGGTCAAGAGATCGAGACCATCCTGGCCAACATGGTGAAACCCCATCTCTACTAAAAATACAAAAATTAGCCAGGCGTGGGGGTGCATGCCTGTAGTCCCAGCTACTCGGGAGGCTAAGGCAGGAGAATCGCTTGAACCCAGGAGGTGGAGGTTGCAGTGAGCCGAGATCTCACCACTGCACTCCAGCCTGGCAACAGAGCGTGACTCCATCTCAAATAAATAAATAAATAAATAAATAAATAAATAAATAAAGTGAGATAAGGATCCAGCTTCATATTTTTTTTTCCAAATAGCCATTTATCCCAAGTCATTTATTGAATACCGATTACTGACATGATATCCTACTTGGTGTCATCTTTAACTTTGAAGTCCAAGGATATCATTTTAGAAGTACAGCATAATATGGAAGTGTTTTAACACATCAAAGAAAACAATTTTTTTATTCTCTAGGTAATCAAGGTTTCCCTTATTAGTTTCAGAGACAGGAATACCACACTGTATTACAATATCTATTGGACTATGCTCAATTACAAAACAACTCTAAAGTCACAGAGACTTTAACTCAAGAAGTTTATTTCTTGCTCAAGTCTGATGCAATCTGTCATCAGCTCTCTTCCCAGCAGCAATTCAGGAATCCAGTCTGCTTCCATCTTGTTGCTGCCCAAGCAGGAAGAAATGATTTCTAGGGTTGTCAGGGCAGAAGAAGAAAAAGATGAAGGCTTTTAATTACACTGGACCAGAATTGACACATTACTTCTACTTGCATTCTCATTTGCAAGAACTAAGTTACATGATCCCAGCCTAGCTACAAGGGAAGCCAGGACACTTTGTTTTTTCCTGTGACCAAAGAGAGGAAATGGAGTGGAGAACACATAGTATTGCCTTTGTCACACTTACCTTATGCATTGGTAAAGTTCCTAAAATGTACAGTTTTTGTAATTCTAGCAATTTAAAATGAACTGAAGAGAAGCTCGTTTTATAGGTAAAATCTATAGCCCTTTTTAAAGAATTTTTATGATATAAATACTATCCTAATTTCATAATAGGTTTCCTTAAGTAAAAATAATCACTGCTAATATTTAATTGAATGCTTGCTGTGTGTCAACTACCATTCTAAATGCTTTTTGTGTGTTTAATCCTCAAAACACCCTATGATGTAGGTACTAGATAAGCAAATTAAGGCATAGAGAAGTTGTCATTCACAGCTAGAAGTTGTCATACACAACTAGGCAGAATTACCTGAACAGAAGACTTATTTATATTTCATGTTGTGGATAGGAGTAAGTCATTGTTCATAAAAGTCAAAATATGGTAACAGTTAGAATGATCAAGGTTTAGGTTGTTACTGTTAGCATCAGATCTCAAGATCTTGAAATCTTTCCAAAGCATCTGGATTAAAGTCCACCCCATTCAAGGCAAAAGAAAATTATATAGTACTATCAGTTGTAATCATTATGATTAAGTGAACTTACACAATTTTAAATCATTAATTAGATCTTTTGATAAGTCTAGCAGAGATGAATTTACTGTGATGCTAATGTAGCCTAAATTTGCACAAATCCCTTCTATAACCCATTTGGCATTCTTACATATCTTGTATTTTTTCATTAAAAAGCGCCCCCAAATAGTATACCCTTGGGTTCTCACAAAACCTGGATCTACTACTATATTTTAGCACAGTTTTTTAGAGATGTAGCTCTAGCATAAAAGGTTAAAAGCATATACCTTCATGCAAGCTTGTCTGGATAAGAATCACCATGTGACTTTGCTTGTTACTTAACCTCCAAATATTTTCATTTTCTTACATTGAAAATAAAGTATTTTTATGTGTAGCCACTAAAGTCTGTGATGCATTATCTTAGTAGTAGTCAGCTAGTGTTTTGACAGTTTCCTTAAACACCTGGAGCCAAGAAATGAAAAAGAAAAAATATGTTCTCCCAGTTTTTGCAGATTGACCCGGAGTGGTGGCACTCCTTCGACACTTAGCCAGGCCATTTACAATTCTGCCTTAGCCTTCACTTCCTGCTCGCTCAGAGCATGAAGGTCAGCCACAGATGAATGATGAGTATTCTCAGCCTTTTTTTGACCATATGTCTACCCTGGGTATGCATGTGGCCTTCTTGATTTTCCGTTGTACACAGGAGCTTTTAAAGCCCACATTCTACCATATATATCATTTCTCAGCTTCTTCCTGCCCAGAATTTTTTGGTTTGCTTATTGCTTGTCCCAACTTTATAACCTGCCCAACTGCACTGGCTAGTATTTTTGTCTTTAAATGTGTTCAGCAATGTCACCACCAGAAAAGCCATCCCAGCTGTGGGAATGCTCCAAACTGGGTAAAACAAAAGTAAACCCTTGCATCTGTCCTTGAGGGAGCTACTGTAAAGATGAGAACACATGACCACATCTTGGAGAATAAGGTCTTCATTGCCCCCTTTGGTACTAGCAACCTGCAGCAGAAGTGCAAGCAGCCATCTTCATGGCTGCCCCTTATCTGCAGAGTGAGGAGTGGCAGGCAGGCAATTTAAAACACCACAGCACCCTCTACCCACCATGTAGCAGTTTCTTTCTTTATTAATTTTTCCCTAGTTGCTCTAAATTTTTGTGTAGATTCTAGAGTTCCGCAAAAATTGATTCTAAGAGTTTTTGTCAGCTTATAAGATGCTTTACAGAAGGACAGAACCCTGGAACTCATTACTCTGCCATGTCACTCACCTGATCCTTTTTTTTTTTTTTTTTCCTGAGAAGCAAATTGTCTTACTGGAGACCTGATCCATTTTTCATAGAGTTTCTCAAGAGTATCCAAAGCTAAGTTTTAATTAATAAAGCCATTTTAAAGGAAATACACTTTAAAAGATGCATCAGTTACACATATACACATATGTATACATATATTTATGCAATTAAAATATATAATGTAAATACAGTTTTGCTTTATGGCTTATAGATTTACAAAAATATTGATAATTGAATTTCAAAATAGAAAACTTTATCTTTGCATTTATTTGAAGTATACCAATAAGCTATTTATTTGGAACCTTATAAATGACCTTGAAGATATGTGGATTTATTTTGCTTCACCAAGAACAAAACAAAAACCCAAAAACTAAATATGGCTTTTGAATACCAGTTCATGCCTTGACATTGTTGGTATATCTGTTTGATGTGTTCACCTTTATCTGCAGAAGTTGCCATATAATTTTGGTAAATGCATGTAATAAATTGGAGGGAAGAGGGAGAGGATGAGGCACGGTGTTAATATTATAAGAAAAAATTAACAGCTTATGTGATACTAAAGTCAAGTAAATATTTAACTACTTTACAGTACTTACCATCTGCTTTTTACTTTTAGGTGATATTATAAAAGCGGCAACTGAACTGGATAGAGTGCATATTGTCGGTATCTTGGATATCTGTAATTTGGGTAATAATAAAGTGGAAGTCTATTTGCACAAAATTTATAGTCCAGAGAATACTTCTTAAAAGTTAGCAAATGGAATTATTACAGATTATATGAGTGTACTGCTTTAAAGATATTCTGTCATTTTGCTGGTAATTTCAGTAACTGTTTTCAGCAAGAATATTACATGAGCTCTAAAGTTATTAAGCAGTTTTATGTTCGTCTTGTGTTTAGGGGGCTAAAACACTTCATTTTAGATTCATTATTGAAAAAGGTCATCAAAATAATTTTTGTGTATGAGGAAATTCACCTTGCTTACCTTACTAATATGACTATTATCTTGACTTGTAATAATTTATGTTCACTCTTCCATCTGTGAAGTGTACTTCATTCTAAAGCCTCAGTATAAGGCATCCTAATTTACAAGAGTAACTTTCCATGGAGATTTAACATCTTTCCAATTTTATTCACATGTAATGGGAAATTTTGAATTGTCAGTTTGAAGACTATTCTCCTAAAGTGGTCAACCTGCACTTCTCACAACCAAGGTAGTTTGTATCATTTTCAAAAGTACACATTATTAGGGTCTAGTTGCCCCCTGGTCCTTAGCTTGCTCAGCTGCAAAATAAGCATGCTAAATTAAATGGTCTTAAGGTTTTTCCACTTCATTTTGTGACTTTGTGTGGTTCGAATTTCTCAGTATTTTAACCAGCGTGTTGATGTCAAAGTCAAAGGCTGCAGTATGTCTATATTCTTGCTGTATTCATTTGTAGTTTCAGTATATGTAATGTGAGTTTAAATAGTGAAATTCCAACTGCTCATATTGAAAATGGAAAATAGTAAATATGGGAATTGATTTTATTCTGGTTGTCTATAATACTTCATTTTAAAGGTAAATGGCCACTCTGCATTTGCAAGGCCCTGTGGTTGACATCTGTGTGATTTGTTAGATGAGACAAAATGACCACTAAATGAGTTTATAGATTATTCTGTATCAAGATAAATCTGATTCCAGTTAAGCTATAAACTTGTGGAATTTCCTTGTAGCCCTATAGTTCTGTGACTTCATTTGCTATACGCTTTAAATGTGTTGGGCAGCCTATGAACCTAAAGACATACTGCAGTTTGTTCATAAATGTGTTCAGTCTTTTATTCTTTATAATTCTATGTAAATGTTAATTAAAATAGTGGATTCCTCTCGTGTTACCGTTTTGAGTGAATTATTAAAGAAGTTAAAATGCAATAACTTTTTGGTCTTCTGTCTCATTTTGAATGAATTTGATGTGTTTCCTTCATATTTTTGGCCAAAATATATACTTAGTAAATGAGCCAAGATGATTCTTCCATATGGATTTAAAGACTGTTGTCAAACAAATCTGAACTATATTAGTTTTTTTAAAAAAATATATGCATATTTTTGAAAATCAAGCAATATCCCTAAAAGAACTCAAGTACCTCTGATGTTATTCTAAGGTTATTGTACCTGACTTCTAGTAGCTTCAGATCTAGAAGTTGCCCCTAACGAGGTTTTAATATCTGTTTTGTAGATGGGGAACTGAAAGAGAAAGAGACTAAATGACTTAATGTAAATTAGTAAAGACAATTTAATGGTAAGGTCAAGCTTATATTCCAAAGTCTATTTCTTTAAATTCTAATTCGAGCAAAAAGTAAAATGTTTGAGGCTGGGCATGGTGGCTCATGCCTGTAATCCCAGCACTTTGGGAGGCCAAGATGAGTGGATTGCTTGAGCTTAGAAGTTCGAGACCAGCCTGGGCAACATGGTAAGACCCCTGCATCTAGAAAATAGAAAAAGTAAAATGTTTAAATAATAATACAATTTCCAGAACCTACAAAGAACTCAAACAAATTTACAAGAAAAAAACAAACAACCCCATCAAAAAGTGGGCAAAGGATATGAACAGACATTTCTCAAAAGAAGACATTCATACAGCCAACAGACATATGAAAAAATGCTCATCATCACTGGCCATCAGAGAAATGCAAATCAANACTTGGAATCAACCCAAATGTCCATCAGTGACAGATTGGATTAAGAAAATGTGGCACATATACACCATGGAATACTATGCAGCCATAAAAAAGGATGAGTTTGTGTCCTTTGTAGGGACATGGATGCAGCTGGAAACCATCATTCTTAGCAAACTATCACAAGAACAGAAAACCAAACACCGCATGTTCTCACTCATAGGTGGGAACTGAACAATGAGATCACTTGGACTCAGGAAGGGGAACATCACACACCGGGGCCTATCATGGGGAGGGGGGAGGGGGGAGGGGGGAGGGATTGCATTGGGAGTTATACCTGATGTAAATGACGAGTTGATGGGTGCAGCAGACCAACATGGCACAAGTATACATATGTAACAAACCTGCACGTTATGCACATGTACCCTACAACTTAAAGTATAATAATAATAAATAAATTAAAAAAAAAAAGAAAAAAAAAAAGAATGCTAAAAATATAGGCTAAGAATGCTACCTATATATAAGGGTGTATATATATATACACACCCTTATATATATATACATACCTCCAGAACTGTAAGATAAGTTTTTTTTGTTATTTAGATGGTAATTTTGTGATAATTTGTTATAGTAGCAATAAGAAATGAATACACTTATTAAATTAAATAAAATAAAGCTCAAAAAAAAATAAAAATAAAAATAAAAATAAATAAAAAAATAATAATACAATTTCTATTATTATATTAGATCACTACACGATAAATTCTATGCCATGGGGCTCATGAAATAATGAGCTAAAGTATTGCAGCTTATATTGAAATCTTTGAGTGTACACTCCATGCCTAGCACTGAACACAATACAATACAAGCAAAAATAAACAAGGCACCTATTCTCATGGAACTTGAAAGTCTCATGGAGGAGAAACACATCCAAATAATTGCACAAATAAGTGAGACAAATGTGTCAATGGAAACATGTGATATATATTAGAGCTTTTTAACAAAGTGGGGGGCACTAGGAAAGTTTTTCCTGAGGAAGTGAACTTGAGGTATAAAGGACATGCAGCAAAAGATATGTTTGAGAATTGAATAAGGACTGATATGGCTGGAGTGCAGAAAGTGAGATACAAGATGAGACAAGCAGACAGACAAGGGCTCTTACAGACTATACCGTCTTATAGGCCATGGCAAAGACTTGAGTTTAAGTTTGTATCTTTAAAGCACTGGGAAGCCATTGAAAGATTTGTGGCTAGTATATGCTGTGATTCAATTCCTGTTTTAGAATGATCACTGTCTGCTGGAAGGAGAACGGATTATAAGGAGGTTGGCAGAGACTGCTATAATAGATGTACCCTAATACCTGTTCTCTTCTTCTAGATCTCCCAATATTTATCTGGGAACAAAGCTACCTAGAATAAAGAATACCTTTCTCTGCTTCCTTTGTAGCTAAGTAGGCCGTATGACAAAGTCCTGACCAATGGGAGTGAGCATATGTGATATGTACAGTTTTGGAACCTTTTCCTCAAAGGTTAAGAGGGAATGCTTTATTTCCGTCCGCCCCCTACTTCCTGCTAGCTATAAAGTGAGCAAAATCATGAGACATTGTGGATCATGCAGAGAAGAGCAACACCCTAGGGATGGCAGAGCAACCAGCTATTAGGAGCCGAGGTCCCTGTCATTGTGGAGCTGCCATACCAGCTTTGTACACTGCTTACCACAGTTTTGGCTGTTACATGAGACAAAAAATAAACTTCTATTTTCTTTAAGGCACTATTATTTTGAATATCCGAACAGAAGTTAAGTCTGTATTCTACAAATGCAGGAGGCAAAGGTGAAAGCAAGGAGACCAGGTAGGTAACAAATAATATTGAGAGAGGTAGATATATTCAATATAAATTTTAAAGGTAACATTAAATGCAGATTTTATTGTTACAGTTAAAATACAGATTTTAAAAGTAATAAGTACTTTCATTAAGGTACTTAATATTAAGTACAAGTAGTTGAAAAAGTCTAGTAATGTTAAATTTTGACAGCAATAGATAGTAGTGGTTCTAAAACTTAGTTTCATATTGGTATCACCTGGAAAACTTCATAATTACTGTGCCTGAGATGCACCTCTAATTGGGGTGTGGCCTGGGCACTGGAGTAGTTAAAAGATCCCCAGGTGATTTTAATGGATTTTAATGTGCAAATAACTTTGCAAACCATTGGTATATAGCACCGTTTCAAGCATTTGTTAGTTTTATTAGAGCTCAAGCATCACACAATGCTTTGAACTGACCTCCTATTTAGGCACTGTAATTTCATGTACTCTTAATGCAGCTTTATTATGAATTGTGCTGCTGGGAAGGAAAACATTAGAAATTGGTAATTTGTAAACAACTTTTTCACAGAGTTCTAGTGTGTTTCATTTGGAAAATTATAGATAAATCCTAGTCTAACCTTGCTTATTGTGCAAATGAAGAAAACAACCCAGAGAGATTTTTATTTTCCCAAGGATATGATAGTAGTTATTGCACAGTTGGCACTTGTGGAAAGTTTTGGGTTGTGAGATGCTCCATAAATGTTCAGAGTACCACCTAAAGTAAAAGTAAACATCAAACATTTATAGATTGGGAGTTGAGGCGCAAGGATGAGTTCATGTCCTTTGTAGGGACATGGATGCAGCTGGAAACCATCATTCTCAGTAAACTATCACAAGAACAGAACACCAAACACTGCATGTTCTCACTCATAGCTGGGAATTGAACAATGAGAACACTTGGACACAGGAAGGGGAACATCACACACTGGGGCCTGCTGTGGGGTGGGAGAAGCGGGGAGGGATAGCATTAGAAGATATACCTAATGTAAATGATGAGTTAACGGGTGCAGCACACCAACATGACACATGTATACATATGTAACAAACCTGCACATTGTGCACATGTACCCTAGAACATAAAGTATAATAAAACATAAATAAATAAATAAATAAATAAATAAATAAATAAAATGAAATGAAATGACAGCAACTCATTTGTCAAAACCAGAACTAGATCCAGTTACTATACATCATGTAGAAGTTGTATGATCTATAGTTCTTAAAGTGCATAGAAATTACCTGGAGAGCTTATTTAAAAAGCAAGTTCCTAGGTTTCCCCTCAGATTCTGATTCAAGATGATGGAGGGTGGGACCCAAGAACTTTCATTTTAATAAGCTTCCAAGGGATCCTAATGTAAGTGTTCCACAGACAAACCAAAAACACTGAATAAGAACTTAGACCATTCTCCTTCCAGCAAATTACCTTAAGAGTTAAAAAAAGAAAGAAAATTGTATTGATGGGTGTTTATTATTTTAGGACTAATTCTACTCAACCACAATTTTTTAAAAACAATTTAAAATTATATTTGCAAGTTATGACTCTTTCTGAAAACCATAAAAGGAAAATGTAAAAGCACTTGTGTGCACCATATATGATGATGGTTACCATAACATCATGTACTTCAGGGGGAAGCATAGGAAGATGGTTAAAAAGAAGACTCCACCAGTTATACGCACAACAGTACACAAAATTGAACAACTATCCACACAAAAACACTTTTATAGGAACCAAAAATCAGGCAAGTGATCACAGTACCTGATTCTAACATATTAAGGAAGGAGGCACTGAAGAGGGTAGAAAAGACAGTCTTGAATTGCCTACACCACCCATCCACCAGCAGCAACCACGTGGTGTGGACAGAGAATCTGTGTGAATGGGGGAGGGAGAGTGCAGTGATTGTGGGACTTTGCATCGGAACTCAGTGCTGCCCTGTCACAGAAGAAAGCAACACAGGGCAGAATTCAGCCAGTGCTCACAGAGGGAGCATTTAGAACAGCCCTAGCCAGGGGGAATCCTCCATCCCAGTGGTAAGAACCTGAGTTCCAGCAGGCTCCACCACCACAGGCTGAAGTTCTCTGGAGTCCTAAATAAACGAAAGGCAGTCTATGCCACAAGGACTGCAATTCCTGGGCAAACAACAGTGCTGTGCATGTTTCACAGGCAGTGAGACACTGGCAAAGGCAGCCAAGGGAGTGCTTGCATCACCCCTTCCCCAACCTTAGGCAGTGCTGCTTACAGCTGCAGGAGAGACCCCTTCCTTCTGCTTAAGGAGAGGAGAGGGGAGAGTAAAGAGGACTTTGTCTTGCAACTTTGATACTAGTTCAGTCAAAGTAGGATAAGGCACCGGGCAGAGTGTTGAGGCTTCCATTCCAGGTCTCAGCTACCAGATAACATCTCTAGACACACTCTGGGCCAGAAGGTAACCTGCTGCCTAGAAGGGAAAGGCACTGTACTAGCAGGATTTATCACCTGCTGACTAAAGGGGCCTTGGGTCCTGAATAATCAACAGTGGTAGCCAGGCAGTACTCACTGTGTGCCATGGGTGAGACTCAGAGACACGCTGGCTTCAGGTGTGACCCAGCACATTCCCAGCTGTGGTGGCTACAGGGAGAGACTCTGCTTGAGGAAAGGAGAGGGAAGAGTAAAGGGACTTTGTCTTGCAGCTTGGGCGCCAGCTCAGTCACATTGGGGTAGAGCACCAAGCAGGCTCCTAGAGTTCCTGATACCAGGCCTTTGCTCCTGGACAGTATTTCTGGACCTTCCCTGGACCAGAGGGGAGCCAGTGCCCTTAAGGGAGAGACCCAGACCTGGAAGCATTTACCACAGGCTGACAGAAGAGTCCTTGGCTGTTAGACATCAGCGGTAGCCAGGCAGTACTTGCCACAGCCTGGGGTGGTGATGGCCACAGGAAAAGACTCCTCGGTTTGAGAAAAGTGGAGGAAAGGGTAAAAAATATTTGGTCTTGCAACTTGGGTACCACATCAGCTTCAGTAGAATAGAGCACCAGGTAGACTCCTAAGGTCCCAGCCCCAGCCCTTGGTTCCTGGATAGCATCTCTGGACCCTCCCAGGATTGGGTGAAGAACTTGCCACCTGGAAGGGAAGGACATAAGCCTGGCTGCATTTGCCACTTGTTAATTGTAAAGCCCTAGGGTCTTGAGTAAACATAGGTGGTTGCCAGGAATGGTCACCATGGGTCTTGGGCAAAACCCAGTGCTGTGTTTGCTTCAGATCTGACCCAGCACACTTGCAGTGGTGGTGGGAACAGGGGTACTTGTATCAACCCTCACTCAGCTCCAGGAAGTTCAGCACAGAGAGAGAGATCCTGTTTGTTTGGGGGAAAGTAAGGGAAGACAACAAGAGTCTCTGCCTGGTAATCCAGGGAATTCTTTTAGATCTTACCCAAGACCACCAAGGCAGTTACTCTGTGTGTCTACAAGAGACACAGAATTACTGGGTTTGGAGTGTCCCTTAATGGAGATATGGCTGTAGTGACCAAAGACTTAGACCACAATACCTAAGTCCCTTCAAAGACTTGGAAAGCTTCCTTAAGCAGCATGGGTACAAACAAGCCCAGACAGTGAAGACTACAATAAGTACCTATCCCTTCAATGTCCAAAGTCCACAAGCATCAAGGCCATCCAAGCAAACATGACCTCACCAAATGAACTAAACGAGGCACCAGTGATCAATCCTGAAGAGGCAGAGATATGTAATATTTCAAGCAAAGAACTCAAATGAACTGTTTTGAGGAAGCTCAACGAAATTCAAAGTAACATGGAGAAGGATTTCAGAATCCTATAAGATAAATTTAACAAAGAGATTGAAATAATTTTAAAAGAAGCTGAAATTCTGGAGCTGAGAAATCCAACTGACATACTGAAGGATGCATCAGAGTCTCTCAACAACAAAAAAAAAGACCAAGCAAAAGAAAGAATTAGTGAGCTTGAAGACAGCCTATTTGAAAATACAAAGAGAATATAAAAGAAAGAAAGAATAAAAAAGAGTGAGAAACACCTACAAGATCTAGAAAATAGCATCAGAAGGGCAAATCTAAGAGTTATAGGTCTTAAAAAGAAAGTAGAGAGATGAGGGTAGAAAGTTTATTCAAAGGAATAGTAACAGAGAACTTCCTATACCTAGAGAAAGATATGAATATTCAAGTACAAGAAAGTTATAGAACACCAACCAGATTTAACCCAAAGAAGACTTCAAGGCATTAAGTAATAAATTTCCAAAGGCCAAGGATAAAGAAAGGATCCTACAAGCAGCAAGAGAAAATAAACAACTAACTTACCAAGGAGCTCCAATATGCCTGGCAGCAGCCTTTTCAGTGGAAACCTTACAGGCCAGGAGAGAGTAGCATGACATATTTAAAGTATTGAAGGAAAGAAGCTTTCATCCTAGAATAGACTATCCAGATAAAATATTCTTAAAACATGAAGGAGAAATAAAGACTTTCCCAGACAAACAGAAGCTGAGGGACTTCATCGACACCAGACCTGTCCTATGAAAAATGCTACAGGGTTCTTCAATCCAAAAGAAAAGGATGTTAATGAGTCATAAGAAATCATCTGAAGAGACAAAACTCACTGGTAATAGTAAGTACACAGAAAAACACAAAATATTATAACACTGTATTTGTGGTATCTAAACTACATATCTCTTAAGTAGAAAGACTAAGAGATGAACCTATCAAAAATAAAAACTACAACTTTTCAAGAAATAGATAGTATAATAAAATATAAATAGAAAAAAACAAAAAGTTAAAACATGGGAGGATGAAGTTAAAGTACAGAGTTTTATTAGTTTTCTCTTTGCTTGTTTGCTGGTTTATTTATGCAATCAGTGTTAAGTAGTTATCAGTTTAAAATAATCAGTTATAAAATATTATTTGCAAGCCTCGTGGGAACCTCAAATCAAAAAACCTACAACAAATACACACACACAAAAATAAAAATCAAGAAACCATAACACCAGAGAAAATAACCTTTACTAAAGAGAAGACAGCAATGAAGGAAATAAGGAAGAGAAAATCACAAAACAATCAGAAAACAAATAACTAAGTGTCAAGAGTAAGCCCTTACTTATCAATAATAAGACTGAATATAAACGAACTGAACTTTCCAATTAAGAGATAGACAATGGCTGAATGGATGAAACAAAAAATGAGACCCAACTACCTGCTGTCTATGAAAAACACACTTTACCTATAAAGACACATATAGACTGAAAATAAAGGGATAGAAAAAGATATTCCATGCCAAAGGAAACCAAAAAAGAGCAGGAGTAGCTATCCTCACATTAGACAAAATATATTTCAAGACAAAAGTTAAAAGAAGACACAGAGATCGTTACATAATGACAAAGGGGTCAATTCAGCAAGAGGATATAACAATTGTAAACATATATGCACCCAATACTGGAGTATCTAAATATATAAAGTAAATATTATTAGAGCTAAAGATGGACAGAGAGACCTCAAAAAATAAGAGCTGGAGGCTTCAACACCCTACATTCAGCATTAGACAGATCTTCCAGATAGAAAATCAACAAAAAACCATTGAACTGAATCTGTACTATAGACCAAATGGACCTAATAGATACTCACAGGACATTTCATCCAATGGCTGCAGAATACACATTCTTCTCCTCACCACATGGATCGTTCTCAATGATAGACCATATATTAGTCCACAAAACAAGTTTTTAAAATTCAAAAAATAATGAAATTATATCAAATATCTTTTCTGCCCACAATGGAATAAAACTAGATATCAATAACAAGAGGAGTTTTTGAAACTATACAATCATATAGAAATTAAATAATATGCCCCTGAATGACCTGTGGGTCAATGAAGAAACTAAGAACAAAACTACAAAATTTATTGAAACAAATGATAATGGAAATACAACATATCAAAATGTGTCAGATACAGCAAAAGCAGTGCTAAAATGAAAGTTTATAGCAATAAGCACCTACATTTTAAAAGTAGAAAAACTTCAAATAAACAACCTAACAACACATCTTAAAGAACTAGAAAAGCAAGAGCAAACAAAATCTGAAATTGGTACAAGAAAAGTAATAAAGATCAGAGCAGAAATAAATGAAATTGAAATTTTTAAATAATACAAAACATCAATGAAACAAAAACTCGTTTTTTTCAAAAGATAAATAAAATTGACAAACCTTTAGCTAAACTAACTAAGAACAAAAAAGAGGGAAGATACAAATAAATAAAATCAGAGGGGAAAAAGGAGATGTTTCAACTGATACTACAGAAATCTGAAGGATCATTTAAGGCTGCTATGAGCAACTATATGTCAATAAATTGAAAAACTTAGAAGAAATGGATAAATTCCTAGACTCATACAACCTTCCAAGATTGAACCATGAAGAAATCCAAAACCTGAACAGGCCAATAACAAGTAACAAGATCTAAGTCATAATAAAAAGTTTCACAGTAAAGGAAAACAGGAGACCAAATGGTTTCACTGCTGAGTTCTACCAAATATTTAAGAACTAATACCAATTCTACTCAAACTATTCCATAAAACAGAGAAGGAGGGAAGACTTCCAAACTCCTATGAGGCCAGTATTACCTTGATACCAAAACCAGAAAAAGATAAATCAACAAAAAGAAAACTACAGGCCAATATCCGTGATATACATTGATGCAAAAATCCTCAACAAAATACTAGCAAACCAAATTCAACAACACATTAAAAAGTTCACTCATCATAAGTAAGTGGGATTTATCCCAAGGATGCAAGGATGACTCAGCATACAAAAGTCAATCAATGTGCTACATCATATCAACAGAATAAAGGACAAAAACCAAACGATCATTTCAACTGATGCTGAAAAAGCATTATGATAGAGTTCAACATCCCTTCATGATAAAAACCCTCAAAGAACTGAGTATAGAAAGAACATACCTCAACACAATAAAAGCTATATGTAACAGACTCATTGCAAGTATCATGTTGAATGGGAAAAAACTGAGAGTATTTCCTCTAAGATCTGGAACATGACAAGGATGCCCACTTCCACCACTATTATTCAACATTCTACTGAGAATCCTACCTAGAACAATCAGACAAGAGAAAGAAATAAAGGGCATTTAAATTGGCAAGGAAAAAGTCAAATTATCCTTCTTTGCTGATGATATGATCTTGTAGTAGGAAAATCTAAAGATTCCACCGAAAACTATTAGAACAGATAAATAAATTCAGTAAAGTTGCAGGATACAAAATCAACATAAAAAAAGTTAGTAGCATTTCTATATGCTGATAGCAAACAATCTGAAAAGGAGACCAAAAACTTAATTCCACTTACCAAAGCTAAAAACAAAATAAAATACAGAGGAGTAAATTTAATCAAAGAAATAAAATACCTCTAAAATGAAAACTATAAAACATTGACTTAAGAAATTGAAGAAGCCAAAAAAAAAAAAAAGAAAAAGAAAAGATAGTCCATGTTTATGGATTGGAAGAACCAATATTGTTAAAATGTCCACAATACCCAAAATGATCTATGGGATTCAACACAATCCCTACTAAAATACCAATGACATTCTTCACAAAGAGAAAATGAAAATTCCTAATATCTATGTAAAAACCCCAAAAGATTCAGAATAGCCAAAGTGATCCTAAACAAAAAGAACAAAACTGGCAGAATCACATTACCTGACTTCAAATTGTACTACACATCTATAGTAACCAGAAGAGCATGCGGGACTGGATGAAAACAGACACAGAGACCAATGGAACAGAATAGAGAAACCAGAAATAAGTCCATACATCTAAAGTGAACTCATTTTCAACTAATATGCCAAGAACATATATTGGGGAATGGACAGCATCTTCAATAAATGGTGATGGGAAAACTGTATATCCATATGCAGAGGAATAAAACTAGACCCTATCTCTCACCATATACAAAAATCAAATCAAAATCAATTGAAGACTTAAATCTAAGACTTCTAAACTCTGAAACTACTACAAGAAAGCATTGGGGAAACTCTCCAGGTCATTGGATGGGGCAAAGATTTCTTGAGTAATACTCTACAAGCATAGGCAATCAAATAAAAAATGGACAAATGAGTTCACATCAAGTTAAAAATCTTCCACACAGCAAAGGAAACAGTCAACAAAGTGAAGAGACAGTTCACAAAATGGGAGAAAATATTTGCAACTATTCATCTGACAAGGGATTAATAACCAAAATATATAAGGAACACAAGCAACTTATAGGACAAAATCTAATAATCCAATCAAAATGGGCAAAAGATCTGATAAAAGGTTTCTCAAAAGAAGACATATGAATGGCAGATTCACGATAAATGTAATCAACATCACTGATCATCAGAGAAATGCAAATCAAAACTACAATGAGATATCATCTTACCCCAGTTAAAATGGCTTTTACCCAAAAGACAGGCAATAATTAATACTGGTGAGGATGTGGAGAAAAGAGAACCCTCATATAATGTTGTTGGAAATGTAAACTAGTAAAACTACTATGGAGAACAGTTTGGAGGTTCCTTAAAAAACTAAAATAGAACTGCCATATGATCCAGCAATCCCACTGTTAGGTCTAGATACAAAAGAAAGGAACTCAATATATCGAAGATATATCTTCACCCCTATGTTTATTGCATCACTATTCACAATAACTATGATTTGGAAGCAACTTAAGCGTCCATCAACAGACGAATGAATAAAGAAAATGTGGTACATACACATAATAGAGCACTATTTGGCCATAAAAAAGAATAAGATTCTGTCATTTGCAACAACATAGGTAGAACTGGAGATCATCACGTTAAGTGAAATAAGCAAGGCACAAAAAGATAAATTTTGCATGTCCTCACTTATTTGTGGAAGATAAAAATTAAAACAATCGAATTCATGGATATAGAAAGAAAAAGGATGGTTACAAGGCCTGGAAGAGTAGTGTGGAGGGGAGAAGCAGGGATGGTTGTTGGGTACAAAAATATAGTTAGATAGAATGAACAAGATCTAGTATTTGATAGCACAACAGAGGAACAATTTGTTGTACATTTACAAATAACCAGAAGAGTATAATTGGGTTGTTTATAACACAAAGTGAAGATAAATGCTTGAGGTGATGGATATCCCATTTGCCCTGATGTGATTACTATACATTGCATGCCTGTATTCATATATCTCATGCTCCCCATAATTATATACACCTACCCACACACACAAAGAAAATTTTTTAAGTTTAAGTTATGTGCAACCTCCAGTGCAATTTAACAAAATAGTTTAGGAATGTTCTCTTATTACATCAACAGTGGCACAACATGTTATGGGAAAGTTGTCACTGTTTAAAATTTATTTTATTTGTATTTATTTTTTTAATATATATAGAGAGAGACGGGGTTTTGTCATGTTGCCCAGGCTGGTCTCGAACTCCTGAGCTCAAGCAATCCACCAGCCTCAGCTTCCCAAAGTGCTGGGATTACAGGCATGAGCCACTGCACCCAACCAAGTTGTCCTGTTTTCAGAACTTAATGATTTAACTTGTGCAAAAATATGTCAAGATTTGAAACTAGTATGTTCAGATTATTTAACAGGGAGTCAGTGGTAAAGGCCTGGTTGTGCCTTCCTACCTTTCTCCTTGTTTGTGCATACAATTGCACTTCTTTTTAAAGATACAAGGAAGGCTTGGTTTTAGTACCAAAAGAAAGTCATAGCATGCATATTATTCTTTAATTTGCTTTACTTTCCATGGGTATAAGATCTTTAATAACATGTAATAAAATACCTTTGGGGCATTTGTTACAAATATTTCCCCAATGTATCACTGCCCATGTAAAATAGTTTTAACATTGTTGAGTGGGCAGATGTTCCACTTTAATTTTTTCCACTGATATGACAGTCTTTTCCCTTTCACAAGGTTTAATAAATACCCAGGTCTCTGTATGCTGGTTTTAAAAAATTCTTAATTTTTCAAAAAACATTATTACTTAATCCAACTGTAATTTATTTGGGTGTTTCGTGAGGAGGAAATGAGGAGCAAACTGATGACTTTCCTTCTTTAACTGACTAGCCAATTGTCCCATCACCCTTTATTGAATGGTGCCTTTTTGAGTTGTTTTGTTTTGTCTTGTTTTGTTTTTTGAGACAGTCACTCTGTCACCCAGGCTGAAGTGCAGTGGCGCAATCTCAGCTTACTGCAGCCTCGACTGCCCAGGCTCAAGCGATCCTCCTGCCTCAGCCTCCCAAGTAGCTGGGACCACAGATGCACACCACCACACCGGCTTTTTTTTTTTTTTTTTTTTGGTAGAGATGGGGTTTCACCATGTTGCCCAGGGTGGTCTCAAACTCCAGAGCTCAAGCAATCTGCCCGCTTCTGCCTCCCAAAATGCTGAGATTACAGGCATGAGCCACCGCGCCTGGCCTTTTTGTATTTTGTATTGATAGATTATAGTTGTGCATATTTATGGGGTACATGTGATATATTGATGCATACAATGTATATTGATAAAATCAGGGTAATTGGGATATCCCGCACCCCAAACATTTATCTTTTCTTTATGTTGGGATCATTACAATTCTCTTCTAGCTGTTTTTACATATACCATACACTGTTGCTAACTATATTCACCCTTCTGTACTATCGAATACTAGAACTTCTTCCTCTAGCTAACTGTATTCTTGTACCCATTAACCAACTTCTCTTCATCCCTCCCTCCTCCTTCCCTTCCCAGCCTCTGGTAACTACTTTGGAGACATGGGAGGAGGAATGAGGCAGGAGAGCTTTTCCTTAGTGTATTTTTATCCTGAATTGTTTCCTGAATATGTAAAATGTGTTAAGATTTTTTAAATGTTCAAAACTTCAACCTATTAAATCCACTGAGAATCAATCCGTTAGGATATAATCTTAAATAGAGAAAAAGCTATTCTAACAAAATGATAATAGCAAAAATATTATTTAAAATTTTGACCAAACAAACAAAAATGGGATGACTATGTAAACTGAGGTATTTCCATTAATGGAATATCATTTATCCAACAAAGCATAATCTACAAAGATTATAGGATAAAATATATAATGATCGAGATATTAAATGAAAAACTAAATTAAAATATATAAATATGATTATGTAACTAAGAAAAAATCCCTACACAAAATAATGAAAATAAATGTTAAGATAAACAAAGAAATTTTCTAAAAAGTTTAACTTCTAATGGATTTAGGTAACTTCTCACTAATCCGCTTTTAAAATTTTTCGTGAGAAGTTTTTTTAAGGAGTAATTTAATAACTGGCAGAAAAGGATAAATCAAATTTGTGGGATTTTACTAATTATTTAAATGTTGAATGTTGATGCTGAATTTATCACAAAAGGCCGTCCATCAGCAATCTCTAAGCTAATGGTTTTGACAACATTTATAATAACAATAATAGCATTTCTGTTTTTAGTCTGATAATTTTCTCTGGTGAATACAGGCTTTATTGTGATCTTAAAAACACACCAAAATGATAGGGCTAGTAGCAAAATAATGAACTATTTGTATTTACTCTTAAATTGACCATAAGCTAATACACAAAACCTTTAATCTTTTCAGTTCAATTATATGAATTACCAGGTTATTAATATGTATATGATGCTAGTAATACCAAGTACTATGGGAGGGTACGCTAATGAGTAATTGGCAGGTATGGCATGATAGCAGGGTTCATATTTGTATTATACGTCTGCTGGGATTTATTCAGCAGGTTCTGCTGCTGATTCCCTGAACTCCTTCCCTCTGCTGGGTGGTGTGAACTGTTAATTCTCACCTGCAGGGTCCACTCCAACACTGATATTTCAGATGTTTAAAAGCGGACAAGCAATAGGGAGAAGAAACAACTGCATTGACCACCTCCATCAACAACGTCTCCTATTTTTTTTATTTTCGGTTGTCCTGTCCCCTTGACTCTAGTAAACCTTCCTGATTCCAGATTACCTGACTTGTACCTTGGACTACCATTGTGCCTACCTTCCTTTTGACCTGGTAGCTTTTTGCTTCCCTGGCAGCCTGATGCCTGTTTGTCTAGTTTGCTGACTCTTGGCCCAGTCAGACTCCTGATATCTCTGTTTGCCTTGTTCGTTCATCTATTCCTTCACCAGTCCTTGGCACACACTGCAATCTCCCCATCCCAGCAATTTTCACAGACCAGTTGACCCCGTAGTGTGTGTGTCCTAATGCTGTTAGTGTCCAGTGTGCTCCTGAACAAAAACAGAGCTTGAACTAAAGGAAGCAATGAAATAAATAAAGTTGTCTATACATCTGGGAGAACTAAAAATTTAAAACTATAAATGTTAAAAATTAAACCTTAAACAATCTTTTTTAGAGTATAACACATGGGGCACAAAAATTAATGGAATGCAGCAACTCACAGGTATCAATCAACAAATATTTGAGTGCCTGCCATGGGCAAGGCACTATACTTGAAAGGAAAGGATTTCTAGCCACTGAAATATGTTTGCTTTCCAAAGAATAAACAAGGTAACAGAGGATATCCCTTGGGGAGCCTGCTAAGAAAACACACACACACACACACACACACACACACACACACACACACACACAAATTAGAAGAGAAAAAAGCAGTAAAATTCATTCTACTAATGCCATAGCAATTAAACTTATGGATCTTAACTTACTCGCTGCTGAACTAGTTGATAGCATATTTCAGCAGGGCTTGGAAAACCAGTTTAGTGTTTTAGATATTCTGAGAGAGGTAACTTTCAGCCTTGTCACGTGGGATTCCCCAGAGTCCAGTTCCTCATTCCAATCCACTCTATGTTTATGAAAGTGCATTAGCTGGAACAGTAAGAAGAAAAAATATGTACTGCAGGAAGTCATCCAATCCTAATAAGTTGACATGTAGAATAAAGTTGATGGTGTTATTTATTACTAAGGTAGTCCTGGTTAAGGGTTATATGTGTGTACAGTTGGAGGAGGGGCAGGCAAAGGGGAATGTAGATAACTAAAGTGAAATAGAGCTGATGTATTCAGAGGTTATGTTGCTAGAGGTGAGATCAGTTACCTACGTGCAACTGAAATTTCAAACTTCTGTTTAGCAGGGACGTGAGTGGACAATGGTGACTGACAGTTGGAAATATCAGCAAACATCTTAAATTTTATGCTCAAGTGAATGAACAATGAACCAGGAGAATAGGTCTAGTTTTTTTTGGCTCCTTGTAATTTTTACCTTTTTACTTAAAATTACAGCATCTTTTTCAATGAACGCCTATGTGACTGTGACTTATTACAATGAAACCAGCAACTACACTGCAATAGAGACATGTGAATGTGGTGTTTATGGATTAGCTTCACCAGTGGCTAATGCTATGGGGGTGGTAGGCATCCCTAAGAATAATGACTACCAAGCTTGTGACCACAACACTGAGTTTAGTAATACTAAGAAGCCCTGGATTGCGCTGATAGAAAGAGGTAATTGTACATTTTCAGAAAAAATTCAAACAGCGGGCAGAAGAAATGCTGATGCTGTTGTGATTTACAATGCTCCAGATACTGGCAATCAGACGATACAGATGGCAAATTTTGGTAAGTAATAATTGATTCACAAAGAGCATTAGTGTCTGTTTATCTTAGAATGGTATTTCTATCTAGAACTGCTCTAGGATCTGGCAACAAGGTTGTAAAATAATTTTACTTTAAATTTTCTTGCCTGGCACAACTTGTAATTACTTTATTATTATTTAATATTTTAATTAATTTGTTCCAAAGACAGTAGCAATTCATGAAGTGATTCCTATTTTCTTTCATGTTTTCTTAGCAATATAAGTTTCCTCAGTGGGCATTATATCATGAATTGCTTTTTAATAAACTGTACTTTTACCTCTAAACATTAAAAAATTTAATTTTATTATTAATTTGTACTTTTCAGTTTATTTTCTCCTGCAAAAGGGATTGTATGTTTTCAAGTATGTTAAACTGCAAAACACTTTCATTATGATTAAACAATAGCATATTGTAAGTGTGTAAAATGTTATAGAAATGAGAACTTGACTCTACTGCATGCTTGTAAGATTTGAATCTTTTTGCAGGACTAATACATATGAAACTACTCTGCAAAAAATGTTATCCATTGAAAATTGTATGGCAGAAATAGGATAACACTGTAATTCACAAAGAAAATAAAGATTTCCCTTAGAAATATTTACTAATGGCTTCTTAAGTAAATAGAATCTTCTAATTTATTAACTTTTTAAAGGAGTTACTTCTGAAAATTACAGGTTTTTATTTTATTTATTTTTTAAAAATCAGTTTCCAAGTAAATAGATTTTTAAACCAATGAAGAAGTAAACTTCTGAATCCATTTTGTTCACTGAGGATAGGTATGTGTGTTTTTTCCCAGATCAGACTTGGTCTTTAAAAAAAGGAATAATTTCAATCAAGGCAAGAGCTGACAGTAAATGAATACAAAATTTTGATAATTGGTGTTATCACTGCCAAATTTAGCCTCTAAGAAAATTAATGCAAATTAAATTAAACAGATTTTAGAATTATGAAAAGGAGAAAATCAAACTTATGTTAAGAATAGTATGGTGCTTGGAACGTTGCAAGTTGTACACATACAATAGGGCAGTTTAGTACTAACATTTGAAAACCAAACTGCTTATTTCGCTGAGCATCAAAGAATCAGGTAAGATGAACTTCAGCAGTACAAAGTTATTGCAGATGTAACAAAACTTCATGTACTACCTTTTGTGACACATCCTGGACATTGCAAGAGCTCGAGCATTCACATTTTATATTATTTTCTAGCTAAGAGCATTTCATAAGCATTCCCTGCCTGTTCCTATGTTTTTACGAGTGACTTTCATTTTTGTAGAAAGAAACCAATGCCATTTTCTGATAAAACTTGGGAATTAAATCTGTTCTAAGGAACCCACTTGTTATACATTTAAACTTAGAGATCCTGAATACTCTGGGTTGCCTTTTGCATGCACACATTCTACTTATTCACTCTCCTGCTATTTTTAAAATACAAACGGTATGAAACTAAACAGTAGTCCTGTTTTCAAAACTTTCTTTGCAATCTGCATTAGGGACCAATATCTAGTAGAATGTAGGTACCCTGCCAGTAAATTTGAAATATTTACCGAAGATCACTCACAGTAAATCTCTCCAAAAGAAACATGTGCATAATCATTTGAATATGTGACTGAACAGAGTTTTAAAAAGGAAGCAGCTAGACTTATCATTCAATATATACCTCCAATATAACCAAAGACACATGATCAAAAATATTTTTAAAGCTACAGTATTGCACCTGTTTTAAAATAAACACATTGATAAAGATAGCATAATGATCATAGCTGTGACGGTTAACATTTATTGGCATTTATTATGTTTCAGGCACTGTTATAGCATGTTTATTTAATGAACATTGTTTTATAATATATGATGATATCAACCCCAAAGAATTAAAACTAAATTTGGTGGAATTTTGCCTTTTTAAGACCTGCCAACTAGTGTGCCGTTGGATTTTTTCCTTCCTAGAAATTTCCCTTATATAAAAACTATTCAGTGATGCAGTTGACAAACACAAGGAATCAAGTGTGGATATGAACACTAGATGACCAGACCCTAGATCATTAAGGACTGTCCTTATTTTATGCCAACATTTTGTTTGTTCTTCCTGTCTTTTCATTCGTGTTTTGTTTTATTTTGACACAGAGGGTGGGGGAAATCCTCCTATAATAAAGGTCACAGTTTCACCTTCTGTCATCTCATCTTGTATTACCCCCTAAAAACCACCTTTTCAGAAAATCACACTGTAGCCCCCTCAGGCCCTTATACCCTTCTACTCTTCCCTGGTTCCCCCTACCTCTTCATTCCTTCAGTCCCGTTTTCCTGTACTAGGTCTTACTAAGCACTTCCACAATATTATATCTCTTTACTTCTTTCTAATGTCAATGCATTCCAGCCAAAGACCACTAGCAACAGACTCGTAGTTTAAAAAGTTAGATTTATTACTTGTTGCAGCAACTGGAAGAGCACACACCGTGGAAAACCATGGGGCATCCTAGTAAGAAGGTGTTAAAAAGGACTTGCAGGATTTGGGCTTGCTTTAGGTGTTTTGGGGGAGAGTTGAAGGAATGTGGCTGTTAACCAACCATTCTAGTTTGCTTGAGATTGAAGGTTTCTTGGGATGTGGGATCTCAATGTTAAACCAGGAAACTCCTGGGAAAACTGTGACAAGTTGGCCACCCTAGCTGGCTTTGTTCTGAACTTGGAGGCTGCCAGTAAGTTGAGGTAATTCTGTGTTTAGGTTTCTAAATAAATCTTTTTTATAAGTGGGGAAGACTAGCCCATGGCTAAAGCTGTAATTGGTAAAGAAGAAATAGTTACCCTTATTAGCCAGAATAGAGAGATATTTGGTAGTTACCCTTATTAGCCAGAATAGAGGGATATTTGGTAATTTTTGTGGTGTGGACACTGTCCATATTTTGTCTGTGTTCACACCTGATTATGGAGTGGTTTTTCGTTTGTTTGTTTGTTTGTTTGTTTTGATCCGTCATCGTCACAGATTGACCTTCCCTAATGTTGATGTTCTGTGAGATGGTTTATGTTCAACAAGAAAATATCAAGGCTTAATTGAGAGTGCCAGGCTAAGTCCTAAATATCAGGGGCAATTTTTCCCTTTCTCACTGACAGTCTACTTCATCCACCCTCGTACTGTTGTGCAAATATATTCTCTTCCCCCATGTCCTTTCACATTTCTGTGCCTCCCCATCCCCTATAGGTTGCCTTCAAGGGATGCGGTAAGTCTAAGGGATGCTTCCGCACCCCTTGCCTCGCATGGTTTCATGATTTAAATACAGAATGTCCTTACTCCTGAGTCTAGTCTATTTACAGCCTCCCTACTAAGAGTGTTCTTTTTCTGAAGGGGATAATTTCAGTCTGAGAATAGCTTCCACTGAGGAAGAATAATGTATAGCCTAATACTGGGGGATAAACTTCGAACTCAGTTTCCCATTGTGCTGTGTCCAGTAGCAGTTTCCTAATTTGCTCTTGGATTTCTCCTTTGGGTTATTTTCCACACTGGTGAATATATCTGTATCTATCTACACACAAACATATATGTATATATACATATATTTTCATATTCTAGCTTACCAGAAAGAATAATGGGATTTTGACTTGGCATTTTGATGAAGTGGGAAATAAAAGGATATGCTTACCATGTTCTTAAGTAAGTATGTAACTTCCTAACAATCTTTTCCAAACACTGCAGACATGGTATTTCAGTTCTAGTCTAGAGATGCGAGAAAATTCAGGACTCCTGAATTATCCAAGCAGAAGATGCATAACATGTTAAGTACTTGCTTGCTGAGCAGACAGCTTTGGAAGTTAAATATGCTCTTTTTAGGTAAAATGTCTTGAGAAATGCTTAGATTTGGATGTAGTTTATATCAACAAGGTCAGTAATTTGGGAGGGATGAAATGGTTTTTACATTTTATCATTTCAGCTGTGTCCAGCGAAGTGGATTAGAGTGAAGTGTGCAGCATTCAGAATCCCCAAAACTCACCAATTCCAGAGTAGTGAAGTGCATGAAAAGGAAGGGTTTAATTATAGCAGCAAACTCACATGCTTTATAAAAATGTTTTTCTAGAAGTAAAAGGAGAAATAAAAGCATGGTATATAAATGAAGTGAGAAGATGATAAAAACTTCAGTAAGACTAACTCAGATATGTACATAAAGAAGAGCTTAATTCAAGAAAACTAATCAGTTCCATTTCAAATGAGCCTCAAATCTGTCTAGTTCTGTGCATCTCCAAGACACCACTCACTCTATCTTAGATCTCTACAATAGCTTTCTAATTGATTTCCCTGCCACTCTTGTCCCCTTCCAAGCCCAATCCCCAGACTGTAAGCCAAAGTGGCTTTTTAGAGAAAATAAATCTCACTCTGTTTAAAATCCTTCCATGGCTTCCCATGACACTCAGGGTAAATTCAAACTTTTTTCTAAGACTTTATCCAGCTCTGAATCATATGGCCTACTGCTGTGACTTCATTTCCGCTCATTCCCTCCTCTCCTACTCACTGAACTCTTGTCACACTGGACTCCTTTCAATGCCTCAATTCCACTAAACATTTCCCTGCCAGACAGTCCGAAAGTAACCCTTGATACCTCCCTCATCGTTGCTCCCACATCTAATTAAACATAAAGTTCCCTTGATCCTACCTCCAAGCATTTCTTAAGTCCATTCATTTTTCTCCTCTGCTGCCTCCATCCAAGCCCAGGCCAAAATCATCTCTCACCTGCACCACTGCAATAGCTTCGTAAGTGTTCTCCCTTGCTATTCTCGTCCCTCTGTAGCACATAGCAGCCAGAGTGATCGTGTGGAAAATGTAATTCCACCTCAGTTAGAATAAAATCCAGGCCTTGAGTCTAGACCTACAAGGTTTGATGCTAATCATGTACAATCAGACCTTATCCTATGCCCTTCCCCCTGTATTACCATGCCTCAGCCACTCTGGGCTTCTCTCTCTTTTTTAGCTAAGAGAAATAAGCGCAAGCTTTTGTACTTGCTGCCTCCTCTGCCTGAGTCACTTCTCCTTCATTTTTTTTTTTCACATAACACTGCCTCCAAAATATAACCATGTCTATCTACTACCACTGGTCTAGTGCAGGCTACTGCCAGCTCTCACACTGACTACTGCAAATAGCCTCCAAACTGGGCTCCCTGATTCTGCTCAACCTACCCCATATATTCTCTACACAGAAGCCAGAGTGATCTAAAAATGTAGGTCGATCACATCACTCCTCTTCTCAAAGCTCCCCAGTGACTTTCCATTGTTCTTCAAATAAAGTCTAAATTTTATCAGGCCTAAAAGGAGTTGTATGATCTGGTCTCTGCCTATCTCTCCAACATAACAGTCTACTCTTTCCCTCTCCCTCACAATACTTCAACCACTCTGATCTTTGGACATTTTCTCCAACATGTGAAGCTTTTTCCACGTGGGATGCTTTTTACTTGCTTTGATCTCTCTCACCACCATCATTATCACACATAACAGGTACTCCATATTCCAGTTTAAATGTTTGTTCTAATGGGTCTCCCTTGACCCTATTCATAATATTTTCTATCAAAACCTTCAGCTTTTTCTTGTTTAAATTTATTTTAATGTATATTTTCTTTTTAAATCTATTTTTAACATTTATTTATTTAATTTAATTTTTTTTTTTCTTTTTGAGACGAGTCTTGCTCTGTCACCCAGGCTGGAGTGCAGTGACACAAACAAAGCTCACTGAAGCCTCGAACTCCCTGGGTTCAAGCAGTGCTTCCATCTCAACCTCCCAAGTAGCTGGGACCCCAGGCATGTGTCATCACACCAGGCAATTTTATTTTATTTTTTTAGATACAGGGGTCTCACTGTGTTGCCCAGGCTGGTCTCGAACTCCTAGTCTCTAGCAATCCTTCTGCCTTGACATCCCAAAGTGCTGGGATTATAGTCGTGAGCCATCACACTTGGCCTAATTATTTTCTTATTTGTTTATTACTTGTGTCTCCCACTAGATTTTAGGTTCCAGGAGAACAGAGACTGCCTCTGTCATGTTTGCCATTGTATCCATTGTACTGAGCATAGTGCATGGCCTTCACTATTTGCTCAATGAATAAAAGTTTAAGAAACTACAAAGTAATTATCTTTTATATATGAAAAGATGGAGAAGTTTAAATGAAGTTTGGTAAATTCGGCAAACTATTGCATTTTAAATTGTTTTTATTTTTACTGATACAAATAATAAATGAGTAGTTTCTCGTATAAAAAATACTAACAATATAATTAAAGTCTCCCCTTGACTACCACCCCCAATTCCAGCACCCTTCCAAGAGATAACTATTGCTATTCATTGAGTATGTAACCTTTCAGACTTTTTCTATTCATTTTTCCACATATACGTACAGAAAACACATAGTTAATTTGTGTTTTATTTTTAATATTAACAAAGTTATTCTGTAGCTTGCTTTAGCTACTCAACAATAGGAACTGGAGTATGTTGATGTCATTAAATTTGTATTTAAATCAAATTCATTCTTTTAATTATTGCATTATATTAATATTGCATATGCAAACATAATTTATTTAACCAGTCCCCTAGTAATGGCCATTTGGGTTGTTTTCAGTGCTGCTCTTTTACAAACAATACTTCAATTAACATAATTATTGCTGATACATAAGAAAGCTATTGATATTGATCTTGTTTCACTATTGTTGGCCTTGCATCTGACCACTTTGTTGAACTCCTATTAATTTTAATAATTCATCCATTGATTCTCTTGAATTTTCAAGATAAGTGAACATTTTCTCTAGAAAGTTTGGCTTCTTCTTTTATACTAATTCTACCTCTTAATTTTTCCAATGGTCTTATTCCATTGTCTAGGGCTACAATAGTGCTAACAGTATACATCCTTGACTTGTTCTTGACTTTACTAAAAGGTGCTCCCACTGTTCTATCACTGAGTATGTTATTTGATAGAAGCTTCTGGGAGACAGTCTTTATCAAGGTTCAGGACTTCAGTAAGATTTTTGAATTTTATTATTCTTATGGGTAAACTAGAATGTGAATATATATGTATATATGCATATATGTTTGTGTGTAGATAGATAGAGATATAGTCACCATTGTAGGATATGCCCAAAAGGGAAATCCAACAGTTTACTGTTAGCTTGGGAGAAATAATAAAGTGGTATACAGAAACAATAGATGATCTCCATAAATTAGGTACGGAAAGAAGGAACAATCGGTAAAAGGGACAATTTGGGGTTATTTTCCAAATATAATTTTATTAGTGTCCTGGACAATTGAAAAAGAAATTTCATTGCATTTACATATAATTCCAAGTTGAGTGTCAAGTAGTAAGACACAAACAAACAGTAAAAGCATCTTGACAAATTAGGAAAATTATTTATTAAAAACAAGATGAAGTACCATGGTGAATAGTAAAGAATAATAAATGTAGAGACAGACATAAAATAGAAATATATGGTCAAAAAAGACAGGTTTGTAGGCAAAATATTTGACAACTACATTGTACCACAAGTCAACTAAAGAATGACAGAGTTGGCCGGGCGCGGTGGCTCAAGCCTGTAATCCCAGCACTTTGGGAGGCCGAGACGGGCGGATCACGAGGTCAGGAGATCGAGACCATCCTGGCGAACACGGTGAAACCCCGTCTCTACTAAAAAATACAAAAAAAACTAGCCGGGCGAGGTGGCGGGCGCCTGTAGTCCCAGCTACTCCGGAGGCTGAGGCAGGAGAATGGCGGGAACCCGGGAGGCGGAGCTTGCAGTGAGCTGAGATCCGGCCACAGCACTCCAGCCTGGGTGACAGAGCAAGACTCCGTCTCAAAAAAAAAAAAAAAAAAAAAAAAAAAAAAAAAAAAAAAAAAAAAAAGAATGACAGAGTTATTTTAAAAATTGACATGATCACGGGATATATTAGTCAGTATATAACATGTTAGGCCTGGAAAATAACTCAGCTATGCTTGGAATTCATGAATCTCTGAAAACATCATAAGCTTTGTTTCTTTTTTTACCTGACTTACAATAACAAATGATTTCAGTACCTCTTTTATGCTTTCACACAAATGCCCAGGTCCCCCCTCCCCTGAGTATAGGCATATACAAACATAAATGCATAAAAATGTATGTTTATAAGGAAATCAAGATATAGTACCTCTGGGCACCAGTTTCCAGATAAAAACAAAATGAGTAAATTTACTGTGAGCCCTTTCAAGTACATTTCATCTCCCTTTTCTCAATTTTAAAATCAAAGAACATTTTGAAAGCATCTCAACATGTGCTATTTGTTCATTAACATATCCTTTGCTTAACTCTTGGCCTCTTCCTCCTAAATTTTTAATGTTTCATTTATTATATTATGATTTGCTGCTCAGACATAGATTTCCCCCAGAACTACTTGCAATTGTTAGAAAAGAGTGTGTGTGCAAACACACACAGAACAATGCCTGAGCAAGACTGTATAAAGTAGGCTACTTCCTCTTAAGTACTCTCTCTCTGTCTCTCTCATTTCAGCAGTCCTCAGTTCATAAGTGCTCTTACCCCAGCTATCCCTTTTCTTTCATTCAAGAGTACATTCCCTAGGCAGCAAGGACATCATATAAACAAATTATATCTGTTTCTGTCTAAACTTGCAAGTTTTATGTACTACTTACTTAGAAAATTGTTTGATATTCAGGTGCTATTTTGATAAAGTTGGGGAAAATATTTACGTGTTGCACCTAGAAACAACATGCCTTAAAGGAAAAACAAAACAGATTTCTTACTGGTGACATCAGGACCTTTGACAGAACTGTGGAAGAGTGAATTCCAGGGATGATATTTCAGAGTGTCCCTCATCACATCATTTAAGCAACAACCTGTTCCACCTATGCTCAGGACCTGCTTTGAGCATATAAATATTCAACAGTATAGTAATGTTAATTGTAATGTAAATATTTAACAATATAGTAATGTTAGCTGTAACTTTTTAGAGTTTTAGATGTATATCATATTTTTGTCTAAATTTTTAATGACATATATTCTCAGCATGACCTATCTAATGACTTCAATATGCAATGATAGTAACACAATGCAGTTAAGTAAATTCATCTCTAGCAATAATCAATACATTGACATCTCCCCTGCAGAAAGAATAAAGAGAAATGAAAATTTCCCTTAATAATTCACTTGCTTTCCAGTTATATTTTAAATTACTGTCTCAGCATCATTTCTCATAATAAATTGGAACTCTTTATTTCTTTCAGTAATGTACCTGTTAAAATATCTGTTTTTCCTTCCCCTTTATAAAGGCAGTTGCTGGTAGTAAGTACTCTGTTAGCTATGTGCCAAGCATTCTTCTCAGTGTCATCATCCCAACAACTCCTATGAGGTACATAGTGTCAGTATCTCCATTTTATATATATGAAAACTGAGGCACAGAGAGATTGGTTAAATTCGCCATGGTCATATAGCTAGTACGTTTCAAAGCTGAGATTTGAAACCTAATATCCTAATAATTAAGAGTCTGTGCTCTTAATCAGTACACAATAGTACCTCTAGTGAGCATATACTATGGAAGGCACTGTAAAAAATGGTACAAAAAATACCATCATTGCCCTCAAGGAGGGAAATGTAGTCGGAGGACTAATATTTATATAAGTCGTAAAAGGCGGAATAGAAATGTTAAGGTTATTGGAACTGAAGCAATTAAAAAACTGTAAAGGTCAGAGTGTTGGAAGGATCATCAACATAGAAGGTGATAGCGGAGAAGTCGAAGACCAGTACTGGGAATATGAAAATGAGAGAATTATAGGATAACCAATCAGAAAGTGGGATATTTCTGTTAGGATTTCAGAGGTTTCGCAGATTAGGATGCTGATAATATACAGAGTATGGCCATGGTAGTGGGGTCAAATAAAGTGGAATGAAGACAAAAATTCCTGAAGTTAAACCACACTGAGGACAGAATGTTGGATGATGGAAAGATTTGGGGGTGAAAAGGATGGCTGTGATCCAAATGATAATGTCTTCATTAATGTGGGGAAATGACTGGGAAGTTGGTCCATGGGCCAGCAGAGAGGAAAGTAATAGAGGTTATTAAAACCAAATGCTGTGAGCCATCCTGGCTAATGTATTGAAACCCCGTCTCTACAAAAAAAATACAAAAAAGCCGGGCGTGGTGGTGGGCACCTGTAGTCCCAGCTACTCGGGAGGCTAAGGCAGGAAAATGGCGCGAACCCAGGAGGCGGAGCTTGCAGTGAGCCAAGATCGCGCCACTGCACTCCAGCCTGGGCGACAGAGTGAGACTCTGTCTCAAAAAAAGGAAAAAAAAAAAAAAAAGTGGGGCAGTAGTCTGGAAACAACAGTGTGGGAGTGAAGAGACTCCTATTCCTTGAAATATATGGGGCACGAACAGATGATCTGCCTTTACTGAAAATATCTGAAGGAGAAGTCGTGTCCTCATGATAAGATGGGTTTGGGTTGAGTGAGGAAGCACAGGGAACCCACAGTGAAGAGAAGATGAGGAAAGTATACAAGTTAAACATCTGTCATGTAACCAGAGATCTAGAAGACACATGGAAAATTTCAGGAGAGGAGAAGTAAAAGATGAAAGTAATGAGCAGTACGGAGAGGGGAGCAGAGAAGTGAATAGTAAACAAATTAGCTTCCATTTGGGGCACTAGCTAAGGATGGAATGAATGTGATACCAGGTGGCAACAATGTAAAGATTTGAAACAAAATTCTGGAGTAAATTTGTCTCAAGCAAGTATGGTACTTGGTTTATCAATGTAAAGGGCTGGCATTGTATGTAAAATGTAAGAGCATTATTCACAAGGGAGCAGCCACTCTTGAAGGAGCTGGCAAGGGCAGAGCTGAACAGATTAGAGATGAAAATGTGAATAAATTTAAATCACAAGGGTTTGTTCCTAGAGCTATGATTGTAGATCACAGGGATGGAGAAGTATGTCAATGTTTGGGCAGGGAGGTGGGGTACAGTGGAGGGTAACAGGTGCTAAATGACCTGAATATAAAACTAACCTGCCCTAGGGTTCCAAATGGAACTGCTTTATAGTCTTAATCCAGGTACAAGTTGGTCCTTGACTTGGGTATCTGGAGGATGTTGCATAAAAATAGGAAATCATTATAAAAAACAAGCACATGAAAAATTATTTGGGGCCATTTTAATAAATCAAATGGCTGGAAAATGATCTGTTTGTTATGACTAATGCTAATTACCTATCTGCATTGAGGAGATTAGAATTTTAGTAAAAACTGGCAGAAACTTAGTCAAGGCCTTAGGATGTCAAAATTGCAATCATTAAATGCCTGGATACCCTGCATTCCAGAATTGAATTAAATCCAATCGACATTTACTTGTGCATATTTTTAGCTTTTAAATGGAAATGTAAATTGAGTTCTTTTCCTCAAAGTAGTCAATTCAGCAGAGGAAGAGAAGTGTACAATCAGTCAAATAGGATGTTTGATATTGTTTTAGCTCTAAAAATGTCAGCATGGACCGAATAACCATTTTTCAGAAATAATTTTTCAACTGATTTTTTTAGCCTCATACAGGATGCAGCCAGCATCTAAATACTCAGTTAACTTATGTATAGCAAGATCAGCTGCAGTTGGAGGCCACAGTGGTTACATCTGAGAAATGTAGTACCATTTCAACCATACACACAGGCAAATGCTCTTAGAAAATTAGTTTTCTCAAAAAGCCAGGATATGCAAAATGACCATATTTATCAAAGGGCTTTGTGAGGATTTCTTGAAACAGAACTCAGAGAGAGGTGGGTAAATCACATGTTGGTTAAAAGAAGGTGTGTAATTTGATTGTTTCACAAGGAATACATCTTTCTCACCTGAAAGATTACCTCAACAAGTGCAGCTTAAAGAAGACCTAAAGAGAAATACTAAGGCTCTAACCTGATGCATTACTGCATGATACCTCCGCGGCCTGGCAGACCAAGGGGTGAAGAGAAACCCTAAGGTATGAACCCCTGGGTTGCTTATTCATTTTGGTTTACTTGTCCATAGCCTTGGCCAAGTGTAGCTTTGCAGTGTAGCTAGGAGGAATTCTCTTAGGGAGAGCAAGTTCTGGTTGAAAACTGGATTTTCTAACTTGGGAATAAAGAAGGCAAAACTGTGATTTTTGTAAATCTAAAAAACAAGGGTTTACTTATTCACTCAAGAAATGTTTACTGAGAGCCAACTATTTGTCCTCCCAAGTTTTACATTTCATAGTTCTATCTCTGAAACTTCAAGCATGCATGACTTCTACCAGAAACAGTGAGATGTAGTGATTCAAGGCATGGGCTTTGTAGGGGAATAGACCTGGGTTTGAATCCCAGATCTACTGTTTGTTTTCTAGCTGTGTGACCTTGGTCTAGTTACTTAACCACTCTGAATTTCAGTCTTCTTATCTCAGTGATCTCATCTGTAAAATGGGTATACTAGCAATACTAGTTTAAACGGCGAAAGATGTATAGGATCTCAAAAGAAATAAGAGTATGTGGTACTACTTTATATAGGGTGGTTGTAAGGATTAAGTTAGATAATGCATATAAAGAAGGCACTTTGCACAATGTCTATTTTATAGTAGACAGTAAAAACTACGGTAGTAGCAAGATGATGCTCATGAAGTCATCCTTATTTTCAGTTCATTCTCCCTCTTCTTCACCTATCTATGTCTCTTTCTCACTTTAAACTCTTGGGCAAAAATGTTTGTCTTACAAGAAGTCTTTTTGGCTAACAGTTTATCCTGATATTTCCTTTACTTGGCATCTATTCAAAATTCACATACATAGTTCAGGCCATGCTAATTTTGCCTTTTTCCCTATTTTTATGTATTCTTATGTATTCATTTGTATAATTCCTGAATTTCTAATTATCATAGACTAATAGATGCATAGATTAAACATTAAAAAATATAAAATTTCCATGTACTTCAGGAATCCCTTAAACTAAAACCCTGTCTAGTGGTCATTCATTTACTACTTGAGCACTGTCAGGGACAGAGAGTTCACCATCTCACAAGACATTTCAATTCATTGCTGAACAGCTCAAGTTTTTAGAAAGTTATTGTTCAAACTATGCCAAAATGTGCCTTCCTCTAACTTTCACACATTTTTTTCCTTGTTGTGCCTTCCTGAACAATATAGGACATATTGTAAGTTGTCTCCTATTTACTTTGTATCATCCAGTCAATTCCTAATCAGTGGTATTGACATGTTGGCTCTTTTCTTAACTAATGTTAGAATTTCAATGTTTTTACCACTATTTTATTAATTATAAATAATAAATACACTAATTATAAATAATTTTTTTTTAATTTTCTCTTGGTGGGATGGGGGATACTCCACCTACTTTTTGAGGATGACTTTACTTTTGTGTCTTGGAGAAGGATTTGGGGGCCAGTCACCTGTGCGATGTGGGTTTTTTTGGGGTCTCAGGAATCCCCCTGCCCAACAATATTCTCCTCCCTATTAATATGCTGTCTAAAATTTCATCCTTCATTAAAACAGCATTCCTTCGGGTTTTAAAAGCTATAAGGTCTTTGAGTCCTTGTTAAAAAGGCAAATGGTCTCAGGAAACAAAACACCAACTGAAAAGTACTACTAATAACTTAGCAGGGATTAATTCATTGATGGCAACCTGAGTGTAAAATAGCAGATTGATTGAGGTGTGATCTGGAAACAGTACAAGACTGACAGAGATCCAGGGACTTTGTTTCATTCATCTCACTATAGTACAGTGACTGATTCATATCAGGCCCTCACTGATGAATGAATAAATAAGGGTATGAAAATGAATGAATGAGGCTGGAAAAGTGAGCATCTATCCCCCCCAGTCAAATATTACCTTCTTGGTAATCTTATCTAGAACCATTTAAGTGTGATAACACCAGAAAGATTGGGGTTCCTTGGCTTAATAACACCATGCTGACTCTTAACAGAATGTTCTTTTAATCTCGGTCTGCTCTCCCCACAGCTATTTGATGTCTCATCTTTAGCTGGCAGTTGGAGACATGACTTCTTTGTGAGACTGTTTCTATATAAAGCTCTGGCAGTAGGAACTGCCTAGATTACCAACAGTGATTCACACAGCTACATAAAGTGCTTACACCCACACAGGGTCATGGAGTGAAGGAACCAGATTCCAGTTCAGATCTTATTTCACTGCACAATATTGTGGAATTAGTTAACATTACTCTCTACTTATCTACATAAGCTATTGTAGATGTAGTGATGTCCATCATACGATGTGAATTTGAGTAGAGTATTAAAAACCTCATTAATTCTCACCAGTGTTTAATCTAAGTTTAAATTGTGGGGTTAGCGCTTAGAGGACTGAGGAGATTATTAAGTGCCTTCAGAGAATAGAAACTCTTTTAAGTAGTATATAGAAGCAACTGTTTCCTGCAAACAATCTTTGCCTATTCAATAAAGCAGATCCAGCAGTGCTTCTCTTTGGCATCGTTTTAGTAGCAATTCATTTGTGTTATTATATTACTTGAAAATAATAAAGCTGCATTTTGTATTTTTAAAAAACTTTAAGAGGAAGGCCTACCTGACAGCAGTTTTCTTAACAATGGAAGGATATATTTAAAAATACATAAAATGCCTGTTTTAAGGCTATATGGTAATGTAATCAAAGCTAATGAAATATAGAAATCTGCTTCAAAGAACAACGTAAATGATTTGAATTAATAGTTCAGTTGCTTTTATGCAAATGAATACTTCCTAAAGCATTAGAAAAATTGTGGGGTTTTTTTTGTGCAAGGTTCCCAGTGCAGAACTTATATAGAGTATGAATTTCCTTTATCATGGAATGAGTACTAACCATTCTCCAAAATAATAAAATACTACTATATTCTATAATTCCAATTATAGAATTTGCCTACTTCAAGCAAGTTTTATTAGTATAGTTTGACTCTAATTGCAAAATAATTTCATAGTGAAAGTAGGGTTCTATTTCCTTCATTTTGTATGCTCAGACTGTACTTCCGACACTGAAAAAAGTTATATCTAAAAGAATATCCCCATTGCTCATTTGTGGATATTGTTTAAATTATTGGATATCCTATTAATGCTTCTCTGAAGAAATAGATGTCCACAGCCCATTAATCCTTACTCTATAAATACCTAAAATGTTAGCAAAGTGATAAATATTGATAAAACATGTCTCCTTCAAGCAATAATATGTTACGAATCTTCTACTTTAGGCTTTCATTTCACTGAACTGTGCCCTTTAAATGTAATTACATTTTTATAATATGAAGCTATGGTGGTTTTTGTGTTGTTTTGTATTTATGTGGAACATTTTTCATTTTTCTGTTATAACTTCTTTTTTTTTTTAGATGGAGTTTCGCTCTTGTTGCCCAGGCTGGAGTGCAATGGCCCGATTTTGGCTCACCACAACTTCTGCCTCCCGGGTTCAAGCGATTCTCCTGCCTCAGTCTCCCGAGTAGCTGGGATTACAGGCAGGTGCCACCATGACCGACTAATTTTGTATTTTTAGTAGAGACGGGGTTTCTCCATGTTGGTCAGGCTGATCTCGAACTCTCGACCTCAGGTGATCCCACCGCCTCGGCCTCCCAAAGTGCTGGGATTACAGGTGTGAGCCACTGTGCCCAGCCTGTTTTAACTTCTTATGGGAATATTTTTCTTTCCCTACAGTAAGATCTTGGAGATAGTCTATATTTTTTTGAAAGGCTTCCTCAATCACATGTTCTATTTGTACTTTAGGGAAAGAAAATATTACTCAGAATAGAAGGGTAATATAAGACTTTTACCTTCAGCCAAACAAAATGGCGAAAATGAACAAACACTCCAATGTCCTAAATTTACTTTCATATAAATTTTAATTACTGCATAAATTGTGTTCTGATTCCTGAGAAGCTAAGCAGTAAAGTACCGTTTCTACTGAACTATGAAAAACATAGATAATCTCAATTCCTTTAATATGGTTGTTTTCCTGACCCTGAGTCAGTTTCACCCTTGTCTTTGATATACCACTAGAATTTGTTATGAACAAAAGGAAAGCAGTGAAGATATACACAACAAAAGGCAAATTTCTAGTCCTCCAAGCACTACTTTTGCACCTGTTATTATATATTCTGTTAAAATGATATAAGCAATTATGGATAAGGTATTAGGAAACTCAGAGAACTACAATTTATTGAGGATATTGACTTAAATGAGCCAGAAGAACTTTCAGTTTGATAAAATTAAAACCTGTTGGAGTTTCAGGGATATGAAAAGTGATCTGGCCGGGCACTGTGAATCACGCCTGTAATCCCAGCACTTTGGGAGGCTGAGGTGGGCAGATCACTTGAGGTCAGGGGTTTGAGACCAACCTAGCCAACAAGGGGAAACCCTGTCTCTACTGAAATACAAAAATTAGCAGGGCATGGTGGCAGGTGCCTGTAATCCCAGCTACTGGGGAGGCTGAAGCAGGAGAATTGCTTGAACCCAGGAGGCAGAGGTTGCAGTAAGCCGAGATGGTGCCACTGCACTCCAGTCTGGATGAGAGTCTGTCAAAAAAAAAAAAAAAAAAAAAAGCTGATCTGGGTGCCTTAGGGAAAAATTCACAAAGAAAATAGCCAACTATATTCTGGCCAATTTTATTTAGAAATAATAGTCTCTCTAGGCTTAGACTAGTTTCATGATTTGCCTCTTCTGAAGCTATAAGCAGAAATATGTGGTCAACTAAAATGTGACTTATATGTGTACAATGTATGCAGTTGAACTGTGCACAACCCAATTTGACTGTGAAGGAAGTTGGTGGGAAAATACTTGCTGAGTATTTGCTACTTTACCACACAGGATGTTGAAAAATATTTTGATCTACAGCAAATATAAAAATAATTTTTCCTAAAAAAAAACACCGAATCTAATTCCTCATTTTTCAAAACACCCACTTAATTTATAGGAAGATGTGCTCATTTATAGGAGCCAGGCTTTCTCCCCACCTACCCACCGCCTAGCCCCATGGGAATGGAGGGTTGGAGTGGAAATTCACTTTTGCAAACCCTGCAAAAATCTGGAATTATTATCCACCCCTTCACAGATATCTTCTTGTGGATGGTAGAATTATTTAGTTGGTTTACATATTTATGGAGCAATCACCAGACAGTAAGTCCATTTTGTTTCATAAAACACAGGAGAGTTCCTAAGCACGTAACAAAGTTTTCATTTATTTGGATCTAGATGGTTTCTTAAATCTTCCTTTTGAAACTAGCTAAGTGAGCCAGACTTATCCATACCAGAAAAATCTGTGAATTTGTATTTAGGATTTATTCATTGCATATCATAGTTACAGTGGAATTCCTTTTCTCAACCCACTGTACAATGGCTGACACAGCATTTTTTGTTCCAACCTTATAAAACAAAGGCCCAACAGAGGGCATGTTGAGCATTTTCATGGCTAATTCAAACACTTCAGTACTTCTCTCAAGCACATTTTTTTTCCATATTTTTTAAATTTTATTTTATTTTAAGTTCCAGGATACATGTGCAGGACGTGAAGGTTTGGGTAACTTGTTATACTGACATCTGAAATCAAATGTCCAATGTCTTCTGACACCATATGGCAACTGCTTCAATTATGAGAACACCAAGACACTCAGCCAAGGTCATCCAAATAGATTTAAATAAAACAAAAATCAATCTAATTGATTATTTTAAAACTAAGCATCTTGAAGATGGGAATAAATTCCCAGAATGAGTAAGGTCAGTAAGTTCATAGAATCTCTTTAGTGGCTACATGCTCGTGGGAGTAAGGTGACATACAGAATACAAATATGCTAAGTTTTGCCATTAATTTAATTACCTGCATGTGGCTAGCCCACCGGTGATGTTTAAATCTCAGGCTAACTTTCTTTGATCACTCAACATACTTCAGAGTCACCTCTTTATAGGTCTGAAGAGAATGCCTGCATAAAACAGAAGATGAAAATGTGCTGAAAATTGCACTTCAAAGCCAACTTCGAGTGTCTTTTTATTATCTGCTCCTTTGTATCATCTACATCACTGCTTCCCATCTACTGGTATCTGTAACTGACTCAATTCCTTTTTAAGGACTAATAAGCAGCAACTCTGCGAAAACTATACATTGCTTTAGGTGGAAAATGAAATTCAATTCAAAAAAGAAAAAGTTAATTTTAATATCTCAAGAAGAAAGCTAGTAAAGCAAGATTATTGTTAATGCTTTAAAAGTATAATTCTTCTAAGAGAAAGATCGTTAGAGCTTTGATAAATCACTAAAACTTTGAGCAAGAGCACCTTCTATTCCTAAATATCTGACAAACTACAATGAACCAGAACACTACTTTTTGCAAGACACAAGTTCCCTTACGCCTTCTCCACGTTTTTTCTGCCTACACATTTAAAACGTTACTAAACTCAGCTATTTTTCCCATCATAGATTTAAAATTTTGCTCTTCCCTCTTAACTGAGTTAAAAGTTAAGTAAAAGGGCTATTTTAATAACCCTTTGCCACAGTTAGTATCGTATATGTTTACTAAAATAAAAGATATACTATTTGAACAAAGTCATTGAACATTCCACTTTTAGCCAATTGTTTTGGTGTTATGTAGATAAGCCCGAGTCTTGACTACCTCCTACTATTCTTGAAGTTATTAAGTAGATAAACTTACTCTTTTTTTTTTTTTTTTTTTTTTTTTTTGAGACGGAGTATCACTCTGTGGCCCAGGCTGGAGTGCAGGGGCACTCTCTGGGCTCACTGCAATCTCTGCCTCCTGGGTTCAAACGATTCTCCAGCCTCAGCCTCCCCAGTAGCTGGGGCTGCAGGTACCTGCGACCTCGCCCCTCTAATTTTTGTATTTTTATTAGAGACGGGATTTCACCATGTTGGCCAGGCTGGTCTCGAACTCCGGAGCTCAAGTGATCCCCCACCCCCCGCCTTGGGCACCCGAAGTGCTGGGATTACAGGTGTGAGCCGCTGTCCCCAGCCTGATGAAGTTAACAACAACAACAAAAAATACAAGCAAATCTCAGCCAGGTGGGGTGACTCACACGCGTAATCCCAGCACTTTGGGAAGCCCAGGAGGGTGGATTGCTTGAGCCCAGGAGCTGGAGACCAACCTGGCCAACAGGGCGAAACCCCGTCTCTACTAAAAATACAAAAATTAGTAGGGCGTGGTGGCGCAGCCGGTAGTCCCAGCTACTCCGGAGACAGGTTGGAGGATCGCTTGAGCCCGCAAGATGGAGGTTGCAGTGAGCCGAGATCAACCACTGCACTTCAGCCTGGGTAAGAGAGTGAGACTCGGTCTCAAAAAATTAATTAAAAGCAAATCTTTATAGCAGCATGATTTATAATCCTTTGGGTATATACCCAGTAATGGGATGGCTGGGTCATATGGTACATCTAGTTCTAGATCCTTGAGGAATCGCCATACTGTTTTCCATAATGGTTGAACTAGTTTACAATCCCACCAACAGTGTAAAAGTGTTCCTATTTCTCCACATCCTCTCCAGCACCTGTTGTTTCCTGACTTTTTAATGATTGCCATTCTAACTGGTGTGAGATGGTATCTCATTGTGGTTTTGATTTGCATTTCTCTGATGGCCAGTGATGATGAGCATTTTTTCATGTGTCTGTTGGCTGTGTGAATGTCTTCTTTTGAGAAATCTCTGTTCATATCCTTTGCCCACTTTTTGATGGGGTTGTTTGTTTTTTTCTTGTAAATTTGTTTGAGTTCTTTGTAGGTTCTGGATATTAGCCCTTTGTCAGATGAGTAGATTGCAAAAATTTTCTCCCATTCTGTAGGTTGCCTGTTCACTCTGATGGTAGTTTCTTTTGCTGTGCAGAAGCTTTTTAGTTTAATGAGATCCCATTTGTCAATTTTGGCTTTTGCTGCCGTTGCTTTTGGTGTTTTAGACATGAAGTCTTTGCCCATGCCTATGTCCTGAATGGTACTACCTAGGTTTTCCTCTAGGGTTTTTATGGTATTAGGTCTAACATTTAAGTCTCAAATCCATCTTGAATTAATTTTCGTATAAGGAGTAAGGAAAGGATCCAGTTTCAGCTTTCTACTTATGGCTAGCCAATTTTCCCAGCACCATTTATTAAATAGGGAATCCTTTCCCCATTTCTTGTTTCTCTCAGGTTTGTCAAAGATCAGATGGCTGTAGATGTGTGGTATTATTTCTGAGGACTCTGTTCTGTTCCATTGGTCTATATCTCTGTTTTGGTACCAGTACCATGCTGTTTTGGTTACTGTAGCCTTGTAGTATAGTTTGAAGTCAGGTAGTGTGATGCCTCCAGCTTTGTTCTTTTGACTTAGGATTGTCTTGGCAATGCGGGGTCTTTTTTGGTTCCATATGAACTTTAAAGCAGTTTTTTCCAATTCTGTGAAGAAACTCATTGGTAGCTTGATGGGGATGGCATTGAATCTATAAATAACCTTGGGCAGTATGGCCATTTTCACGATATTGATTCTTCCTATCCATGAGCATGGTATGTTCTTCCACTTGTTTGTGTCCTCTTTAATTTCACTGAGCAGTGGTTTGTAGTTCTCCTTGAAGAGGTCCTTTACATCCCTTGTACATGGTCCTTTACATCTCTTGCACACGTATGTTCATTGCGGCACTATTCACAATAGCAAAGACTCGGAATCAACCCAAATGTCCATCAGTGACAGACTGGATTAAGAAAATGTGGCACATATACACCATGGAATACTATGCAGCCATAAAAAAGGATGAGTTTGTGTCCTTTGTAGGGACATGGATGCAGCTGGAAACCATCATTCTTAGCAAACTATCACAAGAACAGAAAACCAAACACCGCATGTTCTCACTCATAGGTGGGAACTGAACAATGAGATCACTTGGACTCGGGAAGGGGGACATCACACACCGGGGCCTATTATGGGGAAGGGGGAGGGGGGAGGGATTGCATTGGGAGTTATACCTGATGTAAATGATGAGTAGTTGGGTGCTGACGAGTTGATGGGTGCAGCACGCCAACATGGCACAAGTATACATATGTAACAAACCTGCACGTTATGCACATGTACCCTAGAACTTAAAGTATAATAATAATATAAATAAATAAATAAAATTTTAAAAAAAGCAAATCTTATTCTGAATGTTCTAAAGCAATGCTGTCCAACAGAACATTTTACAATTATACAGAATTCTATTTCTGTGTTGACTATGCAGCCACGAGCCATCTGTGGCTACTGAGTGCTTGAAATATAGTTAATGCAACTGAAAAACTGAATTTTTAATATAAAAAATGTAAATAACCACATAAGCCTATTGGCTACCATATTGAACAGTATATGAACATGAACATGGGGTCGTTGGATAACTTTCATAATGTCCATACAACTCCTTGAAATTGTGCACAAAATTGTGTGTGTTGATTTACTTTGTACCTAGGCTTCATCAAATTTTCAGAGGTAACTCTGACCTCAGAAAGGTTAAGAACTACTATAGCAGGGTGGGGCGCAGTGGCTCAACCCTGTAATCCCAGCACTTTGGGAGGCCGAGGCGGGCGGATCACGAGGTCAGGAGATCGAGACCATCCTGGCTAACACGGTGAAACCCCGTCTCTACTAAAACTACAAAAAATTAGCCGGGCGTGGTGGCAGGCGCCTGTAGTCCCAGCTACTCGGGAAGCTGAGGCAGGAGAATGGCGTGAACCCAGGAAGCAGAGCCTGCAGTGAGCCGAGATCGCACCACTGCACTCCAATCCAGCCTGGGCCACAAAGTGAGACTCCATCTCAAAAAAAAAAAAAAAAACAAAACTGCTATAGCATAAGCAATATGGGCTTTATGTTTCCTGACACAAAGTTAAAACTAGAAACACAGTCATTTTTTTTTTATGTTTTAAGAAAATATGCAAAATCTTCAACAAAACTAATAATTACCTAAAGTTGAATTCAAATAATGCATTATACAATTCTACAATCAACATGTATTCCTCTTTTTTTAAAAAAAAAAAAAAGCTTTTTATTTTTTAAAAATGTAGATTTACATGCAGTTGTAAGAAATAGATCCTGTATACCCTTCATCCCTTTACCTAGTTTCCCCAGTGGTATCACCTTGTATAACAATAGTACAATATCACAACCAGGAAATTGAAGTTGATACAATCCACCCACCTTATTCGAATTTCACTAATTTTACATGCAATTATATGCATGTTCTACACAATTTTATCACATGTGTAGGTTCATGTGACTATCACCACAGTTAAGATTTAGAACAATTCCATTGCAACACAGCTCCCTCGTATTGTCCCTTTATAGCCAAAAGGACCTCCACCCCATAACCCCTTATTAACTCTGGGCAACCACTAATCTGCTATTAATATAATTTTATCATGTCAAAAAATGTTGTATAAATTGAATTTTATTGTACGTAAACTTTTTGGGATTGGCTTTTTTTCATTCAGTATAATTCTTGGGAGATTCATCCAGATTGTTGCATATATTAATATCTCCTTTCTTTCTATTGCTGAGTGATATTCCATGGTATAGATGTACCACAGTTTGTTTTACCATTCACTCACTGAAGGATATTTGGGTTGTTTCTAAGATTTGGCAATTATGAATGAAGCTGGTGTGAAAATTTGTGAACGGGTTTTTGTGAAAGTAATTTTTCATTTTCCTGAGATAAAGGTCCATGACTGAAATTGGTAAGTTGGATGTTAGTTTTATAAGAAACTGCCAGACTCTTTTCCAGATTGGCCATGCCATTTCACATTCCCACCAAAAAAAATGTACGTATGATCCAGTTCCTCCACATCCTTGACAACATTTGGTGTAGACACATTTTTTTTTTTAAATTTTAGCCTTTCTGGTAGGTATGCAGTGATATCATATTGTGATTTTCATTTGCATTTCCCTAATGGCTAATGACATTTAACATCTTTTCATATGCTTATTTTCCATTTGTATTTCCTCTTTGGTGAAATGTTTATTCATGTCTTTTATAATCAGACACAAGCATCCAAAATAGGAAAAAGTTCTTTTTACATGGGAATTCAAGTAATCAGTGGATAATATGGTTTTACAAAAGAATGAAATGCTGTTCAATGGGGATTTTTTTAATTGGCTATCTGCTAAGACAGATGCCCTAACATTAACTCTTACTTACCCCAGTGAAGATGTTTTTGTGGAGGACTAGGAAAATAGGATCAGGAACAACACTTGCCTTTCTGATACCTTGACTGTAGACAGAATTGAGAGAATACAACTGGAGATAAAAGAGAGTTTTTGGCAGGTATCGGATTCAATAATTTCATGAATGCATTTTCTAACAAGTATCTGTAGTGCAGATATTTTATGTCCTTGGTATGCTTTGGATATAGTTAGATGTAGTTTGTTGCCTTGTTTTAGGAGTCCAAGTTGTATACTCACCTGGACAGAGAGCTGTCTACTACAGTTCAGGCAGGGCAACAGAATTACCTGCAGGCTAACCTACTCTTCTCCTTATAAAAAAGATTGAATAAAAAGCCTACAATGACAGTCCACTGCCCAGTGAATCAAGACCAACTCCAAAATATGTCATTCAAGGTCAACAAAGCCCTAACCTACCTTTTCTGCCCAATCTCCCACTACTCCTCCTCTTGTACTCTAACCAAATGAAAATACTGTTTTCCAAATCCGCTCTGCTCTGTCCTGACTGAGCTTTTGTTACCGCTGTATCTTTTACTGAAATACCTTCCCTCACCATTTGTGTCTATCAAAATCCTATCCCACCTATCCCTCAAGGCCTTGCTCAGATGTTACTTTCTTCATGAAACAGCCCCTACTTCCTTGAGTCAGAAGCAAACATTCCTGCCTCTATTCTAGCACAGGACTTTGTACTTCCTCACAGCACTTATCTCTCTGACCACTCTTTTGTTTAAATGCCACGCCAATGCAAAAACATGGATGAATCTCAACTGCATTTTGCTAAGTGAAAGAAGTCAGACATAAAAGGCTACATGTATATGACAATCCAGAAAAGGCAAAAACCACAGGGAAAGAAAACAAGTGAGTAGTTACCAGGGATTAAAAGTGGGAGGGGATTTTGACTATAAAGGCATAGCATGAGGGAGTTTTTGTGGTAATGAAACCGTTCCATATCTTGATTGTGGTGGTAGCGGTTAAATGACTGTATGTATTTGTAAAAACTTATATAAACATATACTATAAAGGGTGAATTTTACTCTATGTAAATTATACCTTAACAAAAATGTTAGGAAAAAATCATACCAGCTAGGCAGCAAATTAGATAGCCTGCCCTCAAATTCTTTTACTCGCTCTTCTTGCCCAATCATTTACTTGCTCTTCAAGTGATGTGCTAAAGTAAGATCTGTGGCTACAAAGAAGATACATGGTCCCTTCTCTCAAGAAACTGTCTCTAATGAAGGAGATAGCCATGTAAGCAAATAAATGCAATATAATATGAAAGATGCTATATATATTGTAAGTATGTGTAAAATACAGTGAAGAGGTGAAGGAGGAAGTGGTCAGATTGACTTAGATTGTTGAAGGTCTAGAATTCCAAGTTAAGAAATTTACATATTTCTGGGCATGGTGGCTCACACCTGTAATCCCAGCATTTTGGGAGGCCGAGGCGGGCGGATCACGAGGTCAGGAGATCGAGACCATCCTGACTAACACCGTGAAACCCCATCTCTACTAAAAAAAAAAAAAATTAGCCGGGCGTGGTGGCGGGTGCCTGTAGTCCCAGCTACTAGGGAGGCTGAGGCAGGAGAATGGTGTGAATCCAGGAGGTGGAGCTTGCAGTGAGCCGAGATTGCGTCACTGCACTCCAGCCTGGGCAACAGAGTGAGACTCTGTCTCAAAAAAAAAAAAAAAGAAAAAGAAATTTATATTTTATTCAATATGCAATGAAAAGTGACATAATCATACCTAGGTTTTAGAAAGCATAATTTGGCTATAATATGAAGGATGATTTGGAATAGGGAAGAGACTAAAATCAATTAGAAGGCTATTTACAATAGTCTAAAAAATTTAATATCACTTCTCTTCTCCAGTAGTAGACAATTGAGATCAGACTACACTTTCAATTAAAGCTTATTATTGCTGATAATCTAGATACGTTTAAGTAAAAACAAAGAGAGGACCCACAGATCTTTTCTTGATACAGTTTACTCCCAGTAAACTGAGATCTTTAATGGGGGGACCTAGTCACATTCATCTTTTTATCTTCCCCAGCAAATCTGTAGGACTTTGTAGACAGCAGAAGCTCTAAAAATGTTTTTTCTAATGAATAGAGTGGATGAATTTTATTTTAAATCACTGAAACTCCAAAATAGAAAATTGTAATTCCTCTATGCCCAACGATAGTTATTGCTTACAATTTTATGTTAGAAATCCCAGGGGGTTAAGGTTGATAAAAATGTTTTATTCCTTAATTTGTATACTTAATGTAGAGATTAAGTGGGATTAGTCTAGCACATTTTTCCCTAGCAATACTGTTTTATTGAAAGTCTGTTCTTTGCTTATTCACTGCTGCCTATTACAACTTGCAATGAGTGACAAGGGTAAGATCCTGTTGCAAACAGGATGATAGCAGGTAGTACAAATCTACTCTTTAGTAGACTTCTCTTAAGCAATTGATTATTGCCTCTGTCTTATAACTTGGAAACCTCTACCTAAAATGCCATACATGGGGCATATTGAAAGCACTGACATGTTAGCCTGCTTACTGGAATGTGTGTACTGAAGAGTTTTTATTCTGTTTTAAATCTAATCAATAGAAGGCCCTAAAACCAGGAGGGAGCTATGCCCTAAACACCGTACAGAGGCCAAACATATGCTCTCATCAGGTCTCCAAATACCTCCATCATCACCTAAGAAAACTAAGACATTTAGCGAACTAGTGGGATCATTGAAGATAAACTTAATGAGCCTCTTCTTCAAACAAACAAGAGCTTCAGGGTTTCTATTTCTTCCCTCTTTTTCCCCTCTCAAAAAGCAAACATTGCTGAGCCACTTCATTGCCTCTGATAAAAGACTTTCTGTGGCTCTAGATTTGACAACATTCAGAATATTCAGCAGTCACAGATTTCTGTGTCTGAACTAGTTTACTATGAAGAAGATAAAATATTTTGATGTTATCTGCACCCAAAGTTGCACAGAGACAGCTTAGAAAAAATGTACCTCCCTCCACCCCCCAGCTAATTGGAAGATTGTTGGCTAAGGGTAATGTGATTTTATAGATGCCAGGGTGTGCTCTGATTCAATGCATCTGGACATTATTTTTTCCTTTTGATGTTCCCATTAGTATTTTTCCCCATTAAAGTTAGTGTACTTTATATTGCATGATTTGTGGTGAAGTCAAAACCAAAGTCATTTTTGTAGCCATAAAATACCTTATTGTTGAAGGCCTGCTTGTTCCTTGCCTGTTTCCTGCTACCAACATAACCATAACACTTGTCTAATTCTGGTGTGACAGAACTTAATTACTGTGTGAATCATGAGTGGCAAGGCAGCCAATTTCAGTTGTCCCAACTACGTGCTAGCACCTGGTCACTTATTGCCAGATACTTGTTTACTCCGAGTTATTGATCAAGTTTGAGTCCTGGGCAGCTGCCACTAATCCTAATGCATATAGTTGGCAGCTGCGAATTTGTGACTTTGCCCCTTAGAAACAAAGGCGGCCTTTGCCCACACTCATGAATACTTTAACTTCTAACGGGTAAGTCTTAGCTTAATACGTGATTGTGATTACATACAATAGAAGGACATTTATTCATAAATTGTTTTTTCAGGAGCCCCAGCCTTACTAGAAATTATCAAATTAGGTTTTTATCAGAAAAGAATCCCATTGCCTGTAGATTTAAAAAAATTACTGCCCATGAGCATTTTTTTTGTTTTGTTTTGTTTTTTGAAACAGAGTCTCTCTCTGTTGCCCTGGCTGGAGTACAGTGGCATGATCTCAACTCACTTCAACCTCCATCCCCTGGGTTCAAGTGATTCTCCTGTCTCAGCCTCTCAAGTACCTGGGATTACAGGTGTGCTCCACCATACCCAGCTAATTTTTGTATTTTTAGTAGAAATGGGGTTTCGCCATGTTGGCCAGGCTGGTCTCCAACTCTGATCTCAGGTGATCCACTTGCCTCAGTCTCCCAAAGTGCTGGGATTACAGGCGTGAGCCACTGAACCTGGCCATGGGCACTTTTAATAACTTAATTTCTCCCTAATTTACCAAGCTGATTTTGTCCATGCCTGAGAGGTCCACTTCCTTCTACAGCTCTTCTCTCATTTGTCCTAAGCAATGGCAAGATCACAGATATTTGTTTTAGATATGCTATCTGATTTGTTAGGTTTTCATCTAATGGAATATTAAGTGATTCAAAATATATCTGTTCAATTTTTTGTCACTGGTATTGCTATTTTAGTTGAGAAAGAAGAAACAGAGACTCCCTCAATGTCACATAACCAGTTAACAGCAGAGTTAAAAATAGGAACAGAGACTAAAATGGTGGGGATTCTGTGGATCTAGTATACTAAGTGTCATACTGGATCTGATGAAGGGATTGGAAATGAACCTCAAATATGTGGTCATATTTGCAGGGCATAGTTCATTAAAAACATTTTCCTCTCCCACTTTCCCCAAATAATTGTTTTTCTTTCTTTAATAAGATATACAGAAATTCTCTTGTGGTCACAGGTTTAATTCTTTTAGAATCTTCACCTTATTGGAAACCTGAAAAGGAAAGATAGGAGACTGCATGAGACGAGATGTTTCCCAAGTAGGTTTGCCCAATACCAGAATGGGGAGTAAAGACCACTCATCTCCATAGTTCCTTCCAGCACCTCCCTTGCTCAACTTGCCCCCATACCTTGGGACTTTCCCCACTCTTTGTCTCTCTCCTTCTCAGCAATCTGTGATCCTCTCAATCACCTCCCTAAACTCAAGATAGCTAATTTGATCTCCCAGTAGCAATCAAGTGCATACAATTTAGCTCAGGTTTCTGCAATGCCCTCCACCAACACAATTTCTTTCTTTCTTATTTAAAAATATATATTTTTTATTTTTTGTAGAGACAGGGTCTCGCTGTGTTGCCCAGGCTGGTCTCAAACTCCTGGACTCAAGCAACTCTCCTGCCTCAGCCTCTCAAAATGCTGGGATTACAGGCATGAGCCACCACACCCGGCCTCATAATCTCTGTTATCTAGGATTTCTGGGGCTGCTCAGCAGGATTCTGGTGAGGGGGTTCTTAGCATGGTAAAATGTGTGGCTGACAAACACCCATTTTTTCCACCTTGTAATAATATTCTCCCTATGTATGTGTAGAGGTAGTACAGCAGAATGAAAACAACGTGGAATTTGGAGTCATATATACCGGTGTGAATTCCAACTCCACCACCTACCAGCCGTGTGACCTTCAGCCAAATACTTCATTTTTCTGAGTCTCATTTTCCTCATCTGAAAAAAATGTAAATTATAATAGGATATCATTGCCTGTTGTGAAAATCAAATGATATCATTAATATATGTAAAGTACCTGGCCCATAGTAGGATCTCAATGGTAGTTTTTGAAGTTATGGATATGAAAAGATTGTTCTTAGTTTTAGATATAGCGTATCTACTGTTTGTAAAGCCACTCTCTGTAATTCTGCCCTTTCTTTGGGTGCATGAAAGCTTTGCTTTAAAAAAAAATCCCCTGTTTCCTAATGGCTATATACTAACTTGAGCTGACTGAGGCTTAGTCTTCATTTGCAAGTGACATTATGTTATTTGGAAGTATGCTGTTGGCATCATGCTTTGGCTTTTCATTTTGTTTTGTTGGCTGCTGCTTCTCTCCATACACCCACTATTTTCTTCTTGCTATCCACAGAGCAGCTGCCTGGAGTGGAGATTTATTGTCATCCCTTGTCTACACATTCTCTATACCTATGTTGTCGAGCTGTGTATCCAGCATCACTTAGATGCCAGGATACTGTTTGTCCCAAGTTGTGCTTTGCCATTCATTTAATGGTGAGAAGCCAGATGTAATGTCTCATTTCTTGCAAACATATTAAAGCCTGAACACTATCGTCCACCTCAACATCTCTATAGAGACAGTGTGATGGGAAACTAAATCTGCCACAATGGTTCCCTACTGTTGCTCCTGCAGGATGCTGCTCTGCTTATCAGTTCATCATTAGATAGTGAAGTGCTCAGGGCAGCTTTCAGTTTAGTATTGCTGATACAAATATTTGGCAGGGTAGGCCTTTGTGGTAGGATTTGAAGAATTCAGAAAGGCTCCTGGTCCATATATATCTTCCTTAATGGTCACAGTGCCTGAAACGCATACAAGAGACATTTCACTTGAACTTTCTCTTTTCGGTATAAAGCAACATCCAAATGCGAATGGCGTTCTCCAGAGGGAAAATAGTTAACTCATTATCAGCTATTAATACTTGAGTCAGAACGGCATTGGAATCCTTCTTCTGTTCCTAGCTATATGCGTTTTGGCAGGTTGCTGTAATTCTCTCTGGGCCAGTTTTCCCTTCTGTAAAACTGGGGTTAATAGTAGATACTTGGGAAGATTAAATGAGATAATGCATATAAAACATACAGTAAATGCTCAATGAACAGTAGCTGTTATTAGTCTTAGGGAGAGTAGGACTCCGAGGGAATATATTTGGGACTAGTAAATTTGGTTTGTCAGATACAAGGTGAAGTCTGGTATAGGGGGACTGCTCAGAGAAAAGGCCCTGGTGGAGTAGTGATATGGCCATGTAGTAGCATGGAAACTCTGGGGGCCTGGGTTTGGAAGGGGAGGGTGGAAAGAAGAAGAAGGACTGAAACAGGCTCAAACTATACTTACGTTAACTTCCCAGCAAGAAAAGTATAGTCTTACTCAGGATGGGATGCTTTGTGAGGTAGTGAGCTCTGACAGTGGGAGTTCTCAAGCAGATGCTGGATGCTAGCTACCTGTCAGGAATACTCTAGTCTACCCTAGGGCTCCTCAAACATATGTACATGCAGATCCCCTGAGGATCATATTCAAAGACAGATTCCGAGTCAGTTAGTCTGGGTGGAACCTGTGATTCTGCGTTTCTAACCAGCTCCCTGATGATGCTGATGCTCCTGATCAACAGACCTCACTCTTGGTAGCAAGGCACTGTTATAGTTAGAAAATAACTTACAGTGAAATAGAGGAATATGGTTGGGGAAAGCCAGTGGGTTACCCAGGCAAGTCTCCATAGAGTGGAAGGATTTTGTTGCAGTCATGATCTACAATCTGGTTCTTACCTTTGTAAGCCTTGAAATTTGATTGGTAATATAACCAGAGACTGGGTTCCTGGGGACTGACTCACACTTAACCAAATTCACAAGAGACCAATATATAAGCCAGAATGCCAACTGATTAATTTATAATGAGAAGTACAACTTCCAAGTGGACCAGATACCAGTGTTTGCTAATCAGTGCATTATCTCCCTGTAGGCATATTTACATGAGAAGCTAACTGATAATAAGTAGGGTTGCTTGGTGAGGATGAACTCAGAGCAAGGGGAGTTCATAGGATGATTTTAATGACTCACATTATCAAGCTATGGTAGTCTGATACCTCCATTCCACAATTGTCTAGAACTCCAGAATAGTTCTGGAGATATTGGCCTCACTAGTCTCTTTTTCATCAGTCTTGTCCTCATACAATCCATATGATCTCTTTAAGTTCAAATCTGATCATACCATTCATTTGCTCCATTGACTTCAATAGAAATTCACAATTTTAAACTTATTATTACAAAATGTTCAAAATACTGTATAAAAAAAGTTGGAAAAAGAAAGTACAATGAGCACCCATATACCTACCATCTAGATTTATCACTTGTTGTCATCTTGCCATATTTGCTTTATGTATGTGTATATACATGTGCATGCATATTGAGTCCATACTCTTTAATATAATTTTCTGGCCAGGCCAGTGGCTCACGCCTGTAATCCCAGGACTTTGGGAGGCCAAGGCAGGAGGATCACGAGGTCAGGAATTCGAGACCAGCCTGGCCAACATGGTGAAACACCGTCTCTACTAAAAATACAAAAATTAGCTGGGCATGGTGGCACACACTTGTAATCCCAGCTACTTGGGAGGCTGAAACAGGAGAATCGCTTAAACCTGGGAGGCAGAGGTTGCAGTGAGCCAAGATCATGCCATTGCACTCCAGCCTGGGCAACAAGAGCAAAACTCCGTCTCAAAAAAAAAAAAAAATATATATATATATATATATATATATATATATATTTTGCAACTTTACATCCCAACCATACCAAACTACTGAATGCTAGTTCCCTGAATGTTCTTTGGAGTTCTCATATAATACACTCTTGCCTATGCCTGAAAATCCTTACTCTCTTTGCTTGGGTCACTCCATTTGTACTTAAAGACTCAGTCACACCCGTGTTGCCCTAGCACCTTATACTTTTCTCGGTCATAACATGTATTACACTGTACTGTTATTGATTATCTCTCTGACTGTCTCACTAGACCATGAGCTCATTGAGGGCAAGGACTGTTTCTTTTGTCTCTCTACACCCCTGTCTCTCCCATACTTTGCACTTAGCAGGTGTTCAGTAATCAGAAACTCAACTGCCTATCATGCAGTTCTACCTGGTTACATCATAGACACCTCAAAATCAACACATCTAAAGTGAACTCATCTCTCCTTCTACCCATTCTATACATTTAAAACCCTCCTCCTATACTCCCTGATTGAATGTCATCTAGTCTTCCAAGTCAAAAACCTCAGAGTAATTTCTAACTCCTCCTTCTCTTTCATCCCCCAAACCAAGTCCTGTTGATTCTACCTCCAAAGAACATTCCCATTCTGCCCACTTCTCTTCATGTCCACTACCTGTCTATCCAAGCCACCTTCATCTCTCACCTGTAGCACTGCCAACCATCTTCTGTATGGGCTCCCTGCTGCTATTCTTATTCCCTCCAATCTATTATTCACAGAGAAGGATCTCTAAACTTCAGATCTGATTCTGTTACTCCCTGATTAAACCCTAATTATATTACTCCTTGTTTTTGGATAAAGTCTAAACTCCCTAGCTTTACCCAAAGGACTCTCAAGAACTGACCCTCATGTACCTCTCCAACAGGATCTGTTACCACCATCCCTCTGTTACTTTAGGCTCCAACCATTTTGCATTTACTGGGTCTATAGTAATTGCAGCTTCCTAACATTTCTTTTTCATATTTCAATGCCTTTCCTTGTGTTGTTTTCTGCCTAGAAAAGTTAACCCTCTCAAACTCAGCCCAGGTGTAACCTCCTCTGGGAAGCTTTTCCTTACTTCCCAGTCTGGGTTAGGTGCTTGTCTGTTATCCACTACTACCCTGTCAAATCTCCATCATAGTGCTTACACTATATACATATGTCACTCTTTACTGCACTTATCATCTTACTTGTTCTTCTCATCAAAACTAATTTATGAGCTTCTTGATAGGAGAGTTGATGTCTTATTTGATTTTATACCAAAATGCTCAGCCAATGGCTTATGGCAGATGTACAACAAATATTTGAGAAAGTAATGAATGGATAAACATTAATAAATGTCTCTCTGAACTTCATTTTTTTTTTTTTTTTTTTTTTTTGAGATGGAGTCTCGCTCTGTCGCCCAGGCTGGAGTGCAGTGGCCGGATCTCAGCTCACTGCAAGCTCTGCCTCCCGGGTTCACGCCAGTCTCCTGCCTCAGCCTCCCAAGTAGCTGGGACTACAGGTGCCGCCACCACGCCCGGCTAGTTTTTCGTATTTTTTTAGTAGAGATGGGGTTTCACCGTGTTAGCCAGGATGGTCTCGATCTCCTGACCTCGTGATCCGCCCGTCTCGGCCTCCCAAAGTGCTGGGATTACAGGCTTGAGCCACCGTGCCCGGCCTGAACTTCATTTTTGTAGCTATAAAATATCTTCTTTCTTTTGAACACGTTGTCTCTTCAAAGTACAATATATTTGACTGTCATTCAGGTAATATTGATTGAATTTTGAATGCTCTTCACCAGCAAAATCAGACAATTTCTGGAATTGTACCATTTCTTAGAGGTGGTTGGTCCTACCCACTTTTCCCATAGGTAATTTTTATCTCAGAGATTACAATCAGTATTTGGGGGTACCATGCTATTGGTCTCATATACCCACTTTGACCTCTAAAGTGCCTTTCAATACCTAGAGTATATGTTTCACAAAATTGCCCATTTATTTATGTTCTAGGTGTTGTTTGGTATATGATGTTAATTTTCCTCTAGGTTTCTCTCAAGCCATAAGAGTATCAAGTACAGAATTGTTCCATGCTTAATCTTTGGAAATAACATTGATTAAGTAAACGCTGGGCCAGGGATTGAGGGTAGTAATTGATCAGAAATTTAACAAGTGTTGAGCTGCATAAAGTAGATTGTATTTCTTTGAACCGAAAAAGTGGCTAAAACTGAACATCCTGAACATCATTTTCTCTGATATTACCTCAAATTAACAACTTTAATATTATTTTAGAATTGTGTCCCTGAACCTGTTTAATAATTTTAATATTTAACATGTAATTTTTATATATTGCTAAGCATTGTTCTAAGTGCTTTATTACATGTATTGACTCATTTAATCATCTGAAAACTCTGTGAGGTAGGTGCCATTATTATCCCCCTTTTACAGACGATGAGGAAACTGAGTGAGGCACAGGGAAGTTCCCCAAGGTCAAAAGTTATTCGTAACTATCAGACACCAGGTGTATTAATTCAGCTTAATTCAAGGCTCATTTGTTAACCACGTAGTAAATGTAATAGTTGACAGGGTAGACAAAAATTGTATACTTAAGCAAGGATAAATCATAATGTAATAGTGCCATGAGCGAATCGCCTAGGTGAGTCAGGCTCCTTTCAGTTAGTGGGAAATGGAGAAAGATTATGTAGTTAAGGTTATGAATAGCGCAGGAATATCCACTTGGGTAAGTCAGGTTTGTGAAAAATGCAGAAAAAAGGCTTGGTTCTGAGGTGTGTGAAAACAGTCATTCTTTTGTGAGGACTAAGATTACTTTTAGAAGAGGCATCTGATGCGGTGCATTAAACCTAGGGTAATGGTAAGGAAATACACATGTATGAGGCTTCTTAGGAGCAGGGAAAGAGAAAGGTGCCATTTGAAGTCAGTAAGAAAGGGTAACAACGCGCTTTTCCTGCCCTTCCCCCATCTAGAGGATCAGTAAATAGCCTGATTCTACTCAAATTCTTTCCCTACCCAAATTCCCTTGACTACAACTCAGACCTTTTGGATCTGCGCTTTTTAGAAGTACTGTACTTTCACATTCTGGCACCGTAAGCCCGAAACGTCCTTTAGGCAAATGATAGGAGGGAAAAATGTATTCTTGCAATTCAAAACCGACTCGAATCCTACTAGAAAGCTTTATGTTTGCGGACTTTATCGTTCCTCGCCTGTCCGTTTTTTATAAAACGACGCGACACACCTGGCCACACAGCCTCAGATCCTATTCTAACATCGTTCCATCCTGTTACCCTTTTAAGAGGCGGATCCCGCAGTGTCCTTTCCTCCCTCCCAGCCACCTCCACCTCCAGTCGACTGGGCGGAGCTTCACGCTAAAGCCCCAGAGCCCGACGCTGCAGCCGCGGTAGCGGAGAGCGCTGGAGCTTCGAGGAGCTGCATCTGCGGCAACCTGTGTGCTGACGCTACGTGCCTCCTGGCTCCGACCTAGCTCGCAGCTCCCCTGTCTCACTCCATTCCTTCCCCACCTGGTGCGCACCTGCTCAAGGCCAGGGTCCTGCCAAGCGCTAGGAGGGCGCGTGCCAGGGGCACTAGGGAACTGCGGAGCGCGCGCCATGGGGCCGCCGCCTAGGGCCGGGGTCTCCTGCCGCGGTGGCTGCGGCTCTTCCAGATTGCTGGCGTGGTGCTTCCTGCTGGCCCTGAGTCCGCAGGCCCCCGGCTCCCGGGGGGCCGAAGCAGTGTGGACCGCGTACCTCAACGTGTCCTGGCGGGTTCCGCACACCGGAGTGAACCGTACGGTGTGGGAGCTGAGCGAGGAGGGCGTGTACGGCCAGGACTCGCCGCTGGAGCCTGTGTCTGGGGTCCTGGTACCGCCCGACGGGCCCGGGGCGCTCAACGCCTGTAACCCGCACACGAATTTCACGGTGCCCACGGTTTGGGGAAGCACCGTGCAAGTCTCTTGGTTGGCCCTCATCCAACGCGGCGGGGGCTGCACCTTCGCAGACAAGATTCATCTGGCTTATGAGAGAGGGGCGTCTGGAGCCGTCATCTTTAACTTCCCCGGGACCCGCAATGAGGTCATCCCCATGTCTCACCCGGGTGAGTGCAGCTACTAGATTGCACCCCTCCAGACCTCTGCCATGGCCAGTTTCTCTTATTTTCCTCATTGCCCTCCTCGCCCTATCCCCTTGCTCCCAAGGAAAGTGGGTGCTCTTTCTGTCCCCACGGAGTGGGGCAGGGTCCTCCCCGAATTCACCAGGCCTGGGGGTTGGGCAGAAAAAATCCTTCATTTGCCTCTCTGGTGGAAAAGGGTAAGACAAACCGGGTGCAGAGGCTGCCAAATCGAGGACTGTTTGAGCTCTTTGTGTTCCCTTTTCCTGGTTTTTCACAAGGGTGTCTAGCCTTGGATTAAGTGGCGGTGGGCATCGGGTCTTAAATGACCGAGGAGAAGATCACCTGGAAATCTCTTCCTCACTCTGCTGTTTAACAACCTCAGACTGGCAGCAGATTTTCCCCTCCTCTCCGTGTTTTTCTCTCCATGTTTCCTAGGTATCAAATACTAGATTGTGCTACTGTGTCCTGTTAACCTCATTGCAATTTTGGTGGAAACTTTGCTTAGTTCTTGGGTTCTTCTCTGCCCAGTGGTCTCAAGTCCCAAGTGACTGTTGGTATCAGTGCTTTTGTTTGCTCCTGAAAAATCTGATTTAGGTTATTGAGTTGCAAAACAGGTGACTAACGTTCTTGAAAAAGAAGAGGTTTCTGCATGAGGATAGCAAAGGCCTAGACTTTGGAGAAAAAAAATAGTCCAGGTAGTTCTGAATTCTTGGAAATGGTGTGGGGTTACTATTTTTCCCCCTTTGGTTATCCTTCCAGAAACCTTCCTATTTGTGATTAGGTATCCATACCTTATGTATATAGTTATCCTAGACTCTAAAGGACAAAGGGGGAAAAATGGAGAAAAAGGAAGAGACACGTGTAATAGCAGTGTATCATAGTTTTTAAGAGCTGGGCCTCAAGTCAGAGCTTGGTTTAAATTCCTACTCTGTTGCTTACTAGTCCTGTGACCTTGGGCAACTTATTTGAAGTCTTAGAGTCTGGGTTCTCTCATCAGTCAAATGAGAATGAATAATAAGAAAACTTATCCACAAGTTTGCCTTGAGGATAAAATTAAATAATGCCTTAAAGAGTTTAGTGCAGTAAAGCACATCATCCACTCTCAGTAAGGGTTAGCTGATAGGATTAGCCTTCTGGGAGTCACTGGAAGGATGAAGCTTCTTATTTGACTACTGGAGGTTTTCTGTTTATCTTAAAACCTTATGACTGAACCTGCCTAGAGAGCACTTGTATTGAGTGGCTAGATGGCGTAACGGAAAGAACACTGAATTGGAACTCAGGAGATTTGAGTTCTTTTAGCCCCTTCTTTGCCTCTACCAACTTTATAACCTTGTACAAGTTACTCACATGTCAAATGGTTGTATAGGCAGTGGCGGCCAAGTTAGAAGCGTGTACCAAAACGAAACAAAACTAGATCGCTTTCAGATCTAAAATGCTATGATTTTTAGATTTTATATTGATTAAAGGAGAAACTGTATCTCTCTTGGCTGATAATTCATTGATTAGAATGAATTAGTAGCTTTTAGAAGTTCCTGAAAATCAATAATAAAGATGTAATAAAGTTTGTAGTCTTTATATTTCAGTTGACTGTCTAATAGCAAGGGTTTGACTTTGTCTTCTAATGAGATTCATTTGTATGAATGATTTGTAATTGAAGAGTATTTAATTACAGAGTCCTACTTAGACAATTTTCCTTTTACTTCTGTTAAGGGTATTTATCTGATAGTTTTAGGAGACAATAAAATTAACTTTTGCTGAGCTCCCACTATGTGCCAGGCACTCTACATACATAATACTTATACTTTATTGAGAGGCAATATGGTGTACTAAGAAAAACACAGGCATTTTAGTCAAGATTGGGAATAAAATTCTGGATTTACCACACAGTAACTTTGTGTCCTTGGTCGGATTATTTAACTTTACTGAGCCTTGGATACCCCATCTGTAAGATGGAGATAATATTTATGTTGCTGTGATTATTAAGGATAATATATATATATACTACCCAGCTGATAATAGTCACTGAATGTTATAATAGGTTAATGCTAACAGGATGCAAAAAATTAATGTACAAATATATGATTGTGTAACTGTCGATTTGAAGACACGAATACACTGGGAATCTAATTATGGCTGTTGTGTTTCAGGATACCATATAGGAATAAAGCCCTAAATATTGATCACTAAATTACACTACATTCAGAAAAGCATTTTGATACTTTAAAAACAATATTATCTGAGATAAAGGCTATACCAAAGTTTGCCATCAAGCTAACTAGCCAAAACTAGCAAATTACTTGAGGTAAGGAATCACATTTCTCCTTGAACTCCTGGAAAAACTATTTTTCAATATAGGTGGAGAATCACTTTGCATATTATCCACATGTGTTATTGAATATTTGTTTGCAAAGTGTTATATTGTTTGCTTTACTCATTCTTCAGAGTAAGCCTAGGGTTTCCTTTTAATCTCTGGTCAGAAACTTATCTTGGATCATAGTGGCAGAGAGATAGGACTGAGATTTTAAGTATGGATTAATTCATTATATATTGCTGTGAATTACAAAGGGGCCACCAAATGTAGAAAAGCCTTCTGTATCTTCTTTGTTTACAAAATCTCTCTTCATTCACTGTCGTAGGGGACTGCACTTGAATTGTTTGCCCTTGGTTAGAGTTTGTGCTGAGTGTCTGTACTCTCACCTAACTGATTTAGAACAGTAGCTTTAAAATTTTTGTTTAGGAGAAAGAAACTCCACTATATAAGAGCAATCAATTAGGAAAATGAGACTTTTATGTATACCAAAATTTTACGAAAGTTAATTGTAGCCTAGCATCAACTTATGCAGTTTATTTCTGTATTTTGTTTGCAGAGTATTCAGAAAATTCAGATTCACACAGATAAATAATTGCAAATGACAGATGCTTATTGGCAGTTTGGCTTGCAATCTCTGGATATATTTCAGTCAAATCAGTGCAGAAACCTGAAAGGAAATTAGGAGAAAATTTTTATTCCAAAGTGTAAATACTATTCGAATTTCTTATCTTAAAAATGAAAATCAGATAAGAAGTGGCCAAATCTTAAAGTAAGCATTAAAACCATCTAAAATATAAGATTGTCACGAGATACGTTAAGCATGTTCTCACTATGGCACAACAAACTGTTCTGCTTTCGCCAGGCAGATGGGCCTGAGCCTTGCCTGGTGTCTAATTGAGCACAACCCACAGGTTGAAGAGATGTGTATACTTGCTTGTACAATTTTCCTTGAGTCAACATTGTAGGCATGAATTTATTGAAAGACCGGTGCAGAACTACAACCTTCGTAATTCATGAAACGTTTACAAGAGCTTGAAACATATGCAAAGGGATGTCAGGAGAAGCAATATTCCTGAGGGCTGTAAAAAAAAAAAAAAAAAAAAAAAGTGAATGAACCAAGCAGTTTAATTAATGATTTGGGGGTCTTCAATGGGATACAGTTTGATATATAACACAGTTGCTTGTGTACATTGTTGAAAGTTAGTGGAACAGATTAGTTAAGAGGTTGGGCTCTGCCACTTAGTGTTTTTTAAATCTTAGGCCAGTTATTTTACTTCTCTAAGTCTCAATTTTCTCCTATGTAAGGCAGGCATAGTAGTAAACTTGCCTCCTAAGGTTGCTGGGATTCAATGAGATAATGCATATAAGGTGTTTAGCACAGTATCTGACATATAGGAAGCTACTATTATGTTTTAATCACAGTTAAGGTAAATATGCTTTAGAAAATGAAAGTTGAATCCTGTGTTTGTAGAACATAATTGGAAATGAACAGTCTAGAGTACTTCAGAGTCCACATTACCTGAAATTCTAATTTGATCCCTTGAGGTACGGAGGGTAGAATGAATTTTAACAGGAAAAATATCTTTTGGTCCTCCTATGTTTGTTGTACTTTTCTCAAATAACTGCTTCTCCCTCCTGCTACCAATCTTTTTCTGTTCACAGAGGACCTTGGAATAGTATGTTTGTACTACTTAATCACCACCCAATCCCTTCTCAACCATTTTATATTTAAGTTTTATTCTATTTTTTCTAGAATGTTGACTTTGAAAATAAATCTGTTTTTTCTTTTTTTTTTTAGTAGAGAAGCTCAAAAGGGATTGGCCAGTGATGATTAACCAATGTAAAATACTATTCCCAAAGCCATTTTCAGATGTAGCCTTCTTGGTATCTCTGCAGGACTGTATTTGATACTGTTGACTACTTCAAAACTATCCCAAGTAGTGTCTTCCTTCCTTGCCTCTCTTTTGTTTCATTACTATTTTATTAATTCATGCATCTGACACTTCTTCTCACTTGGATCCCAGACTCCTAGTACTCCTCCTCCAATAAATAGCTGCCACATCCTGTTGATTCTGGCACTTTAAACATTCTCACATATGTCTCCTTCTTCCTTGCTTTCAATACCCTGCTTTCAGTTCCAGTGTCTTCTCATGGGAAAAAATACTTAGCCTCTTGATTGGTCTCCTTCCCTCCAGTAGTTTTTTTCCTAGTATGCAGTTCTTCCTCCATGCCATCAGAACACAGCTCTGATCACATATATGCTATTACTTATAAATTTTAGACTACATTTCTCAGCATGGCATATAAAACTCCTAGTAATCTGATCCCAAACTACATTCAAAGCTTTATATGCCTCTTCTTTCATGTTGGTCCCTAAACATTCTCTATTCTTTTCCACTAACATTCGTTTGCTTCTGCTATTGCCGACAGACCTTTTTTTCTTAGCTCTGCTGCTCAAAAATTTACACATCCTTCAAAACACAACACAAATGCCTCCTCATCTTTGAAGCTTTTCTTAATTCTTTCTTTTCCCATTCCCAGCACAGCCCACATCCAAAAAAAGTGTAGTGATCTCTTTTTGTTCAATAGCACTTCCTCTCTTATAGTACGTTCTGCATTTTGCGGGAAACTATTTGTTTACATATTTTACCTTCTACTGGATTATAATAATTTTAATGTTTTGTTAATCTTTGTAATCCCTATAGAAACCTTTGTGCTCTACATGCTTTAGAAATGCTTGTTGAATTGTCTTAAAACACCCAAGAACTCTAATGCCAGAAGGGTCACAAGATTCACTAGAAGAGTATCTAGTGGATTGGAATTCAATTCATTGAGCATTTATCAAAGGTCTGCTGTCTGATAGATACTGTGCTTCTTGCCTGAGTATATAAAATAATTAAGGTAAAGTCCCTGCCCTCTTAAGCAATGTGGAATCTGGTAGAAGGAAGAAGAGCATACAGGAATAGAGTGCACACATACCTCAAGATTGCTGGCTAACTTCTATGGTGATTAGGCTGGTTTTATGGGTATTTAATGGCAAAATGCCCTAGGTAACAAGAAAATAATGACAGATGAGTTTTCATATTGAGCTTTCCCTGTGCTGTTTTTTTTTTTTTGATCTTTTAAAAACTACACCAGCATTCTCTTTATGTCTCCAATTAAAATGCTTCCATTGAACATGTTGGTGAATGTTAAATTTCATAAAGTAAGAATCTTTTTTTAAAAAAAAGGAAAATAGAGTCAGCACCCTGTATCTGTGTCCACATCTATGGATTCAGCCAACTGAAGATCAACAATATTTGGGGGAAAAGAAGCATCTACACTGAATATGTACAGACCTCATTTTCTTGTCATTATCCCCTAAATGATATAGTATAACAACTATTTATATAGCATTTACATTGTATTAGGTATTATAAATAATCTAGAGATGATTTAAAATATATAGGAAGATGTGCACTGGTTATAAGCACACACTGAACCATTTTGTATAAGGAAATTGAGCATCTGTGGCTTTTGGTATCATTGGGAGGTCCTGAAACCAATCCCCCATGGATACTGAGGGATGACTGTATAGCTTGATCAGTGAATTGTTTTCTAAGCACATAAATAACTTTTCTACCCTCAGTCCCTGAAAGATATGTGTTTTCAATACAGAATGCCACATTTTAACTCTGTTCACACTCTTAAATGGACAGAAGAGAGGAGAGTACTAAAGACATTTTCTAAGTAATTTTCTGATTATAAAATTAACTGTTACAGAAAACTTGAAAAATACAGAAAAGTGTAAAACTAAAATACCCATAATTCTACGACAGATGACACCATTAATATTCCTTCTTATCTTGATTTCTGTACATAGGCATAACTTTGTATTCTACTTTTATAACAGTTATTTTTTATAAATATTAATGTAGTATTAATAAAATACAGAAAAAAATGGAAAATAAAAGACATACAAATCTGTTTTAGCATTTTGAGGAGTTTTTCAGTCATCTTTTTTATTATTATTTATTTTTTATTTTTTGGGACAGAGTCTCACTTTGTCACCCAGGCTGGAGAGTACAATGGTGCGATCTCAGCTCACTGAAACCTCCTCCTCCCAGGTTCAAGTGATTCTCGTGCCTCAGGCTCTCGAGTAGCTGGGATTACAGACCTGTGCTAACATACCCGGTTAATTTTTGTAGTTTTAGCAGAGACGGGGTTTCACCATTTTGACCAGGCTGATCTCTAACTCCTGACCTCAAGTGATCTGCCTGCTTTAGCCTCCCAAAGTGCTGGGATTACAGGCGTGAACCACCGCGCCCAGCTTGTCATTTTATGATTTTGCTCTGTATGTAGATATATTATTTAAAGAATTATATACTATATATACTAGTTTTGTATACTACATTCTGTTGTAAGAATTTCTCATGTATCTAGAAATAGAAGATGGTCCTCTTGTAGTTGAAGGTTGTGGTCATTGACTGAGAGTTGGGGATTGAGCCTCTCTTTCTTTAGCTACCAGAAAGGAAGTGCAAAAATGGAGATGGGGAGGGTTGTGAATTGGGGCATTTAAATAAAAAATATGCTCCACCGATGTTTACATTGAAATATACTTGCTAGCCAAAAACATGGTCTGATCTAACCCATATGCATTGCCTATTGTGGCCTTGGTATTTCTAAGGATTTGATCACCATTTGTGCTTCAGTTCATTTTCTCCCCCAATATTCCCATAGGTAATGCCTTTTTCTTTTTTGTTTTTTTATATCTTCTTCACAATTGAGGTTTGCACGTGGTTTCCCCTGTTGCTTTTAATTAGCTTTTCTATTATAATGATGGCTGCTGAACTATAAACTATTGTTGGGGTTTGCCCCAAAGTTTATTTGATAAGGCACCATAGGTATTTCCTGGGAATAAATAATTTTTGTATATGTAAGTTTTATCGAAGTATAATATACATCCCAAAAAGGTACATAAATCATTGATTTATAGCTTAGCAAAATTTCACAACTGAGCACACCTGTGTAACCAGTGCCCAGCTCAAGAAATAAAATAGTACCAAACTCCAGACAAGCACCTCACACTCCAATATGAAGAATTTTTGATGTAGCACAATTATCAACTTTGTTTCCTGAGGGAATGACCTCTTGCAGCATGTGGTAGGAGCCCAATCACCCATAGAAATAGTCTTCTCTTCACTGCATTGGAGTTATTTTATGGTGGTGATTCTCAGCTACATACTGTAGGGAGTTATTACCAAGCACAGAGTACATGTACCTTTCCATGCAGTTACTAAGCCAGTTCAGAATTGCCACACTTTGCTGTACACCACCATCTTGGAGCCCTGTGGGCAAAGTGGAACACAAGGGCTCTTTGTTATGTTGTTTCCTGTTCTGTCCTTTCCTTTTTCAGCTGTGTGTGTGTCCTTCTATGCATCATAGCATGTAGTTACTGCTTGAATTTACCCCTAGGCTTAGTGCAATATTGATTTCTTTCTTAAGGAAAGTTTGGTGATTCATGCTGACCTGTGGGAAACTGTATTTGATGAAGGTTGTTAGCTCCAGAATCTGCTCATGAATTACTTGCTTTCAATATTTGAATGACCAAGTTAGGTACAAATCAGTAATTTTGAGTTAACCCTATTCATTTTGACCTTTTGAAAGAAGATAGTCCTTGAAGTCAATAGTTGATATATGTTTCTCTTTAGATGTTAACTTGTCATTTCCGACAAAATGTTGCAATAGCTTAGTTAAATATTGCCTGCAACTTAAAGCATCTTAGCTTTTAAAAAGAAAATACATCCATAATGTTAATATTATTGGTGAAATTGTGGGAGAAAGTATTTGTTCTCTTCATTATTACTTTTCTATATTTTCTGACTTTTTTATAATGAATGTTTTACTTTTATAATCAGAAAAAAATAGTAATTTTAAAGAACCCAAAATATTCCAAAATTATTGATAGATCCTAAAGAAAGCATTACTAATGTGACTATAGCGACAACAGGAACAAAGCATATCTGATCATAGAAATGATTTATAAACTATTATGAGAATTTAAGAATTGCTTTGGCCTTTTGAATATAGCTATCTAATCCATATGATAGTTGGTGTTACCTTTTATTGTTAACACTGGTTTCTTCATGTGCCTTGACCACTAAAAGAATTTTCAGGACTGACTTTTCTTATTTTAATATGGAATCTTTCTCTTCTCTTTACCCATTGTATCACCAGCTTTTTTATGATCCCCCCCGCCCCGCCAACACACACATACATAAAAAAATGCACATTCCATGACTTTCTTTGTATTTTGGGGTTTTTTTCCCATAAGAGGCCTACTTACCCTCATTAGCCCCCTTCAGTATCCATTCTACTCAATAATGTTAAGATTAGTGCTAATAGCTTAGTATGAAGAATTCAATATATTGGTAATTTTCATCCATGAGACACTGACTTCATCTGACGGTGATAGATTTTGTCATTCTAGAAAATAGGAGGAAATTGTATTAGATTAGGGGCAGAAGGGAATCATGATATTCTTATTTTACACTTTATTAATGATAGAACATACAAGCTCATTTAAATTGAGTTACTTGGTTTTAAAATGAGCATTTCCCTTGGGATTTTATTCTGCTACATAAAATTCCACTAGTTGGCGGTTTATACAAGAAACAGTCAAATTCAAAGGTTGCTTTGGTACCACTTATTTTCCTCTTAGAATGTATTTTGTGTCATACTTTTCTACCCTCTTCCTCTGTCTTTCATAACATGGTTAATTTTACCTTAGGTAATCTTACACATACATACACACCCCTCTTAGAGCTTCTTTTTCCTTTTCAAAAATTTTGTGCTTCCTTCTATGTGATTCCACCTCTTTGATGTAGTAGTAAACATTATAGCAAACTGGTACTCTCAAAATCTAATGACCTTGAATGTGTCCATAACTTACTCCCATAAATTCTATAAAAACCACCCATTAACCATATAATTCTCCTGATTAAATATGCATTTCCTTCATGTACCAGTATTCAAGATAAATTTTATGTGCTTTTGTTTCTTTTACTTTAGATATTGCAGTGATACTGTTTTCTAAAAAGCTTTATTACAAATATGGGTTAAATAATAATTTATATTTGCTTTGCAGTTTTTTGTCCTCAATAATCTTTGGACTCATTTGAGAACCCAGTGTTTAGCAACATTACTATGGGAAAATACGTTGTCTCTACTTCCAAAGAACTAGGTTACAAATGAACTTTTGAAACATAACCCATTAGTGTTTCTGTTGTGGTTGTTCATTATGATAGCCCCATCGAGTATGGATTATTATATTCTTCCCAACCATGCTGGTTTAGGGAGTTTTAATTCAGTTTCTTTGTCATGTTGACCAAAGTTCCATCTCACTTTTTCCATGTACTTCACCTTAAAGACTACATTTTGTTTTCTTAATCTTTGAGGATCTCAGATATTGACTTATCTTAAGAGCATTTGTAATGTCCCTAAAAGTCTTAAGAATGTATCTTAACTTGATATGTGGCTTAGTTAGCCATCAATAGATTTTCAAGTACGGTTGTCCATTGGTATCCGTGGAGGATTGGTTCCAAGACCTCCCGCATATACTAAAATCCACAAATACTCAAGTCCCTGACACAAAATGGCATAGTATTTGTATATAACCTATGCACCTCCTCCTATATGCTTTAAATCATCTCTAAAATACTTATAATACAATGTAAATGCTATGTAAATAGTTGTTAAAATGCATTGCTTAGGGAATAATGACAAGAAAAGAAAGTCTGTACATGTTCAGTACAGGCACTTTTTTTTCCCAAATATTTTTGATCCTTGGTTAGTTGACTCCATGGATGCAGAACTCATGGATATGGAGGGCTGACTATACATCTCTTATCTTTGAAGATTTCAACAGTCACTTGGATGAAAGCTAGAAAGAAATGTGATTATATTGAGTGAGGTTTTCATTCATAGAACCATGAGCAATCTATATTGAACACAATTCCAAAATACTTTTATAGGTGTGTTTCAATCAGATTCTTTCATCGTCAGTTCATTTGGCAAAAGGGCAGGATATGTAAGAAAGACTCAAACTGGCTGGTGTGAAATCAATTACCTCCCTTCGCACAAACCATAACTGCCATTACTTTTGCTGCTCCTTTATGGCTGATGCTTTTTGGTTGAACTGGCTAACAAGACAAAAGAATTGACTTTCTTTGAGTAATGTAATTAAAGGCCAACAGATCATCCTTTGATGGTAAGGAAAGCTATTTGATTCCTCTGTTTTTATTTCAACCTGTTGTACCAAGGTGAATGTGTTCCATTTGAAATTGGGAGACAGCATATTGCAATGGAAGAAGGTGTCCTTGAGTCAGAAAACTTGATTTGAATTCCAGCCCTACCAATTAATAAATATGTGATCCTGGGCAAGTTCTTAACCTAGACCTTATTTATCTTATTCATCAAAGGGGGGATAATAATACCTACTTATTCTATGATATTATAAATCAAGTGTTTTGGCAGGTAGTGAGCGCTTAGGAAATGCTGGTTCTCTTGAAACTTTTGCTAACAATTTCATTACTAGTAAACATAATACTTCTCCATTGGTTATTATAGATATTTACTACCACATTTTGAAATATGTAATTGTTTCATATGTAGAAGCAGAAAAACCTAACATCAATATTGCAGTTTTTCTGGGCAGTTCCTGAAAAATGCAAGAAGAAATCACATAATCAAGAAACTGAAACGACTATATTATCTTCCTTCTCCCTGGTGTATTTCCATTTTAAGCAAAAGCAAAACCTTAAAATCAAGATATTGAGCTCTAACAATGGAAATGGCTATGACCTTTTTGCTGGCATAGTGGTTAAGAAGAGGGGACTTAGGAATCAAATGGATTTGGTATGAGTCCCAACTCTATCATGTAAAACTTTGTGACCTTAACCAAATTAAACTAAGACTCAGTTTCTTCTCCCACAGAATGGATAATATAATTGTCTTTATGTCATAGGATTATTGTAAAGTGTAAATTAAATAATGTATGTACAGTGCACATCCTGGTTTATTAAAGGATAGCTTAACCATCTCCTCACCCTCATCTGTAGCCCCCCTTTGGAGATTGGCAGTGTATATCACTGCAGGGCTTCTTAGAGCCTCTAATATGCAAAAGAAACCTTGTTTGACTTTGTTCAATGCATTATTTTCTAAATTTATCTGCAGAGCCCTTTTTGTCTTTCCAAATACTTAACATCTGAAATATGATTTGGGTAGCACTGATTGTCAGGCACTTAACAATTTCTCTCTCCTCTCCTCTCCTTTCCTCTTGTCCTCTCCTCTCCTCTCCTCCTCTCCTTCCTTCCTTCCTTCTTTTTTTCTGACTTTTTTTTTTTTTTTTTTTTTTTGAGACGGAGTCTTGCTCTGTCACCCAGGCTGGAGTGCTGTGGCACGATCTCGGCTCACTTCAACCTCCGCCTCCTGGGATCAAGCGATTCTCCTGCCTCAGCCTCCTGAGCAGCTGGGATTACAGGAGTGTGCTACCACGTCTGGCTAATTTTTGGATTTTAGTATAGTCAGGGTTTCACCATGTTGGCCAGGCTGGTCTCAAACTCCTGACCTCAAGTGATCTGCCCATCTTGGCCTCCCAAAGTGGTGGGATTACAGGCATGAGCCGCCATGCCCGGTCCTCATATTTTAACTGTATCAAGGTTTTGTCAATGTCAGAGACTAACCAATAAAGTTAACCTCAGTATGATAGGAACAGAATATATTCAACTGTGATGACAAATATTCTTTTTTGTACTAATATGGTAGCTTTTATATCAGGTTTATGTGGCTTTAAAGTGCAGTTCTACTTGCTGTGTTAATTCTCTTTACTGACTTTCAGAAACAATTTGTAGTGAAAAGATAAGGACATAAGTAAGACAGATTCATATTTGGTTTTATAATTAGTGGGTGGGCCGTAGTGTAGAAGCTAGCTTTTTTAATATGTCATATAGGAGGAAATTTAATATACTCAAGTACTAGAATGTTCTTTTTTATAAAATTTTTGGTACCTGTAGCATATCAAAAGTCATGCAGAGGCATACCAAATTCTCCTTTTCTCTAATTTGGATACATAATGGAATAATAACTAATTGGACTACTGGAACTCATGCACCCTTGGATTTTGTGGCCAGGTCAAAATGAATACCTAATCTCTCAACATAACATTCTTCCTAACTTTAATGACAAATGCAATTTCCAACCCAATCCCCATATTAAAAACTATACCTGAAGAAAATGCATATAAGAAGCAACTCCAATTTCAATAAAAGTTTGAATGCCCCTTTATGACCAGCATTGTGCTGAATGTCGTAGTAGGAGAAGGGGTGTGAGTAAGCAGCATGCTCAAAACAACAATGATACTGTTTTTTCCTTCCTGGGACCTCACATTTTTAGCTTCTGTTGTTGTTTTGTTTGTTTGTTTGTTTTGCCTAATAATATTTTAATCTGGCACTTAAATATTTGTCAATTTAGGTAGGGCTTTCAGATCTACACAAAAAGTTGCATTGACTAGAGTTTGGCAACATTTAAGGTACAGAGTACCGGGACCTTTCATGCATTGTTGTACTAGTTCCACCTGGTCTGAAAGGTTCAGGATAAAGTGGTGAAGATCATGTCCCAGTTTATTGTAAGTCTAGGCTATGACCTACGTCGGTACCCATATGTTTGCTCCTAAATAAACAATTGAATATCAGTGGAATTCTCCTTTACAAGGGCTTACATTGTAGGAAAATACAACCAACAAGTATTTTTTAGTTTTTATTTTTAGAGACAGGGTCTTGCCCTGTCATCCAGACTGGAGTGCAGTAGTGCAATCATAGTTCACTGCAGCCTTGAACTCCTGGGCTCAAGCAATCCTCCCATCTCGGCTTCTCAAAGTGCTGGGATTATAGACATGAGCAACCACACCTGGCTAGAACTGAAAAATAAAGTACAAAAGGAACACCATAATTTCTAATGATCATTTGTATAAATTTTCTCTTCCTAAAACCTCAAAATCTCCTGTTTACTCCTTTTTTAAAACTTCCCGACAAATAATCTAATTATTTTTAACCACTTGTATATATCTTATTAGTCATAATTTTTTCACCTTTTCTCATTAAATAGTCCTATCAGATTCTGAACAGCTCTTTATATTTCATAGTTTATAATCCCAAGGAATTGAAAATGTTGATGCTGTAGAGTTTACTGACTAGCATTCTTCCAGAAAACATAAATAAATAGCAACTGCAAATGTTAAATCTGATTTCTAGAAACCTTACCACCCCAAAACAAAAACAATAACAATAGAAAACATTGGCATGAAAATTTTAATTTAATTACAGAATACCCTATTTACTCATATAATAACATATATACTATAACTTCTGCATGGCCTTGAAATAGCATGTCTTATTTTTTTCCTCAGTATCAGCACAAATTTAAGGTTTTATAGAGACTCAACCTGTTCTGGATGCTTCAATGCTTCTCTTTTATGCCCTCTGAAATTCCTCATAACTGCCCAAGCCATCAGACTCCTAGTGAACCAGGATGACTGTGTTTTAACTTGAGCTTTGGGCTAAAATGGCATCTGTACCAGCATCTGAATGGAAGTTTGAAATTGAGGTGTAACAAAGCCCCATGTTGGAAAGGGATTATTTGTCACCCATTAGTGCAGCTCTGAAAGTATAGTAATTTCAACAGAATCAGCACTGTAGCAATAAGCATTCCACTAAACCCAAGATCTATAGGATAGAATTGGTATTTAATTTTTTATCTGTTTTTGTGATATGTCTTTGCTGTAGGCAGACATGTCTTGTCTAGATATGCCATCTTTATATAGAGAGAGGAGGCACACCTTAGACTGTTAACCACAGTTATCTTCAAAAGATGAATTTGTTTTCAGATTAAATCAAAATTCAAATTATCACTAAATATATCATACTTAAAATTGCATTCATCAGAAATTTATTTGACATGTGTTATGTGGTGGGCACTCTGCTGGTTGCTGTAGATACAGTGATGAAAGACCTGGTCCCTAACATGATGTTCATAGTTTATGAAGGACAAATAAACCAGATAACTTCAAGGGAAGTCTGTAGTAAATAGTGTAAAAGCAGGACATCTAACGCAGTCAGGTCAGAATCCTATAAAAGGAGGTTTAATTTTATTCTGTAAGTGAAATGGAGCTCCTTAAGGGTCTTTTGAAAAAGAATAATGTACTTTTCCTTTTAGAAATATTTCGTTAGTAGCCATGAGGAGAATGAATCAGAAGTCTAAGACTGGTGCTTAGAGACCGCTTAAGGGGTTGTTAATGGTGATTTTAGTGAAAGATAATGGTGACAATGGAGATATATTATAACAGGAAAGGAATGGGACTATTTCTGATATAGCAAATTTTTAAAATTCTATTTGAAGTACATTACATACTGATGAAAACAAAAATAATTCTATTGGCAGAGTTTTTCTCTGCATGGTAAAGGATTGACATTGATCTGGACAGAGGGACTGGACTGCTATCTTGAAACTCTTTGACCTTAATGTTGGTAAAGCTATAAACAAACTCCAGTCCAGTATTTCTCAATGTATTTTCCACAGACCACATGCAGCAAAATAACCCACAGAACTTGTTAAACCTGCAGATTCCCAAGCCCCACCCCAGACATACTGAGTGAAGGAATGGGGCCCAGAGAGCTCAGTGTTTTAACAAGTTTTCCCGGTCATTCTCCTGCATATTAACATTTGAGGATCATCGATCTAGCACAATGGTTCTGAAATTATGATCTGGGGACTACTAGTCTCTGAGATTCTTTCAGGAGTCCATGAGATCAAAACTATTTTTATAATAATACTTACACATTATTTGCCTTATTCACTGTGTTAATATTTACACAGATGATATAAAAGGAATGGTGGGTAAAACTGCTGGCACCTTAACACAAATTAAGACTGTGGCACCAAACTGTATTAATTGTATTCTCTACCTCCATGCACTTCAGGAAACAGAAAATGCTAGTTTCACTTAAGAATGCCCTTGATGAATCAAAAAGAATAATTTTATTAAATCTCTACCCTGCACAACTATGTATATAGTGTGTGTACATATTGATGTATGTATATGTATACGCACATATATATACATGTGCATATATACACATACGTATGTATTTCTATGTCACGAAATGGGAAGTAGGCATACAGCACTTCTACAGCATACCAAAGTATGATGGTTATCTGAAGGAAAAGCACTTGTATGGTTGAGTCATGAGATGAAATAGCCACTTCAAACACCTCTTTAACTTGAAGATCTACTGACAAACAACAGTTATTCAGACTTTAGTCCTATTTGGAAGACATTTTCTCAAAAGTTAACTAGGTGAGCCTGTCATTTCAGGAAAATAAATGACAGTATTTGTTGCCAATGATAAGATTTAAGTTTTTAAGCAAAAGTCAGAATTTTGAAAAAATTTTATCTACTGTGTAAGCATAACTTCCCAATACTTAGACTTTTCTAATTGGATAAATGGTGATATTAACAACTGACTTTTTTGTTATTGTTTTATCTTGAAATGAATCACCATATAACTGCACAACTCAGCGAATCTGCATAACTGAGTCTGCGTAACTGGGATCTACGTAACACAGTGAGCCAATATTTTCCAAATGACCAATGCATGATATTACAAAACCCCAATATAAATAAAAGATCCATTCAATGTGTGAGATAGACCAATGGATTTTCATTTAACCAAGTAGAAAGAATTCATTGATATTGTTTCAAATTCTACCTTGCACATACTATTTAAGAAACTACCATTTGTTGAGTTTCAGTGTAGTATCAAAGGAGAATATCTACAGTTATCTGAAAATGCTATTAAGACATCCCTCAATTTTCCAGTTGCATATCTGAATATAGATTTCCTTCTTGTGCTTTAACCAAAACAACATATCACTATAGATCTCATGCAGAAGCAGCTATGAAGATTCAGCTATCTTTTATTAAGTCTGACATTAGAGGTTGGCACAAATGAAAAACAATGCCACTCTTTCTTGTGACTTTTTTTGGGAAATGTAGTTATTTTTAATACAATTAGGTTAATTAACATGAATTTATGATTATTTTAAATGAGAGTGTGTGTGTGTATTTTTTTTTTTTTTTGAGATGGAGTCTCACTCTGTAATTTTTTGTATTTTTAGTAGAGATGGGATTTCACCATGTTAACCAGGATAGTCTTGATCTCCTGACCTCATGATCTACCCGCCTCGGCCTCCCAAAGTGCTAGGATTACAGGCGTGAGCCACCACCCCCAGCCGAATAAATAAATATTTTTAAAATTCCTCAATGTTAATTTCTAATGTGGTAAATATCAGTAGAAATACTCTACATAAACAGAAGTTCTTTGGAGTTCTCAATAACTTTAAAGAGTGTAAAGGGGTCCTGAGACCAAAAAATTGGAGAATTGCTGATCTAGCCCTTAGGTTCTATGTGATACGTTAAACATAACCACTAGTGGAAGTCAGAATACTTCAAGCAGGATCAGGTGTTTTATATAATATTTCTAAGAATTGTTTACCTATGAGTGTGACATGTCATCCATAAATTATCCATCTGTGACCTTTTAAACAGCGTCATTTCTAATTCCCTAATGTCTTTAATATACTGTTTCTTGAGGACTCCATCTGCCAGATAATTTTTGTGCTATATCAAGTATGTGACCCATTCCGTAATGTATTATCGCCTTCAAAAACTATAACAAAATTATCTAGAGGTGCAGGGCAGAAAGGCAACTTGCTGTACTCTGCATTAGCTGTGTGCCTTTGTTGATTTAAAAAAAAAAAAATGGTAATAAAGGTGACTTGGGTCACATTCCCTGCGACACACCCTCCCTCCAAAAGATGATCTGTAATAATCCAGAATATTAAGAACCATTGCTTTAATCAACAGCTAATCTGTACTAATGCCTATTCTGCAACAGACTAGATTTTAACAAAAGGCTAGATAGGAGGTGTCTTAGTTCATTTGTGTGGCTATAAATTAACACCTGAGGCCGGGTAAAGAAAGAAAAGAAATCTATTTGGGGGCCAAATAAACCATATTCAAACCATAGCAGGAGGATAATCACTTTATACAGGTATACAGGGGTAGGCAGTACTGATTTGGTCTGGTTCCTAGTGAAACACTGATATATATTCCAGATACTTTTAAGAAATCATTTGTGTATTTGTTTCTTTGATGAGGTACACTGATAGTATATATATATATATATATATATATATATATATATATATATATTGCAAGAACTGCTATGAAAGAATCAAGAAACGCAAATTTGGTTCATCTGTGACTGAGACCAGTCAAAAGGAAACAAAAAAAGTTGCCACTAAACAGGACTTTGAAGAAAGAGAGGCTAGTTTGGCTTAAAAGTTTAGTTGTTTTTTTGTTTTTTTGGTTTTTTTTCTGTTTTGAAAAAGCACTACTTAGGATTCTTGGTCTGATGAGGTTTGGTATCACCCTTTGAAATAGTTGTCCTTCCCCAGTTACCTGAAGAGTTTGGGATATAGGAGGAAAAGCCAAGCCTTTGAAAAGCTACTGTGGACAAAATGAATATTTAGAAGTCCACTTGAATTGGTTCCAGATTTTATAATGGAGGAAATGTTTGTTATGTTGGAACTCTTTACACGTAGATCTTGTTCATTCTGGATATCAGCAAATTCAGAAGTGCTGACCCTATTGTATTATCAGGATGTTTGGACAGTATTTAATGTAATTTTAGAAGAACTACTTTGCCTGTCAGTTGCCCTTATTATTCTCATTGTGAATAACCTCTCTTTTCTAATATTAACATATTAGAATATTAGAATATTTTCTAATATTAACATATTAGAAAATGTTGGTTGAAACAGATACTGGAACAGCTTCCGTCACCTTGTATTTTGTGTTTCAATGCCAAGGTGCTGTAAGTATGCTATCACTATGCTTCGAATATTTAATATATTGTAAAAATGTTTTAGAATTTATTTTACATTTTGACACATTAATATTAAATATGGGGGAAAAAAGGTCCAGAAGCACAGAACTTACTACATAGTTGGTGCTTAATAAATATTTGTTCAGTGAATTTGTGTTTACAAATAAGATTAGAAAAAAACCATAATATCATTAGCTTTTTGAAAGAAATGAAAGAAGTTGGCCACCAGCAGGATCCTACATCAGATTTCTATAAGTTGTGAGTAATAATTTTTCCCCAATAATGCCCAAGATAGACATTTTTGTATTAACGTTTTAATTGAATGATATTCAACAACAATAAATAAGAGTTGCTATAGCTTATTTCATTACCTTTGTTCCCAAGATAGGCACATGCCAAAACCTTTTTTCACTGTTAAACGTTTGAAATGGAATCTCTATTTCTTCTTCTACTTAATTGCTATGTATTTCTAATGTGCCCCTTCTCCTAAGATATTTTAGATAGCAGAATGAAAATGTGATAAAATTCTAGCCATGTCTTGTTATTATTAATGACTGTTAAGCTTGAGAATTTCTCATAGAATTGGAATCTATAACCACTATATACATTTGTTGTATCAAGATAAGTGTTCTTTAAGTTGTAATGGACTCAGGAATTTGTATTTAAGTAATAAGAGTCCAGATTAACTACTCCTGATGACTAAATTGTCAAATACAAAGTGGTATAAATACACTGGAATTAGAAAAATGACAGCTTTTTCTGCTATTCAACTCTGAAAATGTATTTATTAGATATAAGATTTATGAATAAATCCTTGATTGATCGCCACAAATCAGATAGGCATTTAACAAATAAATTTTATAGTTTGTGTTAATGATTTTTGCCTAACAGTCCATGAAAGAAAAGGGTGTGAGTGATCTCACAATTACCTTTGAAACAAAGTACAGATTTAGAAAGATTGAAATCTTGAAAAGACAGCTGTTCTGTGATCGGAGTTTAGACTATAAGTTTGTTGTCCAATTATCAGTTTTTCTCATCAGAAACTTTTAGCAAATTAAGGACTTTTTCTTTTCTTTGAGATGAGTGCTATGTTTGTTTAGAAAAATAGGGTGAAATTAATAAATGATTTGGAGATTCTATAAGGATAGAAGAAGAAATGTAGTGATGTTCCTTTGCCAGACTTGATTATAGAACTTTAGAAATGTAGCACAGCCTGACCTCCTTCATGCAGAAGATGCAACCCAATCTTCTGATCCCATTTGAGTTACTTTGGCTACATTATACTGTTTCTCCCAAACTGTAGTCTGTTTCAGGTTACCAGTTTTTAAATAAAGAACACTATCAAGTTAAGAAATATCAAAACCAATGCAAAACAATTTGTTATTTTACAAATTATTGGACATTGAAGGAAAATAAATTTTCCTTTTTATTCTACTTGTATCAGTTTGAAATGTGATTTGGGAATTATTTTTTTCTACTACTGGCCATAATAGTAGATATATGCAATTCATTTCACTGGTTTGGATCATATTCTTCCTAGTGGTGAATATATAATATACAGAAGATATTTGCAAGTACCTAGAGGGCAGGGACTGCACTTTATTACTCTCTGTAGTCCCACAGGCTAGCATAGTGCCAGGCATTTGTATAGATATTCAGAAAAACACTTAATGAATGAAATTAAGAGTACTGTCTTTCTTCTGTATAACTGATCCACAAGAAAGTTAATTGAACCATACCTTTGATCTTATTAATGCTACGTTTTAATCAACTAAGCTATGTAACCCATTTTTGGCTTCTTAATCCTGGTACTTTCCAAAGGAAATAGTTGTTACAGTTAAATTTTGGACAGAAAAGTGGAAAACTCTAGAACTTGTAAAGGAATCTATGTCTTAGCATATCAACATTGGTTTTAAAGGTCAGCAGTCAACGTTTTGAGGAAAAAAACCATAATTTTACAGACTGTGGTAAAATTGATTCCATTTATATAATATGGCGTTGTTTTATTATGAGAGAATAACAAAATTTACTGATAAGCAAAACTCAGCAATATAAACAACATAGACTCAGTGATATGGTGTCTGTTCATGGGACCTGTGTTCTTGAGGGCCTGAACTCCTGTTGTCAAAGATCAATTTTTATGAGCACTTAAAGAAATGCCTTGATATTGCAGCACTATTTACAATAGCCAAGATATGAAATCAGTTATCAAAAGATGAATGGATAAATAAAATGGGGTATGTATACACAATTTAATACTATACAGCCTTAAAAAATGAAATCCTGTCATTTGTAGCAACATGGATGAAACTAGAGGATATTGTGTCAAATGAAATAAGCCAGGCACAGAAAGACAAGTATCACATGTTCTCACTCATGTGGGAGCTAAAAAAGTGAATCTCATGAAGATAGAGAGTAGATTGTTGGTTGTCGGAGGCCAGGGAGGGATGAAGATAAGTGTACAAAAATACAGTTAGACAGAAGAAATAAGTTCTAATATACAGTAATACAGTAGTGAATAACTTATAGCTAAAAGAATTGTAATATTCTCAACACAAAGAAAAATAAATATTTGAGATGACAAATATCCTGATTACCCTGATTTAATCATTACATATTATATACAGTTATGAAAATATCGCACTTATCACAAAAATATGTACAACTATGATATATCAATTTGTAAAAAAGGAAATGAATTTTTTCTCAGGCAAAAGATTATATTTCAATCATATCTTTGAAAAAAATGCCATCCTTCACATTTTCCAAATCTTGTTTAATATGAGAAAAGCTTCTGGTCCTGTGTATGTTTTAAATGTTCTCTTCGCTTTCTATTCCCTAACAGACTGAAAATCAGGGAGATAAAATATCTATGATAAATTCTGAACATGACCACATCTAAATTGCTTATAATAAATAGCTAACTTTAGATACTGAATGTTTTGGGTTCCTTTAAAAAGATAACTTACAAAGTCACTAATTTTAATTTGAGAGGTTTGGAATTCGCCGGTGCATTATAAGAGCCCCTTTCCAATATTTTAAGGATAGAGGAAAGCTAAAGGGATAAAGAGGCTCAACAAGGCCTGCTGTAGCAACAGAAACACACAACACCACACAAAAAAGCACACACACTAAAAGGGTTTTTTTTATTGTTCCACAAAGGAAGTTTGATTGTTCTTCCTTGGAGTTTCAGGGTACATATTTTGTGGTTTTCAAAAGGGTAGCAAGTAGAGACACTTAATTTGGGAACGTGCATGGATTTTCACTAGTTTTTAAACATAAGTATGAGGCCAGCCATGGTAGTTCACACCTGTAATCCCAGCTCTTTAGGAGGCCATGGTGGGAGGATAGCTTGAAGTCAGAAGTTTGAAGCCAGCCTGGGCAACATAGTGAGACCCCTGTTTCTACAAAATAAAAAAATTACCTAGGTGTGATGGTGTACACCTGTATTCCCAACTACTCAGGAAGCTGAAGCAGGAGTATCACTTGAACCTGGGAGGTGGAGACTGCAGTGAGTGATCGTGCCACTGCACTCCAGCCTGGGCAACAGAGCAAGACTTTGTTTCAAAAAAAAAAAAAAGGAAATTAGGTGTTCACAAGTGAAAAGAATAGCAAAGTAAAATAGTTACAAATTTTGAATTGTATTTAGTTGTGGTTAAGCTTTTTTAAGACTAGGTAAGTTCAGTAGTGAGAAGTGGGGAAAGAGTAGAATAAGCAGTTCAATCTGTAACTGACTGAAAAATTAATTGTACTTAAGTTTTGAATCTGTGATGTGGTGAGCTTGTTCAGTCAATTGTACACATTTCGTCCTAATTCCACATTTATGTGGCTATGGTGGGAGTATTTACACCACAGAAACTGGCACAACTACAAATTAGGGCTTTCTCCAACCCTGAGAGCGGATTTCTAAACATTTACTACTGCAGAATGACCCTATTTAATTTTCACTATTAAAGTTAAATAACAGCTTTAGGTTTCATTGAAGATAACTAGTGTAGAATGATGAAGAGCAGAAATACCAGAGCCAAACTATCTGGGTATCAATACCATTTCATTTACTAGCTTGTGTTATCCTAGACAATTAGTCAATCTTATCATTAATGGGGATAGTAGCAATGCCTACCTTATAGGGTTGATGTGAGGATTAAATATGTTAAGGGCCTATTTTATAGATAAATCTTATCTGGCAACCTCAGTAATCCACAGAATAGCCAGGATTCAAGAAATAAACAAAAACATCACTGAGCAAGCAATATAAACATCAGACAGAGGGTACTTGCCCTGAAGCCCACAAGTTTTCTCTAGGAGCTTATTTTACTCTTTCTGTAGAACCAAGCTTGATTGTCTTTTCTGAGCCAAAGGTTTATTAGAAGCATGACATCACAAAAAAAAGAGAGGAGAGATGCTGCTAGAAGCAACAACTGAAGTGAGAACCTTCCTCCCTGAAAGAATATTATCCAATGTGAGAACTCAAAAATGAGTCAGACTGCTTGATTGCTAAGGTCTGTTCCATTTCCAAAAATGTATGACAAGAGTGAAAAACTGCAAGTTTAGAAACAGATAATCTTATTACTATGTTAAATAATGGCATACAAAGATAATCCAGTGTCGATAATAAATCATAATCAGTATCTCAGTTAAGAAAATAGGACAGGGAGCAAGATGGCCAAATAAAACCCACCAGTGATCATCCCCTCCACAGGAACACCAAATTGAATAACTCCCCACACAAGAAGCCATCTTTGTAAGAATCAAAAATCAGGTGAGCAATAACAGTACCTTGTTTTAACATCATATCAAGGAAAGAGGCACTGGATAGGATAGGAAAGACAGTCATTAATTCCTTACACCACCCCTCCCTCATCCCCTGGTGGTGCAGCATGGCACAGAGAGAAAATCTGTGTGTTTGGGGGGAAGGAGAGCACAGTGATTGTGGGACTTTGCATTGGAACTCAGTGCTACCCTGTCACACAGGAAAGCAACATGGGGCAGAATTGGGCTGATACCCATGGAGGGAGCATTTAGACCAGCCCTAGCCAGAGGAGAATTGTCTATCCCTCTGGCAAGCCTCACCACTGTGAGCTAAAGTACCCTGGGGTCCTAGATAAATTTGAAAGGCAGTCTAGACCAAAAGGACTGCAATTTTGAGGCAAGTCCTGGTGGTGCTGTGCTGGGCTCAGAACCAGAGGACTTGAGGTACATGTGGCCAAGAAAGCGTTTGCATCACCCCTCCCCCAACCCCAGGCAAGGCAGCTCACAGCTCTGGGAGGAGAGGAAAGATTAAAGTGGACTTTGTCTTAACATTTGGATACCAGCTCAGCCACAGTAAAATAAAGCACCAAGCAGAGTCCTGAAGCCCACATTCCAGGCCCTAGATCCTGGATGACATTTCTAGATACACCCTGGGCCAGAAGGGACCCCACTGCTTTGAAGGAAAGGACCCAGTTCTGGCAGGATTCATCACCTGCTGACTATAGAGCCCTTGGACCTTGAATAAACATTAATAGTAGCTAAGCAGTACTCACCATGGGCCTTGGGCAAGGCTTCAGGTGTGACCCAGCACATTCCCAGCTGTGGTGGCCAAGGGAAGAGACTCCTTTTCTCTGCTTAAGGAAAGGAGAGTGAAAAGTAAAAAGGACTTCAGCTTGCAATTTGGGTACTAGTTCAGCCACAGTAAAATAAAGCACCGAATAGATTCCTAAAGTTCCTGACTCCAGGCCCTACCTCCCAGACAACATTTCTAGACCCACCCTGGGCCAGAAGGGACACCACCACCCTGAAGGGAAAGACACAAGCCTGGCTGGATTCACCACCTACTGATTAAAGAGCCCTTGGGCCTTGAACAAACAGCAATACTCACCATAAGCCTTGGGCAAAACCCAGAACTATGCTGGTTTCTGGTCTAATGCAGCTCAGTCCCAGCGGTGATGGCCACAGGGGTGCTTGCATCACCTCTCCCCCAACTCCAGGCAGCACAGCATGGTGAGAGAGATTCGTTTTGTTTGAGAGAAAGTAAAGGAAGAGAACAAGACATTCTGCCTGGTAATCCAGGGAATTCTCCTAGATCTTACCCAAGACTACCAAGGCAGTACCTCTACTAGTCTGCAAGAGCCACAGCGTTACTGGGCTTGGGGTGCCCCCTAATGTATATATGGCTCTAGTGACCAAAAACTTAGATCACAACACTCAATTCCCTTTGAATACTTGAAAGGCATTCTCAAGAAGGACAGGTATAAACAAGCCCAAACTGTGAAGATTATAATACCTAACTCTTCAGTGCACAAGCACCAAGAAATATCCACCAGCATCCAGACCATCCAGGAAAACATTACCTCAGAAAATGAGCTAAAGAAGGAACCAGTGACCAATGCCAGAGTAACAGATATGTGACCTTTTAGACAGAATTCAAAATAGCTGTTCTGAGGAAGCTCAGTGAAATTCCAGATAACACAGAGAAGGAATTCAGAATTCTATCAGATAAATTGAACAAAGAGATTGAAATACTTTTAAAAAGTCAAGCATAAATTCAGGAACTGAAAAATGCAATTGATATACCGAAGAATGCATCAGAGTCTTTTCAACAGCAGAACTGATCAAGCAGAAGAAAAACTTATTGAGCTTGAAGAGGGGCTATTTGAAAATACACAGTCAGAGGAGACAAAAAACAGAATAAAATAGAATGAAGCACACCTACAACATCTAGAAAATAGCTTCAAAAGTACAGATCTAAGAGTTATTTGCCTTAAAGAGGAGGTAGAGAGATCAAGATAGAAAGCATATTCAAAGGAATAATATAAAACTGCAATTGTGGTGTGTGAACTACTCATACCTTGAGTAGGAAGACTAAGAGATGAACCTATCAAAAATAATAACTGCAAGTTTTGAAGACATAATATAATAAGATATGAATAGAAACAATAAAAATGTAAAAAGCCAGGGAGGGGATAAAGTTAGAGTTTTAATTAGTTTTCTCTTTGTTTGTTTGTTTTTGCAATCACTGTTGTCATCAATTTGAAATAATGGAATATAAGATGTTATCTGTAACATTCATGGTAGCCTCAAATCAACAAACCTACAACAGATACACCAAAAAATAAAAAGCAAGAAATTAAAACATACCACCAGAGAAAATCACCTTCACAAAAAGGAAGACAGAGAGGGAAAAAAGGAAGAGAAGATCACAAAACAAGCAGAAAACAAATAATAAAATGGCAAGGGACTAAGAACTTACTTATCAATAATAACAGTGAATTTAAATAGAATAAACTTTTCAATCAAAAGACATAGAATGGCTGAATGTATTAAAAAGCCCCAACTAGCTGCTGTCTCTAAGAAACACACTTCACCTATAAGGATACACATAGACTGAATATAAAAGGATGGAAAAAGCTATTCCATGCAAATAGAAAACAGCAAAGAGGAGTAGCTATACTTATATCACACAAAGTAGTTTCAAGACAAAAGCTATAAAAAGAGACAAAGAAGGTCATTATATAGTGATAAGAGGATCAATTCAGCAAGAAGATAGAACAAGTGTATATATGCATCCAACACTGGAGCACCCAGATATATAAAGCAAATATTATTCAAACTAAAAAGTGGGATATAGACCCTGATATAATAATAGCTGGAGACTTCAGCACCCTACTTTCAGTATTGGACAGATCATCCAGACAGAAAATCCACAAAGAAATATCGCACTTAATGTGTAGTATAGAACAAATGGGCCTAATAGATATTTACAGAACATTTCATCCAACAGCTGCAGAAGACACAATTGTCTCTGGCACATGGATCACTCTCAAGGATAAACCATATGTTAAGTCAAAACAAATCTTTTTTTTTCTTTTTTTGAGACAAGGTCTCTGTTGCCCAGACTGAAGTGTAGTGGCATGATCTCGGCTCACTGCAGCCTAAACCTACCAGGCTTGAAGGTAACCTTCCACCTCAGCCTTCCGAGTAGCTGGGACTACAGTGGGACTACAGGCACATGCCAACACACCTGGCTTTTTTTTTTTTTTTTTTTTTTTTAGAGACAGGGACTCACCATATTGCCCAGGCTGGTCTCAAACTCCTTGGTTCAAGGGATCTGCCACCTTGGCCTCCCAAAGTGCTGGGATTACAGGTGTGAGCCACCATGCCCAGCCAAAATAAGTCTTAAAATTGTTTTTTAAATTGAAATATCAAGTATCTTCTCTAACCACAATGGAATAAAACTAAAAGTCAATAACAACAGGAACTTTGGAAACTATACAAATACATGGAGATAAAACAATATACTCCTGAATGACCAGTGGGTTAATGAAGAAATTAAGAAAATTTAAAAATTTCTTGAAACAAATGGAAATGAAAACAAAACATACCAAAACCTATGAGATGTAGCAAAAACAGTACTAATAGGAAAGTTTATAAAAATGAGTGCCTGCATCAAAAAAGTAGAAAACCTTCAAATTACAACCTAATAATAGAACTAGAAAAGCAAGAGCAAACCAAATGGAAAATTAGTAGAAGAAAAGAATTAATAAAGATCAGAGCAGAAATAAATTGAAATTAAAAAAAACAACACAAAACATCAATGACATGAAAAGTTGGTTTTTTGAAAAGATAAATAAAAGCAGCAAACCTTTAGCCAGAATAAAGAAAAAGAGAAAACCCAAGTAGATAAAGATGAAAAATGGGACATACAACCAATACTGCAGAAATTCAAAGAATTCCTGGAGACTACTGTGAGCAGCTATATGCCAATAAATTGGAAAACCTGGAAGAAATGGATAAATTCCTAGACACATACAACCTTCCATGATTGGATCAGGAAGAAATCCAAAACCTGAATAGACCAATAACAAATAATGAGAAAAAAGCCATGACAAATAGTCTCCCAGTAAAGAAAAACCTGGAACCCAATGACTTCACTGCTGATTTTTACCAAATGTTTAAAGAACAACTAATGCCAACCCTGCTGAAACTATTCTGCAAAAATAGAGCAGGAAGAAGTGCCTCCAGACTCATTCTATGAGGCCAGTATTACCCTGATACCAAAACCAGACAAAGACATATTGGAAAAAAAAAAAAAAAAAAGGAAACTACTACAGGCAAGTCTCTCTGATGAACATCAATGCAAAACCTCAGCCAAATATTAACAAACCAAATTCAGCAACACATTAACAAGGTAATTGATCATGATCAAGGGGGATTTATCCTAGGGATGCAAGGACATTTATACATAAATCAATGTCCTACATCCTATCAACAGAATGAAGGACAGAAAGCATATAATTCCAATTGATGCTAAAAATCATTTGATAAAATTCAGCATCCTTTCACAGTTAAAAACCCTAAAAAATCTGTGTATACAAGGAACATACCTTATGCAATAAAAGCTATATGTGACAGATCCACAGCTTAGTATCATACTGAATAGGGAAAAACTGAAAGCCTTTCGTCTAATACCTGGAACAGGACAGAGATACCCACTTTTACCACTATTATGCAACATAGTACTGGAGGTCCTAGCTAGAGACATCAGACAAGAGAAAGAAGGGCAACAAAATTGGAAAGGAAAAAGTCAAATTATCCTTGTTTGCAGATAATACGACCTTATAGTTGGAAAAACCTAAAGGCTCCACAAAAAAAAAAAAAAAAAAGCACTATTAGAACTGATAAATTCAGTAAAGCTGCAGGATACAAAATCAACATATATAAATCAGTAGTATTTCTATATGCCAATGGCACACAATCTGAAAAAGAAATCAGAAAGTATTCCCATTTACAATAACTACAAATAAAGTACCTAGGAAGAAACCTAACCAAAGAAGAGAGTTCTACTATGAAAACTGTAAAACAATGATGTAAGAAATTGAAGATGGCAAAAAAAGATGGAAAGATATTCCATATTCATGGATTGGAAGGTTCAATTTTATTAAAATGTTCATACTACCCAATGCAATCTACAGATTCAATGCAATCCCTATTAAAATATAATACCAATGACATCATTCACATAAATAGAAAAAAATAATTCTAGAATTTATGTGAAACTGCAGAAGACCCAGAATAGCCAAAGCCATCCTGAGCAAAAAGAACAAAACTGGAGGAAACATATTACCTGACTTTAAATTATACTACACTGTTATAGTAACCAAAGAAGCATGGTACTGGCATAAATACAGACATATAGACCAAAGGAAAATAATAGAGAATTCAAAAATAAATCTATACATTCACAGTGAACTTATTTTCAACAAAGTGCCAAGCACATACACTGGGAAAAAGATAGGCTCTCCAATTAATGCTGCTGGCAAAACTGCATATCCATATGCAGAAGAATGAAACTAGACCCTTATCTCCCGCCATATACAAAAATCAAATCAAAATGGAATGAAGACTTAAGTCTAAGACCTCAAACTATGAAACCACTAAAAGAAAACGTTGGGGAAACGCTCCAGGACATTAGACTGAGCACGGATTACCTGAGCAATACCCCACCACAAGTATAGGTAACCAAAGCAAAAATGAAGAAAGGAGATCACATCAAGCTAAAAAGCTTCTACCAGCAAAGAAAACAATCAGCAAATTGAAGAGACTACCCATAGAATGGGAGAAAATATTTGCAACTATTCATCTGACAAGGGATTAATAACCAGAATACGTAGGGAGCTGAAATCACTAAATAGGAAAATATCTAACAATCCAATTAAAAATGAACAAAAGATCTGAATAGACATTTCTGAAAAGAAGACATACAAAAGGCAAACAGGTATATGAAAAGATGCTCAACATCATTGATCATCAGAGAAATGCAAATAAAAACTACAATGAGATATTATCTCACCCCAGTTAAAATGGCTTTTATTCAAAAGTCAGGCAATAATGAATGCTGGTGAAGATGTGGAGGAAAGGGAACCCTTATACACTGTTGGTAGTAATGTAAATTACTACAGCCACTATATAGAACAATATGGAAGTTCCTCAGAAAACTAAAAATAGAATTACCATGTAATCCAGCAATCCCACTGCTAGGTATACACCCAAAAGAAAGAAAATCAGGATATCAAAGAGATGTCTACACCCCCGTGTTTATTGCAGCACTATTCATAATAACCATGATTTGGAAGCAACCTAAGTGTCCATCAAGAGACAAATGGATAAAGAAAATGTGGTACTTACACACAATGGAGTACTATTCAGCCATAAAGAAGAATGAGATCCTATCATTTGCAACAACACAGCTGGAACTGGAGAATTATTATGTTAAGTGAAATAAGCCAGGCACAGAAAGACAAACTTTGCATGTTTTCCACTCATTTATGAGAGCTAAAATTTTAAACAATTGGAGATAGATACTAGAAGGATGGTTACCAGAGGCTTGTAAGGGTAGAGGTGGGTAGAAAGAAATTGGGGATTATTACTGGGCACAAAAATATAGTTAGATAGAATGAATAAGACCTAGCATTTGAAAGCACAAAAGGGTGACTGTAGTCAACAATAACTTAATGTACATTTTTAAATAACTAAACGCATAGCTGGAATGTTTGTAACACAAAGAAAATAAAAATGCTTGAAGTGATGGATACCCCATTTACCCTGATGTGATTATTACAGATTGTATGTCTGTATCAGAATATCTCATGTAACCCAGAAATATATACACCTGATATGCACCCATAAAAACTAAAGATTTTATAAAAAGAATAAAAAACAAATTTAGGATAATATAGATTACTTTTTCGAGTGTTCATTCAAAATTGTTAAAAATAAGTATTTGTGTAAAACCTTTTGTTACCTGTAAATTTTACTTTTATGGAACATCTAATTCCTAAAAATAGCAGATAAAGGCATTACTGTCATTAGGAGACTTAACTCAAATAATTAAATAGCAAAACAACAAATAATCTGATTTTAAAATGGGCAAAAGACCTACCTGAATAGACAGTTCTCAAAAGAAGCATACAGATAGCCAACAGTTACATGAAAAAGTATTCAGTGTCACCAGTCATCAGGAAAATGCAAATAAAAACTGCAATGTGATATCACTTCACCCCAGTTAGGGTGGCTATTATAAAAAAGACAGAAAACAAACAAATACTGGAAAGGATGTGGAGAAAAGGGAGCTCTTATATACTTACTGTTGGTGGGAATGTAAATTAGTACAGCCATTGTGGAAAACAGTATGGAGAGTTTTTAAAAATGTTAAAAATAGAACTACCATATAATGTGGCAATTCAATTACTGGGTATCTATCCAAAGGAATGGAAGTCACTTTATCCAAGAGATATCTTCCCTCTCATTTTTATTTCAGCACTATTCACAACAGCGAAGATATGTAATCAAGCTAAATATTCATCAATGGATGAGTGGACATAAAAAAAAGTCATACATATATACAATGCAATACTATTCAACCTTTAAAAAGCAGCAAATCCTGTCATTTGCAGCAATGTGGATGAACCTGGAGGAAATTAAGTGCCAAAAGCAATTGCAACAAAAGCAAAAACAAAAACAAAAGTTGGCAAATGCAACCTAATTAAATTAAAAAGCTTTTGTATAGCAAAAGAAACTGTCAACAGAGTAAACAGACAACCTACAGAATGGGAGAAAATATTTGCAAACTATGCATCCAGCAAAGGTCTGATATCCGAAATCTGTAAGGAACTTCAATTAACAAGCAAAAATCCAACAACCCCATTAAAAAGTGGAAAAGGCCACGAACAGACACTTTTCAAAAGAAGACATACATGCGGTCAACAAATGAAGCATATGAAAAATTGCTGAACATCACTAATCACTAGAGAAATACCAATCCAAATCATAATGCAATATCATCTCCCACCAGTCAGTATGGCTATTATTAAAAAGTCAAAAAATAACAGATGTTAACAAGGTTTTAGAGAAAAGGGAACGCTTATACACTGCTCATGGGAATGTAAATTAGTTCAGCCATTGTGGAAAGCAGTTTGCTGATTTCTCAAAAAACTCAAAGCAGAATTGCCATTTGACACAGCAATCCCATTATTGGGTATATACCCAAAGGAATATAAATCATTCTACCATAAAGACACATGCATGTGTATGTTCATCACAGCAATATTTACAATAGCAAAGTCATGGAATCCACCTAAATGACCATCAATGGTAGACTGAATAAAGAAAATGTGGTGCAAATACACCGTGGAATATTGTATAGCCATAAAAAAGAATAAGATCATGTTATGATCTCATGAGTACTCAGACACAGCCACATGGGACTATTGTCATTCACTTTTCTTAACTGTTCATTCTGATCCTTCTGGCTAAAATACCCATATTTGCTCTGACACTCCCTGTCCTCTGCTTATCTATGTATTACTTAAGTCCCAGCTCAAATGATGCTTCTATACAGGTTCCCTAAGCTCCAAGTGAGAGAATAAATGTTTCCTCTTTGGTCCCCTGTCACTTGGCTTCTAACCTCTATCTAATATTTCATTTTACTTTGCATCTCAATCGACATGCCTCTCTAAATTAAGAACTTTTTATTTTGGGCAGAGGCTGTCTTTTTTTTTTAAGACCCTTAATTTAAAAATTTATAATTGACACACAATTGTATATATTTATGCGGTGTAATGTGATTGTCAATGTAAGCATACTATATAGTATAATGATCGAATGGGGGCAATTACCATACCCATCACATTGAACATTTTTCATTTATTTGTGGTGACATCATTCAAAATCTTCTCTTCTAGTTATCTTAAAACACACACTACATTGCTGTTTGCTGTAGTCACCCTACTGCATAAACAAACACCACACTTATTCTTCCTGCCTAACTGTAAGTTTGTACACATTGACCAACCTGTCTCCATCCTTCCCTACCCCGTACCCTCACCAGCCTCTGGTAAAGGCTATTCCATTCTCTACTTTTGATTTTTTTTTTTTTTTTTTTTTGAGACGGAGTTTTGCTCTTGTTGCCCAGTCTGGAGTACAGTGGCACCATCTCAGCTCATCACAACACCTCCTGGGTTCAAGTGATTCTCCTGCCTCAGCCTCCCAAGTAGCTGGGATTACAGGCATGCACTGCCACACCTGGCTAATTTTGTACTTTTAGTAGAGACAGGGTTTCTCCATGTTGGTCAGGCTGGTCTTGAACTCCTGACCTCGGGCGATCCACCCCACCTCAGCCTCCCAAAGTGCTGGAATTACAGGTGTGAGCCACCGAGCCCAGCCTTGAAATTTTTTAAACTTTTATTTTAGGCTCAAGGGCACATGTGTTGGTTTGTTATATAGGCAAATTGTGTGTCACAGGTGTTTGTGTACAGATTATGTTCTTTGCAGCAACATGGATGGAGCTGGAGGCCATTATCCTAGGTGAACAAACACAGGAATAGAAAACCAAATACCACATGTTCTCATGTATATGTGGGAGCTAAACTTTGAGTACATATGAACACAAAGAAGGGAGCAACAGACACTGGGGCCTACTTGAGGATGGAGGAAGGGAGGAGGGTGAATATCAAAAAACTACGTATCTGGCACTATGCTTATTACATGGATGATGAAATAATCTGTACACAAACCCCTGTGACACACAGTTTGCTTATATAACATACCAACACATATGCAAGATCAGTTGAGATCAGATCATATAAGGCTTTACATGTTAGGCCAAGGAGTCAGACTGTAATGTGTAATTAGAAGCCACTAAAGACTCCTGGGCAGAAAAAGAGGCATGATTCAACCATGTTATGGCAAAAGTCAAACAGGAAGATCAACTCTAATGAAACTTTAAGGGAGGGACTGCATATAGGATGACCAGCTAAGAGGTTACTGTAATAGTTTCAGTACCCTATTTCAAAGAAATTATGAGGGTCTATATTAAGACAGCAGGAATAGAAAGATCTGATAATGGAGACACGAAGAAAGTAAATAGCATCTCCATGACTGACTAGGTGAGCAGTGAGGATTCAAACATGATTCTGAGGTTACGAAACTAGGTGACCAGAGGGGTTGTTACACTGTTAACTGCAATTGAGAACAGTGGAGGAGCAGTTTAGATATTTTCAAGTGTGTGGGAAATATCAAAATGCTTAGAAATAGGTCTTTTACGTGATTAGGAAGCTAATTCAGGGATTTTTGTTTTTTGGTTTTTGTTTTCTTTGAGACAGAGTCTCGCTCTGTCGCCCAGGCTGGAGTGCAGTGGCACGATCTTGGCTCACTGCAAGCTCCACCTCCCAGGTTCAGGCCATTCTGTCTCAGCCTCCCGGGTAGCTGGGACTTCAGGCACCTACCACCACACCTGGCTAATTTTTTGTATTTTTAGTAGAGATGGGGTTTCACCACGTTAGCCGGGATGGTCTCCATCTCCTGACCTCGTGATCTGCCCGACTCAGCCTCCCAAAGTGCTGGAATTACAGGCATGGGCCACCGCACCTGGCCAATTCAGGTTTTTTAATAGTTGGACTGTATATAGCATGTATGAATATAGATTGTGAGGACTGAAACACAGCATTGTTCGTAAGATGTACACAATGTACATTTCTTGCCTATCCTTGTTTTTTGTTTGTTTTTGTTTGTTTGTTTGTTTGTTTTGAGATGGAGTCTCACTCTGTCACCCAGGCTGGAGTGCGGTGGCATGATCTCAGCTCACTGCAAGCTCCACCTGCCGGGTTCACACCATTCTCCCACCTCAGCCTCCTGAGTAGCTGGGACTACAGGCACCACCACCACGCCCAGATAATTTGTTTGTATTTTTAGTAGAGACGGGGTTTCACTATGTTAGCCAGGATGGTCTTAATCTCCTGACCTCGTGATCCGACCACCTCGGCCTCCCAAAGTGCTGGAATTACAAGTGTGAGCCACCATGTCCAACCTTGTTTTGTTTTTTAACCTTCATCTAACCACAATGGCCCATATGTTCCTGAGTATCCACCCCTGCCACCTACCCCATATGTTCTAAAAGAACAAAACTTATTTATATTAAAAACTTATGGCCAGGTGCAGTGACTCACGCCTCTAATCTCAGCACTTTGGGAGGCCAAGGTGGGTGGATCACCTGAGGTTAGGAGTTTGAAACCAGCCCGGCCAACATGGTGAAACCCCGACTCTACTAAAAATACAAAAATTAGCTGGGCGTGGTGGCATGCATCTGTAATCCCAGCTACTCGGGAGGCTGAAGCAGGAGAATCACTTGAACCCAGGAAGGGGAGGTTGCAGTAAGCTGAGATCGCGCCACTCCACTCCACTCTGGGTGTCAAGAGCGAAACTCCGTCTCAAAAAAATAAAAACAGCCAACAACAACAACAACAAAAACAACTTATTAGCAGTACACATCTTTAATTTAAAGGAAATCTTTAAAAATATATTCCAAAGCCTAACTTTTAGAATTATCTATGCTTTCAAAGATTATACAGGTTATAATATCAGAAATGAATGCTACATTATATAATTAATCACAACTTTATTACTATACATTTTCCTGAGAGATGGCTCTTAGAGAAAAGACAAATAATGTCTGTGATTTTAGTGCCATAGCTAAAAATTTAAAGCCCCTAAATAAATAGAAAAAAGGGCCACTCTCTGGCAAAATTACCTCCAGACACATAAGGGATATTTGGGTCATATACTGATATTGGGAGAAAATATAACAGAGGGTCTCTACATTTCAGACTCCTTCACTCCCCATTGTTTTTGAGATTTTCCTGTTGCAAATGAGAACGAGGTGAGTCATTAACCTCTATCAAGCTGAGTGATCACACATGAGTCAGTAGAGTTATTAAAAAGGGCTTAACTAAATGGCTATTATGTAAAAATAGTGTCTTTTGGAATGTTAAGGATCTATAATAAAACCCTTTGAAAAAAAAGTTAAGTTAATAACTTCAAATAAAGAGAGAATCTTAGCATACTATGAGATATTTCTTTTTGGCCTCATCTTTTGAAAACTTTGGTTACTGAGGACCATAAATTTAAGGGGTTGCTTGAGTAACAATTTTACCATGTACATTGCCATTTAAAGTTTTTACCCTTAATTTGAAAATTAAAACTGTGAATACTATTTTAATATTTTCTCGAGAGATGGCTTTTAGAGAAAAGACAAATAATGTCTGTGATTTTAGTGCTGTAGCTAAAAACTTAAAGCTCCCAAATAAATAGAAAAAAGGGGCACTCTCTGGCAAAATTACCTCCACACCCATAACGAATATTTGGGTCATATACTCATATGGGAAGAAGATACAACAGAGGGTATCTACATTTCAGATATTCAATATTTTTGTATTAAAATTCTAGGCTAAAAGTCCTTTATTTCATTTTGTTGCTGTTGTTGTTATTATTGTGTATTATACTTTAAGTTCTAGGGTACATGGGCACAACGTGCAGGTTTGTTACATATGTATACATGTGCCATGTTGGTGTGCTGCACCCATTAAGTCATCATTTACATTAGGTATCTCTCCTAATGCTATCCCTTCCCCCTCCCTCCACCCCATGACAGGCTCTGGTGTGTGATGTTCCCCACCCTGTGTCCAAGTGTTTTCATTGTTCAATTCCCACCTATGAGTGAGAACATGTGGTGTTTGGTTTTCTGTCCTTGTGATAGTTTGCTCAGAATGATGGTTTCTAGCTTCATCCATGTCTCTACAAAGGACATGAACTCATCCTTTTTTATGGCTGCATAGTATTCCATGGTGTATATGTGCCACATTTTCTTGATCCAGTCTATCATTGATGGACATTTGGGTTGGTTCCAAGTCTTTGCTATTGTGAATAGTGCCGCAATAAACATACGTTTCATGTGTCTTTATAGCAGCATGATTTATAATCCTTTGAGTATATGCCCAGTAATGGGATGGCTGGGTCAAATGGTATTTCTAGTTCTAGACCCTTGAAGAATCGCCACACTGTCTTCCACAATGGTTGAACTAGTTTACAGTCCAACCAACAGTGTAAAAGTGTTCCTATTTCTCCACATCCTCTCCAGCATCTGTTGTTTCCTGACATTTTAATGATTGCCATTCTAACTGGTGTGAGATGGTATCTCATTGTGGTTTTGATATGCATTTCTCTGATGGTCAGTGATGATGAGCATTTTTTTCATGTGTCTGTTGGCTGCATAAATGTCTTCTTTTAACAAGTGTCTGTTCATATCCTTTGCCCACTTTTTGATGGGGTTGTTTGATTTTTTTCTTGTAAATTTGTTTAAGTTCTTTGTAGATTCTGGATATTAGCCCTTTGTCAGATGGGTAGATTGAAAAGATTTTCTCACATTCTGTAGGTTGCTTGTTCACTCTGATGGTAGTTTCTTTTGCTGTGCAGAAGTTCTTTAGTTTAATTAGATCCCATTTGTCAATTTTGGCTTTTGTTGCCATTGCTTTTGGTGTTTTAGTCATGAAGTCCTTGCCCATGCCTATGTCCTGAATGGTATTGCCTAGGTTTTCTTCTAGGGTTTTTATGGTTTTAGGTCTAATATTTAAGTCTTTAATCCATCTTGAATTAATTTTTGTATAAGGTATAAGGAAGGGATCCAGTTTCAGCTTTCTACATATGGCTAGCTAGTTTTCCCAGCACCATTTATTAAATAGGGAATCCTTTCCCCATTTCTTGTTTTTGTCAAGTTTGTCAAAGATCAGATGGTAGTAGATTTGTGGTGTTATTTCTGAGGGCTCTATTCGATTCCATTGGTCTATATCTCTGTTTTGGTACCAGTACCATGCTGTTTTGGTGACTGTAGCCTTGTAGTATAGTTTGAAGTCAGGTAGCATGATGCCTCCAGCTTTGTTCTTTTGGCTTAGGATTGTCTTGGCAATGTGGGCTCTTTTTTGGTTCCATATGAACTTTAAAGTAGCTTTTTCCAATTATGTGAAGAAAGCCATTGGTAGCTTGATGGAGATGGCATTGAATCTGCAGATTACCTTGGGCAGTATGGCCATTTTCACAATATTGATTTTTTCTATCCATGAGCACGGAATGTTCTTCCATTTGTTTTTGTCCTCTCTTATTTCGTTGAACAGTGGTTTGTACTTCTCCTTGAAGAGGTCCTTCACATCCCTTGTAAGTTGGATTCCTAGGTATTTTATTCTCTTTGAAGCAATTGTGAACTCATGATTTGGCTCTCTGTGTGTCTGTTATTGGCGTATAGGAATGCTTGTGATTTTTGCACACTGATTTTGTATCCTGAGACTTTGCTGATGTTGCTTACGAACTTAAGGAGATTTTGGGTTGAGACGATGGGGTTTTCTAAATATACGGTCATGTCATCTGCAAACAGGGACAATTTAACTGCCTCTTTTCCTAATTGAATACCCTTTCTTTCTCTTGCCTGATTGCGCTGGCCAGAACTTCCAACACCATGTTGAATAGGAGTGGTGAGAGAGGGCATCCCTGTCTTGTGCCAGTTTTCAAAGGGAATGCTTCCAGTTTTTGCCCATTCGGTATGATATTGGCTGTGGGTTTGTCATAAATAGCTCTTATTATTTTGAGATATGTTCTATCAATACCTAGTTTATTGAGAGTTTTTAGCATGAAGGGGTGTTGAATTTTGTCAAAGGCCTTTTCTGCATCTATTGAGATAATCATGTGGTTTTTGTCTTTAGTTCTCTTTATATGATGGATTACATTTATTGATTTCCATATGTTGAACCAGCTTTGCATCCCAGGGATGAAGCCAACTTGATCATGGTGGATAAGCTTTTTGATGTGCTGCTGGATTCAGTTTGTCAGTATTTTACTGAGGATTTTTGCATCAATGTTCATCGGGGATATTGGTCTAAAAGTTTCCTTTTTTGTTGTATCTCTGCCAGGCTTTGGTATCAGGATGATGTTGGCCTCATAAAATGAATTAGGGAGTATTCACTCTTTTTCTATTGATTGGAATAGTTTCAGAAGGAATGGTACCAGCTCCTCTTTGTACCTCTGGTATAATTTGGGTGTGGATCTGTCTGGTCCTGGACTTTTTTTGGTTGGTAGGCTATTAATTATTGCCTCAATTTCAGAAACTGTTATTGGTCTATTCAGGGATTCAACTTCTTCCTGCTTTACATTTAGGAGGGTGTATGTGTCCAGGAATTTATCCATTTCTTCTAGATTTTCTAGTTTATTTGCATAGAGGTGTTTATAGTATTCTCTGATGGTAGTTTGTATTTCTGTGGGATTGGTGGTGATATCCCCTTTATCATTTTTTATTGCATCTATTTGATTCTTCTCTCTTTTCTTCTTTATTAGTCTTGCTAGTGCTCTATCATTTTTGTTGATCTTTTCAAAAAACCAGCTCCTGGATTCATTGATTTTTGAAGGGTTTTTTGTGTCTCTATCTCCTTCAGTTCTGCTCTGATCTTAGTTATTTCTTGTCTTCTGCTATCTTTTGAATGTGTTTGCTCTTGCTTCTCTAGTTCTTTTAATTGTGATGTTAGATTGTCAATTTTAGATCATTCCGTGCAGGTTTGTTACATATGTATACTTGTGCCTTGTTGGTGTGCTGCACCCATCAACTCGTCATTTACATCAGGTATAACTCCCAATGCAATCCCTCCCCCCGCCCCCCTCCCCATGATAGGCCCCGGTGTGTGATGTTCCCCTTCCCGAGTCCAAGTGATCTCATTGTTCAGTTCCCACCTATGAGTGAGAACATGCGGTGTTTGGTTTTCTGTTCTTGTGATAGTTTGCTAAGAATGATGGATTCCAGCTGCATCCATGTCCCTACAAAGGACACAAACTCATCCTTTTTTATGGCTGCATAGTATTCCATGGTGTATATATGCCACATTTTCTTAATCCAATCTGTCACTGATGGACATTTGGGTTGATTCCAAGTCTTTGCTATTGTGAATAGTGCTGCAATAAACATACGTGTGCATGTGTCTTTATAGCAGCATGATTTATAATCCTTTGGGTATATCCCCAGTAATGGGATGGCTGGGTCATATGGTACATCTAGATCTAGATCCTTGAGGAATCGCCATACTGTTTTCCATAATGGTTGAACTAGTTTACAATCCCACCAACAGTGTAAAAGTGTTCCTATTTCTCCACATCCTCTCCAGCACCTGTTGTTTCCTGACTTTTGAATGATCGCCATTCTAACTGGTGTGAGATGGTATCTCATTGTGGTTTTGATTTGCATTTCTCTGATGGCCAGTGATGATGAGCATTTTTTCATGTGTTTGTTGGCTGTATGAATGTCTTCTTTTGAGAAATGTCTATTCATATCCTTTGCCCACTTTTTGATGGGGTTGTTTGTTTTTTTCTTGTAAATTTGTTGGAGTTCTTTGTAGGTTCTGGATATTAGCCCTTTGTCAGATGAGTAGATTGCAAAAATTTTCTCCCATTCTGTAGGTTGCCTGTTCACTCTGATGGTAGTTTCTTTTGCTGTGCAGAAGCTCTTTAGTTTAATTAGATCCCATTTGTCAATTTTAGCTTTTGCTGCCGTTGCTTTTGGTGTTTTAGACATGAAGTCTTTGCCCATGCCTATGTCCTGAATGGTACTACCTAGGTTTTCCTCTAGGATTTTTATGGTATTAGGTCTAACATTTAAGTCTCTAATCCATCTTGAATTAATTTTCGTATAAGGAGTAAGGAAAGGATCCAGTTTCAGCTTTCTACTTATGGCTAGCCAATTTTCCCAGCACCATTTATTAAATAGGGAATCCTTTCCCCATTTCTTGTTTCTCTCAGGTTTGTCAAAGATCAGATGGCTGTAGATGTGTGGTATTATTTCTGAGGACTCTGTTCTGTTCCATTGGTCTATATCTCTGTTTTGGTACCAGTACCATGCTGTTTTGGTTACTGTAGCCTTGTAGTATAGTTTGAAGTCAGGTAGCGTGATGCCTCCAGCTTTGTTCTTTTGACTTAGGATTGTCTTGGAGATGCGGGCTCTTTTTTGGTTCCATATGAACTTTAAAGCAGTTTTTTCCAATTCTGTGAAGAAACTCATTGGTAGCTTGATGGGGATGGCATTGAATCTATAAATTACCTTGGGCAGTATGGCCATTTTCACGATATTGATTCTTCCTATCCATGAGCATGGTATGTTCTTCCATTTGTTTGTGTCCTCTTTTATTTCACTGAGCAGTGGTTTGTAGTTCTCCTTGAAGAGGTCCTTTACATCCCTTGTAAGTTGGATTCCTAGGTATTTGATTCTCTTTGAAGCAATTGTGAATGGAAGTTCATTCATGATTTGGCTCTCTGTTTGTCTGTTACTAGTGTATAAGAATGCTTGTGATTTTTGCACATTAATTTTGTATCCTGAGACTTTGCTGAAGTTGCTTATCAGCTTAAGGAGATTTTGGGCTGAGACAATGGGGTTTTCTAAATATACAATCATGTCATCTGCAAAGAGGGACAATTTGACTTCTTCTTTTCCTAACTGAATACCCTTGATTTCTTTCTCTTGCCTGATTGCCCTAGCCAGAACTTCCAACACTATGTTGAATAGGAGTGGTGAGAGAGGGCATCCCTGTCTTGTGCCAGTTTTCAAAGGGAATTTTTCCAGTTTTTGCCCATTCAGTATGATATTGGCTGTGGGTTTGTCATAAATAGCTCTTATTATTTTGAGGTACGTTCCATCAATACCGAATTTATTGAGCGTTTTTAGCATGAAGGGCTGTTGAATTTTGTCAAAAGCCTTTTCTGCATCTATTGAAATAATCATGTGGTTCTTGTCTTTGGTTCTGTTTATATGCTGGATTATGTTTATTGATTTGCGAATGTTGAACCAGCCTTGCATCCCAGGGATGAAGCCCACTTGATCATGGTGGATAAGCTTTTTGATGTGTTGCTGAATCCGGTTTGCCAGTATTTTATTGAGGATTTTTGCATCGATGTTCATCAGGGATATTGGTCTAAAATTCTCTTTTTTTGTTGTATCTCTGCCAGGCTTTGGTATCAGGATGATGTTGGCCTCATAAAATGAGTTAGGGAGGATTCCCTCTTTTTCTATTGATTGGAATAGTTTCAGAAGGAATGGTACCAACTCCTCCTTGTACCTCTGGTAGAATTCAGCTGTGAATCCATCTGGTCCTGGACTTTTTTTGGTTGGTAGGCTATTAATTGTTGCCTCGATTTCAGAGCCTGCTATTGGTCTATTCAGGGATTCAACTTCTTCCTGGTTTAGTCTTGGAAGAGTGTAAGTGTCCAGGAAATTATCCATTTCTTCTAGATTTTCCAGTTTATTTGCGTAGAGGTGTTTATAGTATTCTCTGATGGTAGTTTGTATTTCTGTGGGGTCGGTGGTGATATCCCCTTTTTCATTTTTAATTGCGTCGATTTGATTCTTCTCTCTTTTCTTCTTTATTAGTCTTGCTAGTGGTCTGTCAATTTTGTTGATCTTTTCAAAAAACCAACTCCTGGATTCATTGATTTTTTGGAGGGTTTTTTGTGTCTCTATCTCCTTCAGTTCTGCTCTGATCTTAGTTATTTCTAGCCTTCTGCTAGCTTTCGAATGTGTTTGCTCTTGCTTCTCTAGTTCTTTTAATTGCGATGTTAGAGTGTCAATTTTAGATCTTTCCTGCTTTCTCTTGTGGGCATTTAGTGCTATAAATTTCCCTCTACACACTGCTTTAAATGTGTCCCAGAGATTCTGGTATGTTGTATCTTTGTTCTCATTGGTTTCAAAGAACATCTTTATTTCTGCCTTCATTTCGTTATGTACCCAGTAGTCATTCAGGAGCAGGTTGTTCAGTTTCCATGTAGTTGAGCGGTTTTGATTGAGTTTCTTAGTCCTGAGTTCTAGTTTGATTGCACTATGGTCTTAGAGACAGTTTGTTATAATTTCTGTTCTTGTACATTTGCTGAGGAGTGCTTTACTTCCAATTATATGGTCAATTTTGGAGTAAGTACGATGTGGTGCTGAGAAGAATGTATATTCTGTTGATTTGGGGTGGAGAGTTCTATAGATGTCTATTAGGTCTGCTTGCTGCAGAGATGAGTTCAATTCCTGGATATCCTTGTTAACTTTCTGTCTTGTTGATCTGTCTAATGTTGACAGTGGAGTGTTGAAGTCTCCCATTATTATTGTATGGGAGTCTAAGTCTCTTTGTAAGTCTCTAAGGACTTGCTTTATGAATCTGGGTGCTCCTGTATTGGGTGCATATATATTTAGGATAGTTAGCTCTTCCTGTTGAATTGATCCCTTTACCATTATGTAATGGCCTTCTTTGTCTCTTTTGATCTTTGATGGTTTAAAGTCTGTTTTATCAGAGACTAGTATTGCAACCCCCGCTTTTTTTTGTTCTCCATTTGCTTGGTAAATCTTCCTCCATCCCTTTATTTTGAGCCTATGTATGTCTCTGCGTGTGAGATGGGTCTCCTGAATACAGCAGACTGATGGGTCTTGACTCTTTATCCAGTTTGCCAGTCTGTGTCTCTTAATTGGAGCATTTAGTCCATTTACATTTAAGGTTAAGATTGTTATGTGTGAACTTGATCCTGCCATTATGATATTAACTGGTTATTTTGCTCATTAGTTGATGCAGTTTCTTCCTAGCCTCGATGGTCTTTACATTTTGGCATGTTTTTGAGATGGCTGGTACCGGTTGTTCCTTTCCATGTTGAGTGCTTCCTTCAGGGTCTCTTGTAAGGCAGGCCTAGTGGTGACAAAATCTCTAAGCATTTGCTTATCTGTAAAGGATTTTATTTCTCCTTCACTTATGAAACTTAGTTTGGCTGGATATGAAATTCTGGGTTTAAAATTCTTTTCTTTAAGAATGTTGAATATTGGCCCCCACTCTCTTCTGGCTTGGAGAGTTTCTGCCGAGAGATCTGCTGTGAGTCTGATGGGCTTCCCTTTGTGCGTAACCCGACCTTTCTCTCTGGCTGCCCTTAAGATTTTTTCCTTCATTTCAACTTTGGTGAATCTGGCAATTATGTGTCTTGGAGTTGCTCTTCTCGAGGAGTATCTTTGTGGCGTTCTCTGTATTTCCTGGATTTGAATGTTGGCCTGCCCTACTAGGTTGGGGAAGTTCTCCTGGATGATATCCTGAAGAGTGTTTTCCAACTTGGTTCCATTTTCCCCCTCACTTTCAGGCACCCCAATCAGACGTAGATTTGGTCTTTTTACATAATCCCATACTTCTTGCAGGCTTTGTTCATTTCTTTTTCTTCTTTTTTCTTTTGGTTTCTCTTCTCGCTTCATTTAATTCATTTGATCCTCAATTGCTGATACTCTTTCTTCCAGTTGATCGAGTCGGTTACTGAAGCTTGTGCATTTGTCACGTATTTCTCGTGTCATGGTTTTCATCTCTTTCATTTCGTTTATGACCTTCTCTGCATTAATTAGTCTAGCCGTCAATTCTTCCACTTTTTTTTCAAGATTTTTAGTTTCTTTGCGCTGGGTACGTAATTCCTCCTTTAGCTCTGAGAAATTTGATGGACTGAAGCCTTCTTCTCTCATCTCGTCAAAGTCATTCTCCGTCCAGCTTTGATCCGTTGCTGGCGATGAGCTGCGCTCCTTTGCCGGGGGAGATGCGCTCTTGTTTTTTGAATTTCCAGCTTTTCTGCCCTGCTTTTTCCCCATCTTTGTGGTTTTATCTGCCTCTGGTCTTTGATGATGGTGATGTACTGATGGGGTTTTGGTGTAGGTGTCCTTCCTGTTTGATAGTTTTCCTTCTAACAGTCAGGACCCTCAGCTGTAGGTCTGTTGGAGATTGCTTGAGGTCCACTCCAGACCCTGTTTGCCTGGGTAACAGCAGCAGAGGCTGCAGAAGATAGAATATTTCTGAACAGCGAGTGTACCTGTCTGATTCTTGCTTTGGAAGCTTCCTCTCAGGGGTGTACTCCACCCTGTGAGGTGTGGGGTGTCAGACTGCCCCTAGTGGGGGATGTCTCCCAGTTAGGCTACTCAGGGGTCAGGGACCCGCTTGAGCAGGGAGTCTGTCCCTTCTCAGATCTCAACCTCGGTGTTGGGAGATCCACTGCTCTCTTCAAAGCTGTCAGACAGAGTCGTTTGCGTCTGCAGAGGTGTCTGCTGCTTTGTTATTGTTTTCTGTGCCCTGCCCCCAGAGGTGGAGTCTACAGAGACAGGCAGGTTTCCTTGAGCTGCTGTGAGCTCCACCCAGTTCGAGCTTCCCAGCAGCTTTGTTTACCTACTTAAGCCTCAGCAATGGCGGGCGCCCCTCCCCCAGCCTCGCTGCTGCCTTGCCGGTAGATCACAGACTGCTGTAATAGCAATGAGGGAGGCTCCGTGGGTGTGGGACCCTCCCGGCCAGGTGTGGGATATGATCTTCTGGTGTGCCTGTTTGCTCAAAGCGCAGTATTGGGGTGGGAGTTACCCGATTCTCCAGGTGTTGTGTGTCTCAGTTCCCCTGGCTAGGAAAAGGGATTCCCTTCCCCCTTGCGCTTCTCAGGTGAGGCAATGCCTCGCCCTGCTTCAGCTCTCGCTGGTCGGGCTGCAGCAGCTGACCAGTACCGATCGTCCGGCACTCCCCAGTGAGATGAACCCAGTACCTCAGTTGAAAATGCCGAAATCACCGGTCTTCTGTGTCGCTGGCGCTGGGAGTTGAAGACTGGAGCTGCTCCTATTCGGCCATCTTGCTCCGCCCCTCTTCTGCTATCTTTTGAATGTGTTTGCTCTTGCTTCTCTAGTTCTTTTAATTGTGATGTTAGATTGTCAATTTTAGATCTTTCCAGCTTTCTCTTGTGGGCATTTAGTGCTATAAATTTCCCTCTACACACTGCTTTAAATGTGTCCCAGAGATTCTGGTATGTTGTGTCTTTGTTCTCATTGGTTTCAAAGAACATCTTTATGTCTGCCTTCATTTCGTTACATACCCAGTAGTCATTCAGGAGCAGGTTGTTCAGTTTCCATGTAGTTGAGCAGTTTTGAGTGAGTTTCTTAGTCCTGAGTTCTAGTTTGATTGCACTATGGTCTTAGAGACAGTTTGTTATAATTTCTGTTCTTTTACATTTGCTGAGGAGTGCTTTACTTCCAAGTATGTGGTCAATTTGGAATAAGTGCGATGTGGTGCTGAGAAAATGTATATTCTGTTGATTTGGGTGGAGAGTTCTGTAGATGTCTATTAGGTCCACTTGGTGCAGAGCTGAGTTCAAGTCCTGGATATCCTTGTTAACTTTCTGTCTCCTTGATTTGTCTAATGTTGACAGTGGGGTGTTAAAGTCTCCCATTATATGGTGTGGGAGTCTAAGTCTCTCTTTGTAGGTCTCTAAGGACTTGCTTTATGAATCTGGGTGCTCCTGTATTGAGTGCATATATATTTAGGATAGTTAGCTTTTCTTGTTCAATTGATCCCTTTACCATTATGTAATGACCATCTTTGTTTATTTTGATCTTTGTTGGTTTAAAGTCTGTTTTGTCAGAGACTAGGATTGCACCCCCTGCTTTCTTTTGCTTTCCATTTGCTTGGTAGATCTTCCTCCATCCCTTTATTTTGAGCCTATGTGTATCTCTGCACTTGAGATGGATCTCCTGAATACAGCACACTGATGGGTCTTGACTCTTTATCCAATTTGCCAGTCTATGTCTTTTAATTGGAGCATTTAGCCCATTTACATTTAAGGTTAATATTGTTATGTGTGAATTTGATCCTGTCGTTATTATGTTAGCTGGTTATTTTGCTCGTTAGTTGATGTAGTTTCCTACTAGCATTGATGGTCTTTACAATTTGACATGTTTTTGCAGTGGCTGGTATTGGTTGTTCCTTTCCAGGTTTAGTGCTTCTTTCTGGAGTTCTCGTAAGGCAGGCCTGGTGGTGACAGAATCTCTCAGCATTTGTTTGTCTGTAAATGATTTTATTTCTCCTTTACTTAATGAAGCTTAGTTTGGCTGGATATGAAATTCTGGGTTGAAAATTCTTTTCTTTAAGAATGTTGAATATTGGCCCCCACTCTCTTCTGGCTTATAGAGTTTCTGCCGAGAGATCTGCTGTTACTCTGATGGGCTTCCCTTTGTGGGTAACCTGACCTTTCTTTCTGGCTGCCCTTAATATTTTTTCCTTCATTTCAACTTTGATGAATCTGACAATTATGTGTCTTGGAGTTGCTCTTCTTAAGGAGTATCTTTGTGGCATTTTCTGTATTTCGTGAATTTGAATGTTGGTCTGCCTTGCTGGGTTGGGGAAGTTCTCCTGGATAATATTCTGAAGAGTGTTTTCTAACTTGGTTGCATTCTCCCCATCACTTTCAGGTACACCAATCAGATGTAGATTTGGTCTTTTCACATAGTCCCATATTTCTTGGAGGCTTTGTTCATTTCTTTTTACTCTTTTTTCTCTAAACTTCTCTTCTCGCTTCATTTCATTCATTTGATCTTCAATCACTGATACCCTTTCTTCCACTTGATTGAATCGGCTACTGAAGCTTGTGCATGCATCACGTAGTTCTCTTGCCTTGGTTTTCAGCTCCATCAGGTCATTTAAGGACTTCTCTACACTGTTTATTCTAGTTAGCCATTCGTCTAATCTTTTTTCAAGGTTTTTAGCTTCTTTGCAATGGGTTTGAACATCCTCCTTTACCTTGGAGAAGTTTATTATTACCGATCATCTGAAGCCTTTTTCTCTCAAATCATCAAAGTCATTTTCCGTCCAGCTTTGTTCCGTTGCTGGCAAGTAGCTGCGTTCCTTTGGAGGAGTAGAGGCACTCTGATTTTTAGAATTTTAAGCTTTTCTGCTCTGGTTTCTCCCCATTTTTGTGGTTTTATCTACCTTTGGTCTTTGATGATGGTGACATACAGACGGAGTTTTGGTGTGGATGTCCTTTCTGTTTGTTAGTTTTCCTTCTGCCAGTCAGGACCCTCAGCTGCAGGTCTGTTGCAGTTTGCTGGAGGTCCACTCCGCACCCTGTTTGCCTGGGTTTCACCAGTGGAGGCTGCAGAACAGGAAATATTGCAGAACGGCAGATGTGGCTGCCTGATCCTTCCTCTGGAAGCTTCATCTCAGAGGGGCACATGGCTGTATGCGGTGTCAGTCAGCCCCTATTGAGAGATATCTCCCATTTAGGCTACTCGGGAGTCAGAGACCCACTTGAGGAGGCAGTCTGTCCGTTCTCAGATCTCAAACTCCGTGCTGGGAGAACCACTACTCTCTTCAAAGCTGTCAGACAGGGACGTTTGAGTCTGCAGAAGTTTCTGCTGCCTTTTGTTCAGCTATGCCCTGCCCCCAGAGGTGGAGTCTACAGAGGCAGGCAGGCCTCCTTGAGCTGCGGTGGGCTCCACCCAGTTCGAGCTTCCTGGCCTCTTTGTTTACCTACTCAAGCCTCAGCAATGGCGGACGCCCCTCCCCCAGCCTTGCTGTTCCCTTGCAATTCGATCTCAGACTGCTGTGCTAGCTGTGAGCGAGGCTCCGTGGGCGTGGGACCCTCTGAGCCAGGCACGGGATATAATCTCCTGGTGTGCCATTTGCTAAGGCCGTTGGAAAAGTGCAGTATTAGGGTGGGACTGTCCCGATTTTCCAGGCACTGTCTGTCAGGGCTTCCCTTTGCTAGGAAAGGGAATTCCCCGACCCCTTGCACTGCCTGGGTGAGGCGATGCCCCACCCTGCTCTGTGGGCTGCACCCACTGTCTGACAAGCCCCAGTGAAATGCATGCGGTATGTCAGTTGGAAATGCAAAAATCACCCATCTTCTGTGTGGCTCACACTGGGAGCTGCAGACTGGAGCTGTTCCTATTCAGCCATCTTGGATCCTCCTCTAAAAGTCCTTTTAGAGTTGTATGTGTGTATTTGTATTTATTCCAGATTGGAGTTTGATCATTAACTCAGATTAGCTCCTTAACTTAATATCAGTGGGAGGTTTCCCTGGTTGGTTATAACTTAACATTAAATAAGTGCTATTCCTTTGCTTAAGATTATTGGTCTCAGGTCATATAGACTAGAAGGAATATAAACCTTGATAAGCCTTGGAATGGCATGAGCAATCTGACATTCTTACAACATTGGGAAAGATAACTTTTGTACTTTATTTTTTTCCACAAAACTTATATAATTGTTGGTGCAGAGGTAAGTATTACAGATAATTAGACCTTTAGTAATAAGATTAGTCTTATTTTAGGCTTGTCTTTAATTGGTAGTGAATAGCAATGTGCATTTCTATATGTTATCTTCATTGCTAACCTGATCAGGTCCATGTAAAACCTTAGAACACCTTGAGCAAGTTTTATATTGCTTTTGAGAATATAGAAAAATGGTACATCATGGACGTATGTATAGTTTGTACATTTGGATTTGTAAACATTGTTTGGCTCAAATTACTATCCCAATATGTAAATCCTTATACATGCTAGTAGTGAGCTCATGAGATAATTTATCATCTTATAAATTGGGAAATATTTCTGTATTCCCCAAATATTAGATTCCCTATAATACAAGCCCTATTTTCTACAATTCAGGAGATTATTTGTCTTTAAGCAAACCTTCATATAAGATGCAAATTCGGTCTCAAAGGCAATACTGTTGAACTATAGGTAGTTAATCTGAGGAGGGGGAAGTGTTGTATATAATAGCTTCCTTAGTAAGTTATGAGTACCCTAAGATCAGTAACAAAATCTCATGGATGTTTATATAGTCTACAAATTTTATATAGATAGTAGGTGATCAAAAATGTTAATTGAATGAATGAGTATCCATCCTTTGTCTCATTGAGACCCATTTAAAATCATTTTGGCAATTGGGTTATTACACTAAGAATGTTTCACCAAATTAAAACTGAATTTGTTTTCCTTTACAGGTGCAGGAGACATTGTTGCAATCATGATCGGCAATCTGAAAGGCACAAAAATTCTACAATCTATTCAAAGAGGCATACAAGTGACAATGGTCATAGAAGTCGGGAAAAAACACGGCCCTTGGGTGAATCACTATTCAATTTTTTTCGTTTCTGTGTCCTTTTTTATTATTACGGCAGCAACTGTGGGCTATTTTATCTTTTATTCTGCTCGAAGGCTACGGAATGCAAGAGCTCAAAGCAGGAAGCAGGTTTGTAATGGTCCTTTCTTCCAATATTAAAAAAAAATTTACTATTCTAATTGTTGTTTCAGGGTCCTACATTTTAATACATTTTACTTGCTAGACAATGATCTCCCCATATGTTTTACAAAATCTGGTAGTTTTTAAAGTATGTCAGCTCTTCTCAAATGTTTTATTTTCTATATTTGTCAAAGAACTTAATCCTACCTGATTAAATCTTGTAACACCTCATTAGAGAGCACATCCAGCATTTAATTATATATGGGTGTAAACACATATGTTCTTTTAAATCAACATTTTTTTTCTAAATTACAAAAATATTTCATACTCAATATAGAAAACTTAGAAATTAGAAAGTGCACAGGAAAAAAGTCACCTAAAACCTGATATAACAACATAACTATAGTCATCGCCCAAAGGTAACCACTATTATTTTATGTGTATGTCTGTATTTGCATGTGGGGATGGGGCTGAGAAGAGGGACTAGGCTGAGAAGGCAGGTTAGAAGATCTAATTGTGCATGATATACTGTTAGGCTTCAAATGGAGTCAAATATTAATAGTTTCTACCATGTTATAACAGTGTATAAAAAGGTACAAGGTATAGAAACAACAGCAAAAATACCAAAGCATTATTGAACAGTAAAGTACCTATGGTTGTATGGCATTGATCTTGCCACCATTAAATTGTCCCCCTCAGCCCCCTGATGTCCTCACATTTCTCCTTACCCAGCTTAAATTCCATGGTCACTCCCATGCATACATCTTCAGTTCCCTTGGCCCTTGTTTCTCTTTGTTACAGTTGCTGGCAAAACAAATCCAACCCTGGTTAAATCTACTTCCCACCTACTCTATATCTGTACCCTGCACAGCTGAAGTATCAGAAAGGCATTTACAGCTGTACTGACTGATCTCACTTTAAGTTTGTGACCATAAAATCAGAGTGGGCCCTTAATGCTACCCAGGAATCACAGTATGTTTCCGTGGCCATTTACTTTCCTACTGTTGACTAACCATATGTGTTCCTTTCCCTTTCTCCAACACCTCCTCCAACTTTACTCTCAATTTGTATTTTATTTTACTGAGAAAATTGAAGCAATCAATAATACTTCCACATCCTCTCATCTATCTTCATCTGAGTCTATCCTATTCCCCTTTGTCTTCTGTTTTTATGGATGAACTGTTCCTTTGCAAAGGCTCTTTCACTCAGGTACAAGATTATTTTTGTCTTTTATATACTCTAGGACATCACTCCAGAAATTGCCCTCTCTCACTCTCCTACTTTAACAATTTCTCCCTCTCCTCTGGATCTTTTCCACCAACATGCAAACATAGTATTATTGCTCCCATTTTCAAAAGATTTTCTCTTGACCCCAGGCCAAAAACCTTGAAGTTGTTCTTTATTCCTTTTATTCTCTCACCTCCCATGTAAACTCTATCAGCAAATCATGTTATTTCTACCTTTGTTATATATCCAGAATTTGATTGTTTCTTATTACCTCCATTGCTTCCACCCCAGTCAAGGCCACCATGATTTCTTACCTCCTCCCCCTCTTCAGGTGTTCTCAGTATAACAACGGAATGGTGTGCCACTTCTTTAGAAAGCTCAGTAGGGATTTAATGCTTTCAGATGAAAATACATTTTTATATGTACTGAGAAGTTTCTCTAAAGGCAGTTGATTTCTGGCCACTTCATGTCCTCTTCCTCCAATAAGTGAAAAGAAATTCAATTTATTTAGGGGGTGGAAGGAGCAGTGAGGATTTTTATATAGCAAGAAAGTTAATTTAATTTAGGAATAGATGAGAAATTGAAATTTTATTATAAAAACTTCACAAAGATTAGATACCAGCATATGGTAATAAGTGATGTTTATCTCAGTGTTTAAAGTTAATTGACTTCTATCCTCCTTGGAGAAGCAGCTTATCACATTGGTGGCAGGTTCAGCCTGATACTAGCTGCGGTCAAAAAGATGTTTAAAATTCCTGTACCAGGCCACTCAGTAGTATCACACTGTGTTAATATTTGACATTTGTATATTGTGCTGTTTTTTTTATCTGCGAGGCTGGAAGGAAATTGGTGTCCAGTGTGACTAACTATTCAAAGGTTATAGTTACAATGACAAGAGTGTTTGGTTTGAATATGTTCATGGTGGGGCATGGGTTTCTGTATTCTCGGTGCTATAATAAATTTATTGACATGGCATTAAACCCCATCAAAAAATAATAAGGTTTATAAAGAACTTTGTCTGGTGTTACAGAGCTTCATTGGACATTTAGCTCTGGTCTGCTCATTTAATTTTCATAGTTTATAATACATCTTATGAAAATTAACCTCTGTAGAAATGGTCAAGAATAGCATTAAAACTTCTCATCTATTGGAGAAGGCTTTTGAAGGGGCTTTTAAAAATTACTTATTGGACTATATCTGTTTATCCTTTGGGGACTAAAAGATTAAATAAATGGCTGATAATCCTTTTTGCTTGTAAATATTTGAGAGTGCTAGAATGTCATTTATATATTTAATTTTCATGACTTAGTATTAATTTTTAAAAGGTGGAACTTAATGCATATGCTGATTATAACTATCAGTAAACATTTAACTATATTATCTCCATTTTACTGGTAGAAATGGCGATGAAGCTATGTTAGGGAAATTTGGCTTCATTAGAATGTTAGGCAAGTTTAATATATTCAAGAATTTCATAACCTTCTGAAGGTTATGATACATGATATATAATGTCAGGAAACTGATAACTGTAACCATAAATTCTGATGACTGAATGCTCAGATGAGCCCCCAGATGGAATAGCCTCATATGTTGTAGTGTGATGTGTAAGAACACATATCATCCCTGTTTTGTAGATACAAAGCTTTTAAACAGAACAAAAAAGTATCAATGGATTATAAATGAAAATAACATATTAGGCTTTATAAGTTAGTTTCGTGTCCCTGCCAGGGACAACCCTAACTTGAGACAAGAAAGATTATGGGAAACCTTATGGCATATACAAATTAAACTACATTTAGGAGTAACTACTATACACTTGACTCTAGCATGGAGGACCAAACATTTTCGGATACAGTAAATGTATCCTAACTATATTCAAGTAGTTAATACTCAATAGCAACAATGCATGTGTTGGATTAAACATTGACCAGTGAAATAAAAGAGGGCTGTAGGTGAAGTAGGACCTGGCATAGATATAATGTGAAAAGCTGAATTTACTTTTAATGAAGAGTGACTTTCAGAGGAAAATGATTTACTAACTAAAATAGATTTGAAGGAAATCATCTTCCAAGAGGAGGGAAAAGAACGGGAATCCACTTGGAAATGTCATAAAGCTTTGCTAAACTGATCACACAGACCCAACACATAACGCTAGAGAATGCTAGGAATCAATATTGGGAAAGAGAATATACTCTAACACAACAGAATCTATTAACTATTTTACTTAAAAGTGATCCCCAAGTAGCCATGGGGGTAATGGCCTTCCATTTTTAGCTGCAGAAGCTCAGGCAGAGAATCATTGAGACACATGCAGATCCCCAAATTTATGGATTCTTTTTTTTTCTGTAAAATTGCAACTTGCACTGCTGATCTCTGACTGATTTGACCAAAGGATGGGCAAAAATAAGGCTAGTAGGAATAGAACTAATACTGAAGGATACCCATGTACTCCCATGGGAGGGAAATGGCCTTGCTGTACAAAGTTAACAGGAACCTATAACTTTATAATAAGTTGAGACAAATGATTGACTTTGTCCCCAGCTAACATGGAACCTAGAAATGACAGAATGATTGCCACTGGTGACAGCATTTGTTCCTCCTCATATCTGGCATATGGGCAAAGGCTAATTCTTCTAGAAAGGTTTAATAAATATTTCTGTGACATTTCTGGATTTTTTTGTAACCAAACCAAACTGTATCATAACCATACTCTGATATGGTGTAATACTGGTATTGTTAGTAAAATTCAACTATCTTATATAAATAAATAATATGGTAATCAAATGTATTTGAGAAATTGAACTAAAAACTCCTCACAGTGTGATACCAAGGGAGAGTGACTGGCATGAAGAAGAATTAGAATGATTTAGTTCATTACTATATTAAATAGCTCTGTGCAAGTTTATCACAAAGTTCAAGTGGCCATAGATCAAGGGAATAAATGGATAATTAAATTGGTATAATAATGTAAAGATGTTCGTGATGGTCTTATACACGGGATGAATTGTTCCTTTGAACCTGTTTCCACTCCTTGTTGGCTTCTGCAAGTATTAGGTAGACTTATGTTGTTCTTATGGCACCTTATATATAAATACTGTGCTAACTGAACAGTATATACAGTTGATCCTTAAACAACTTGGGTTTCAACCACGTGAATCCACTTATATGTGGATATTCTTCCACTTCTGCCACACCTGAGGCAGCAAGACCAATATATCCTTTTCGTCCTCTGCAGCCTAGTAAATGTGAAGAAAGAAGGATGGAGGCCTTCATGATAATCCATGCCCCCTTAATTAAGATAAAATATATTTTCTCTCATGCCTGTCGTACCAGCACTTTGGGAGGCCGAGGCAGGTGGATCACTTGAGCCCAGGAGTTCAAGACCAACCTGTGCAACATGGCAAAACCCTGTCCCTACAAATAATAGAAAAATTAGCCAGGCATGGTGGCATGTGACTGTAGTCCCAGCTACTTGGGAGGCTGAGGTGGAAGAATCACTTGAGCCCAGGAGGCAGAGGTTGCAGTGAGCCGAGATCATGCCACTGCACTCCAGCCTGGGTGACAGTGAGACCCTGTCTTTAAATATATATTCTTTTCTTCCTTATGATTTTCTTAATAACATTTTCTTTTCTCTAATTTACTTTATTGTATAAACACAGTATATAATTTATATAACATACAACATATGTGTTTATTAACTGTTTATGTTATCAATAAGGCTTCCAGTCAACAGTAGACTATTAGTAGTTAAGTTTTGGGGGAGTCTAAAGCTATATGTGGAGTCTTGGCTGTGTGAGGGTCAGTGCCCATAACTGCCATGTTGTTCAAGGGTCAACTGTATACTGTATATAGTACACTGTATATAAATACTATGCTAACTGTGTAGTTACTGTATAGTAACTATACTGACTACTGTACTAACTGAAGTGATAATATATAAATACTGTACAAATAGTTACTGCATTGAAAGTTTTATTATAAAAAGTCTTTGACCAACTGGATGGATTGTGAGGAAAAAGGTAACACAACAGATGTAGTTGCTTACTCCTGGCATGTCCTCAAGGGAACCATGATTGGCCCCTGGCCAACCCTGGGAATGTGGCTCTCAAAGTGGTCTTTACGTTAGTGATTCATAATTTTGTTATATACACCTGGAACAATGGACCATGTTATACCAGCCTGTCAGAGTTGCTTTTCACAACAATCAAGATTGATGATATCCTAGTTTCATTGTTGGGGTCCTGAGTTTCAGGCAACATGGCCAGTTGCTAGCAGGATGCACCTAGTAAGCAGTCCCTTCATCTGAGTCTTGGACCCCAACACTTAAATTGGTTCCCTGGGCAGAGATATGCCACACATTTCTGTAGTTTGCTGCCAGAGAGAAAGAGCACTCCTGTGTGTTCTCAGAAGAGGAAGGACTAGGCTACATTAATATCTTAAAATCTGTGCTTCAACTTAAAGCACTACTAAAAATTATCTAAACTATTTCTGGTTACATTAAGTTTTTTTCTACTCCACTAGTACACGAAATTACCTGGAAGATTCATTAAGTACCTGCACACTGTACCACTATTAACATACATACTTTTGCAGTTCGTGTGTTCACATGTATGTATCTATTTCTGCCTACATTTGAGAGTAGTTCAGGGTCTTTTACAGAAACCATGAGAATTTTGACTCTTGTGTAAGAAGAGTAGATTAAATCCTTGTCTAAATAGGACTTAGATTTACAGTCTTTCTTCTTACTTTCTTACTGAACAAAAGAAAGCTCTTATAATGGGTCTCAGGATTTTTATATATTCACTTACTCTAATTTTACATTTATATCACTAATTCTTTTTCCAGCTTTATTGAAGTATAATTGACAAATAAAATTTGTATATATTCAAGGTGTACAACATTATGATTTGATATACATATAAATTGTAAAATGATTAACATAAATTAATTAACACATCTATCCCTACACATAGTTACATGTGTGTGTGTGTGTTTATGTGTGTGTGGTGAGGATACTTAAGATCTACTTTCTTAGCAAATTTCAAGTAAACCATGCTGTATAACAGATCCTCAGGATTTATTCATCTAAAAATTTTGAACTCATAGATGCAGAGAACAGAGAAGTGGTTGCCAGGGAGGTTGGGGAAATGGGGAGATGTTGGTCAAAGGATACAAACTTGAAGTTAGACCACAAATTCTAAAGGGTGTTAATCACATTTCTTTGAAAAACTGCTATAATCTGAGCTATAACCTATCTACGGAGTCAAATTCCCCCTTTCTTCATGGTTCTTCCTTACAGTGTATTTTCTTACACTGCTCACAGTTATGTTCTTCATAGGAGTGGTCTGTAGTTCCATAGATTTATGGGAAGCTATTTTATAGCCTGCACCTCCTCTTACCTGTAGGAATACTTTCGCTCAAATATTATGGATAGGTTTTTATTGAATAAAATAGACTTCTTTCAGTTCTCATATACCTAAACAGCCACATGGCTCAGACTTTTATTTTGTCCTAGGAATATATCTGAGGAAAAGAATCCTCTTACTATAATTCTTGATTTTAAATATCTTGTGTTAAAACTCTTAACCACATTTTTAGGAAAATGTTTGTAAAATATGGTGACTTCAGAAAAATCTAGTTTGCTTATATCTCTCTCCTTTCTTGCTTTTTGCAGACCCTGTCCTCCATCAAGTAATTAGGTTTGACTACATACTTAATACTATTCATGTGGGTTTCAGTTAAGTTAAAAGCTGAATGCCCTGGGACCAAAAATCAGGCTGACAAATCACTAGACTGAAACATATATTTTACCTAATTGGATATAAATACACCAATGAACTAGGTAGAATATCTTTGCATTCACCATAATTTCAAAATTGAACATTGTAATAAAGAATGATCATTAGTTTGACATTTTGTCTTCAACCCCAATACATTCCCATTCAGAACCAAAAAAAAAAAAAAAAAAAAAACCCATGTAGTCGAGATTCTTCACTAACTAGAGCGAATTCAGCTTTTGATTAGTCAGAATAGTCACATTAAGCTTCTGTTAAGAAAATTGGCCAACAACCAGCTTCTTTGAATCAGTCTTCAGTTCTACTGCCAAATATTCTTAGACCAGGTATCTCTTAGGATTAGAGAGGAGGAGGGGAAAGGCAAAAGGCGTTTGACATTGCTTTTTAAAATTCCCCAAATCATAGTAAATAGCTAGTTTGTGAAGAATTTTAAGATTGGATAATTGCTGGCTTTGAAGGGGCTTTTAAAATTTCCTTCGTTTGTCTTCTTCACAAGGAATGTGAAAGGCTTCTTTGCCATTACACAATGGAGGCAGTGTACAATAGTGGAGAGATCATGGGCTTTAAAGCCAGATAGAACCTGGGCTTGAATTGAATCACAGCTCTGAAACTAACCAGCTGTCTGGACTTTAGTCAAGCTTCTGAACCTTACTTTTCTTGTCTGTAAAACTTGGATGTTGAAATAGCTATTTCACAATGTTGTTAATGATTAAACAAGGTGACACATGTAAAAAGCTTACAACCTGACACATGGCAAATGCTCAATTAATGTCTAAACCTTTCTTTCCCCAAACTTAATGGAGTAGAGACTTTTAATAATTGAAATGAGAAGTGTCTTGCATGAGAAAATCAAGAAAGTCTGTTTATATTTTCTAAATTCAGAAAATAGTTTTTGAGCAAACTCTAGCCACTGGGAAATTTTTTTCTAAGTGACTAAGGCCCAGTCCTCCTGCTACTCAAGAGAGAAAGGCACATTAATAATACAATTACTGAACAAGATAAGAGGTGGAAATGATGTGTTATTGGAATTTATAGACTAAGGAAATTCTGATATGGTAGCAAGGCATTGGAAAAGTATCCCATGTAATTTGTATAATAATATAGATACATTCTTGAAATTCTGTTTTTTAAGGAGTAAGGTACAAATTACAGTTCGCATGGGGCATATTGTCTTTAAATGTTGAGGTATATTTGGGCACTCAAAAGCTGACATAATGTTGTTCAAACATATGTATTGAATATAATCTACTGGGTCCTAATGGTGTTCCCATATTTCAGGTTTTTTTTTTTTAGAGGGAAGCATGCATCTTGGATCTTTTGCTATCAGTGTCACAGTGAAATATCTTGAGTACTATCTTGAATATCGTGAGGCAGTTTTTTTGCGAGTGACTTTCCTTTAAGCTCTAAAAATACAGTTTGTGCTTTTTACTAAAATCACTTGTCTTGCATCCATATTTAAAGAAAATAACTTTTCTTTATATAAGCCCAGTAAGAGCTGTTGAAAATATTCAAATTTTCTTTTAAACCCATTTTTATTCTAAGGCTGCTTTGTTAAACATTAGTTTATGCTATGCTGTAAATCTTTTAGAGATCCTTTAAAAATCAAATCTCTTGTCTAGTGTCTTCTGGTATTTTTGGATTTGGCCCTATTTTTTTATTTTTTGTATTCTCACCCACCATCATTTTCTAGCATTGGCCTTAATGCAAGTTCTACTGTTCTCCTGGGCATAGACTCAGACATTATATACAAAGTTTCCCTTTGATCCTACACTTCAAATTAATTTGCATTATAGTCTTGGCTATAATTAAGAAAGTTATATATTTGGCATTAATGCCTGATAAATTGATAAGCACTAGCACTGGATATTCAGACATTTATATTGTATTGAATGGAATATTTTGCAATGAGAAATCAGACTGTATAGACTGAATCAAGTAAATACCCTAGAGAGGTATCACTTCCTTATGAGAGCTTTCCCAAACTGTGTTATACAGCTTGTTGCCTAAACCTAAATTACAATTGCTTTAAGGACAAAGAGCAAAATGATTCTGAAAGACATCATCAACTACATTACATTTTTTTCCCATTTCTTCTTGCTGGCTCTTTTTTTTTTTCTCATTTGCATTTTTCTCCTCTCGATGTCCAACTGACTCATGATCTATGTGAAAAGAAAGTAGTGAAGTGTAGGTGTGTGGGCCAGGGCCAGGACCCGGTAGGCATACAGGTGGAAGGATTGCCACAGTTTGACAGACCCTGGAATCCAGAAGCTAGAAAAACATCAAGACAGCTGAGTTATGGATGGTTATATTGTAATGGACTTTTGGAATATGAAGAGCAGAGTTCCAGTACCAGCTTAATTATTTAGATGCTGCATTCCCTTTTGAATAAGTTATTTTAGTTTTTCAACCTCCACTTGAGCATCTCTAAAATGAGGATATTACCTTCTTCTGGGGGTTTTTGTGAGGATTAAATGAGGTAATGGATATAAAAAAATTTTTAACTGTATAACAACTGTATATTGTAAGGAAATGGTAGGAGTAGTTTCCTACTCCATGCTACAGTCAAAACAAATAGCTACTTTGATATAACTCTGCACTTCAGTGGGGCTGACACTAGCTCTGATATTTCGAGCAAGACATTCTTCCTCTTTGAGCATCAGTTTTCTTCTCTGTCTGATTAGATGTCGGGCTCGGTAATCTAAAGATCCTGGGTGTACCTTTGTTCACTGTCACTCTATTATTATCTTACAAGTAACAAAATAGAAGGGAAGATATTTGTGCTGAAATTAAGTCCCATCATAGAATTTTTTTAGTTCACAATTATGTCCCAAAATGGGAGTGAAAGTGCCTTGATTATCACCTCTTTTCCTTCTTAGGATCTAGGCCTTCCTATTCACTGTTTCTGATAGGCCTATTTGCTGGTCAGGTAATAATCTGAGAGGTTTCTGCTTTTCCTGTGACAGCAAAGAAATACTTTGGCTAATATTCTCCTTGGCATTAAGTTAAATATCTTTCACAAAATGATATCTTACATAGGAGACAGATTTGAACATCAAGGAGATTTCTCACATACTGATACTTATGGATTCCTACCTTCCAAAATATATTTGCTACAAATACTTGTAGCATTTGTAGCATTTGTAGCTACAAATATTTGTAGCATTTGTAGCAAATATATGTTGGCAAGTACCTGTTATGCTTATTGATGAATGGTAGTTTACATTTTATGTAATAAACATTTTCTTGAGTGTCTGCTATATGCCAGACATTATACTAAATACTTATATTATCTCTAATTTTCATGTAACATAAATGTCAGTTGGAGATGGGGGTACATATAGGAAGGAAGCTGCTTACATTCTCACAATGATCTCTGGTTCTAGGGGCCTACTTTTTGCCGAATTTCTAAGTATGTTCATTTTACAGTTCAAAATAGAAAGATCACTTATCTTGCCATCCTGCACATGCTACTGTTATATTCCACACGTGTATTAGTCAGGTTTGTGTTGCTGTAAAGGAATACCTGAGGCTGGGTAATTTATTTAAAAAAAGAAGTTGATTTGCCTCATGGTTCTGCCGGCTATATAAGAAGCTTGGTGCCAACCTCAGCTTCTGATGAAAGCTTCAGGAAACTACCTATCATGGAAAAAAGGAAAGGAGGGAGCACGTGTGTCACAGGGTGAGAGAGAGGGAGCAGATGCCAGGCTCTTTTAAACAACCAGCGTGAACTGAGAACTCACTCATTACCATAAAGACGGCATTAAGCCCTTTATGAGGGATCCTCCTCCATGACCCAAATACCTCCCACCATGCCCCACCTCCAACATTGGGGGTCACACTTCAATGAGATTTGGAGGGGACAAATATTCACCATATCAACACAGCATCTGCCAAGTGTTATACTTCAATTCATATGTGTATTATATTCACTTGAGGCATTCGTGTATGTAGTAGACTTTAGTGAAGGGGAATGAAGTATTTGCAGCATTACCAATAACTTCAAATTGATGCCAAATATCTTAACAAATATCACCTGGGATTTTTTCCTCTGGCTGGTTCACCCCACCTAGAGGGACAATGTTATTGGACTATATAGACTCTCTTTATAGTCTTTCCCTCACCTGGGAGATTCTTCCCACACCGCAACTTCACTTCTGACTCAATTATGCATAATGTTTTAGTTTTTATTCCATAAATGAGCCTGTGGCTTGCTTTTGCATATCCAGACACATCTAGATATATGCTCAGTGAAACAATAAAAGGTGACCACTCTCAGAATCAATCTTCTTCACAAAGCAATCGTGGTTATAAACACCAATATTTTTCTTAATACCAAACAGTGTAAAGGTTGGTACTACCCTCATTTTATAGATAAATAAACAAGCTCAAATAATTAAATGACTTGTGCTGGGTTATTCATTGAGTAAGTGACAAAGTCAGATTTTGAACCATTTGAATCCAAATCCTATGCACTTTCCACCAAACAAGACATGATTCAAAAAGGAAATTGGAAAAAAAATGCATGTTAATGTCCTCTGAGCTTACAAATAGGAAGATTGCTTTGAAAATTAATAGCATTTGAATCCATTAGGGGTGGGGGAAATGTATTTTTACCATTATGGTCCCAACAGTATTGTTTAAGAAAGTAGGGAAACATAGTAAGTGAAAAGTCTCAGTAACTTGGAAAATCCTGCCTGATATTAGGTAAATGGGACATTTATTATGGATAATTAAGTTTTATCTTTTAAAATTTGTTTGTATATTGACTTTTACCTGATAAATATTTATTGATCCTCTCTATCTTTTTCATCATACTTCTTTTAAAAAATAGTTTTTCTAATACCTGCTGTTTTTTTTACAGAGGCAATTAAAGGCAGATGCTAAAAAAGCTATTGGAAGGCTTCAACTACGCACACTGAAACAAGGAGACAAGGTACATTCATGACTTTTAAATGCTACTTGTTTTAAAGCAGTGCTACCAAGCCATTGTTCAGGCTAAATGTTCTTCCTAAGTATGCTTTTATTGTCATTTATGAACCTTATTGACTTTTTATATGTATTTGATTCTAGAGGTAGGCTGAATAATGGCCCCCCAAAGATATCTAAGATATCTATTCCCTTGAACCTGTGAATATTACCTTATATGGCAAAAAGGACTTTGCAGATATGATTAAGTTAAGGGTCATGAGATGGGGAGATTATCCTGGATTATCCAGGTAGATTCAAAATATAATTGTGGTGTCCTTATAAGAGGGAGAGAGAGGGAGATTTGACCACAGTACAGTCAGGGATGTGACAGTGGAAGCAAGAGGTTGGGGTGATACAAGGAAGGGGCTAGGTGGTAAGGGATGCAGATACTCTCTAGAAGCTGGGAAAGGTAAGGAGAGGGATTCTCCCCTGCTGACTCCAGAAAGAGCACAGTATTGCCAATGCCTTGATTATAGACTTCTGATTTCCAGAACAGTAAGAGAATAAACTTGTGTTGTTTTAAGCCACTGAATTATGATAATTTGTTACTGCAACTACAGGAAACTAATACAATGCTTTAGTGTAACTTTGCTTGAATATGTATTTTCAGATTTAGGATAGTTGAAAACTACCATTGATGGGTAAAACATGTATTTCAAAAATAGCTATAGAACTTATAGAAATAATACACCATTTTAAATCTTACCAAAGCCATGAAACTGTAAAACACTAATGAAAGAGAGAAATCACAAAAGATCTAAATAAATGGAAACATATACCATGTTCATGGGTCAGAAGACTTGCTGTTGTTAAGATGTCGGTTCCCCACCAAACTGATTTATGGATTTGATGCAGTTTCAATAAAAATCCTAGTATAAATCTTTGATAGAAATTGACAGCCTGATTCTAAGCTTAGATGAAAATGCAAAAGAACTAGAATAAACAAAACAATTTTGATAAAGAACAACTTTGGATGATTCATACTACCTGATTTGCAGAATTATTTTAAAATCACAGCAGTCAAGATAGTGTTGTATTGGAAAAAGGATAGATTTATAGATCAACGGAACAGAAGAGAGAGTCCAGAAATAAACCCACACATATATGGTCGATTGACTTTCCATAAAAGTGCAAAAGCAATTCAATGAAGAAAGGATAGCCTTTTCAGGAGGATAGCCAGTTGTTGGATATCCATATGCAGTGATTGGATATCCTTAAGCAACAAGCAAACAGACAAACAAAAAAGAACTTAAATCCATTCTTCATACCCTATGTAAGCATTATTTCAATAGATCATAGACCTTAACATAAAACCTAGAACTATGAAATTTTTAGAAGAAAACTTTAAAGAAAAATATTTTCATGACTTGGGTGACAAATATTTCTTAGATATAACTCCAAAAACAAGTCCAAAAAAGAAAAAAAAAATGGTACATTTGGCCTTGTCAAAATTGGGAGTTATACCTGATGTAAATGACGAGTTGTGGGTACTGACGAGTTGATGGGTGCAGCACACCAACATGGCACAAGTATACATATGTAACAAACCTGCACGTTATGCATGTGTACCCTAGAACTTAAAGAATAATAATAATAATAATAATAATAATAATGAATTTCTGTTCTTTGAAAGGCACTGTTAGAAGAAGGAAAAGATAAGGTACAGACTGGGAGAAAGTATTTACAAATCGTATGTCTGTTAAAGAGCAGTACCTAGAATATAAAGAACTCTCAAAATGTAACAGTAAGAATACAAACAACCTAACAGAAAACTGGCAAGCAAAACAGACAATCCACCAAAAAAATATGAATGGCAAATAAGCACACAAAAGATGTTCAACATCATTAATAATTAAAGAAATACAAATTAAGGCCACCATGAAATACCATTGTACATTCATTAGAATGGCTAAAATACATACAACTGAAAATACCAAGAGCTGGTCAAGATTTGGAACAACTGGTACTCTCATTCATTTGCTGGTAAGAATGCAAAATGTATAGCCAATTTGAAAATGTTTGGCAGTTCCTTCTGACGTTGAAAATACACTTACCATAACACCTAGCAATCTCACTACTAGATATTTACTCTAAAGGGAGAAAAAAAATCTATGTTCACATAAAAACACAACTGTTCATAGCAGCTTTATTCATAATTGTCAAATACTGGAAAAAAGCCAAATATTGCTCAACTGGTGAATGGATAAACTGTGGTACATACATATCATGGAATACTATTTAGCAATAAAAGTGTGATGGGAACCCCACTGATACATACAGCATTATGGATGAATCTCAAATGCATTATGCTAAGTTTAAAAAATCCAAACTCAAAAGCTAGATAATGCATGATTCCATTTATATGATATTCTGGGAAAGCCAAAACTATAAAAACAGATCAGTGGTTGCCAGAAGGTGGGGATGAGAGGAAAGGATAACTACAAAGAGTTTGGAGGAGTTTGTTGGGAGTAATAGCACTATTCTGTATCTTGATTGTGATAAGGATTAAGTGACTATATATTTTTCAAAACATGCAGAACTGTACATTAAAAGGGTGAATTTTACTGTATATGAATTATACCTTAATTTTTTTTAATGAGAAAAGTTATAGAACTTGTACAAATGGTATTTTATGAATTCTAAAATCAGGAAAAATAGTTTAAATCAGTGCTACATGTTTCTCTTGGTTCTTTTCCCCTTTTGTTTCACTTTATTCTTTTACCTTTTTAAAGTCTGGATAATTTTAAATCACCTTTGGGAACTTTACAGTTACATAACCATTCGGTGATATAATGCTCCTCCTTTTATAGGAATTTAGGCTGGTTAAGTACATATATGTTCTGATCTTCTTCTGCAGTTTAATATATTTTTTCTTATCTGTCAGAGTAACAATAACTACTTGCTTGTAGGAAATTGGCCCTGATGGAGACAGTTGTGCTGTGTGCATTGAATTGTATAAACCAAATGATTTGGTACGCATCTTAACCTGCAAGTAAGTTTGATTTTCTTCTATATCTTCAATAAAAATAGCTGACCCACAAAAATGATTGTGATGGAAGAAAACTATTTTGAATATTTCCACATTAATGTTAAAAATGTTTATTTTTAACTTATTTTCATTTAAATATAGAATGGTTTATTTTTATGTTCATTCATTTATTAATACTACTGAAATTGGTATAAGTCTAACTGTAATCTGGTTCAATTTGTTCTAAACTAATTCCATAGAAAACTGAGAACCTAGCCAGCACTATATATATATTTTTTTAAAAAAAATGTATTCTAATCCATCGAGAAAAAAATAAAATGAAATCAACTCATGAGCATCTATTTGGAAGTGTTCATTCCTTAGTTTTATAAATTATCCCTCTCCTGAAGGTTGTTCTTAACACTCCTTCTCTTAGCTATTTAATACAATAGTGATGCTCTTGGAACATATCACATTGCCTAAAGCATCAGTACAGTGTTGTTGTACTCAATACTATATTGGACTATATTATTGAGAATGACTGTACCATTTATCAGTTAGGGAATTATAACTGTTTAAGATTTGAAATAATGAACAAAGTCTTAGGTCAGGTAGCATCCTAGCCATTTTCGAATGAGTACTGAAAATATTTTTTTTGGAGCTAGAGTAGTGAGGCTTTTACATTTAAAAGTACTGTATTATGGAATTTCCAAATTTTGTTTCTGTGGCTCCTTCATTGTATGAATAGTGTGTTTAAAAGAAAAGGCATCCATTCAAAGACTAAAAGTTACACTAAGTAATCTGTTAATGTATATTAGGCAAATGTTGCTACTTCACAACTGATAATTATGTTTTTTTCTGCATTAGCCATATTTTCCATAAGACATGTGTTGACCCATGGCTCTTAGAACACAGGACTTGCCCCATGTGCAAATGTGACATACTCAAAGCTTTGGGAATTGAGGTAAACATTAATATGTTATTTATATGAAGAATATATGCCTGGGCTTTGGGGAAAACAACAAAATAACATCCTTATTTTTTAGCTATGTAATATGCCATACTTACAGTTTATACCTAAAACCAGACATATTTATATCATATAGACAATGAGGTGCCATCTTGGGCCATCTCCATTTTCCTTCTTCCTCCCTCTTTCCAAATACACTCAATTATTTGGTCAGAATTTGAAATGATAACCATGTAAACCACCAACTTGGCATCCCTCTTTCTATTTTTGTAATCTTTTAATGTTGCATAATGACCAAACTTGGAGTTAAATAAGCAGACATAATTTGAGAAAGCATAATAAATACTAAATTATAATTTTATATTTGGTAAATGAAAAAAAGGCCTATTTTCAAGATACAACATAAAATCAAGCTCAGATCTTGACATGGGACGATACATAGATGACAGTGATTCTCAAGTTCCATAGGGGACAGCATGACTTTTTAGGGCCTAACTTGTACCCAGCATTATTTTATGAAGTGCTGGGATCACTCAAATGAACATATCAGATGAGAGTACACTCTGCCTATAGCATCTTTCACCCCATTGGTGGACCCAGTTACTCTGTTTTGACTGGGGCAAACAAGAGACCCGTGACCATCAAAAGGGATCATAGGTTTAAAAGGTTAAGAAATATTGCTGCAATGAGTCACCTATAAAGAAACTTTGAAGTGATATGTCGAGGTAAAGCGTGTACACTGAAAGGCTTTTAATTTTTTCAAATGCTCTTTAAAGGTGGATGTTGAAGATGGATCAGTGTCCTTACAAGTCCCTGTATCCAATGAAACATCCAATAGTGCCTCCTCCCATGAAGAGGATAATCGCAGCGAGACTGCATCATCTGGATATGCTTCAGTACAGGGAGCAGATGAACCACCTCTGGAGGAACACGTGCAGTCAACAAGTAAGCATACTAAAGGTTAATGAGTGCACTACAATTCATTGTGGATCATATGCCTGTATAGTACTCTTGCTTTTTAGCGTTTGTTCTATTCAGCCATTATCATGATCCAAGTTTTTTCTGCTTAAAATAATGCCATGAAGGATGCACTCCTACCTTAATATTCATATATTCAAATGTATTTGAAATAGATGAAATGCATCAGAGTGGGGATTATTTACAAAAGAAAGATTTATTGGAATGCTTCTCTCTGATGCATTTAAATCTTGGCTTATTAACTACTTACAGAGGGTAAGGAGAAACTTTAAACTTTAGAAGCCATTGTTCATTGCAGATAAAGCAGAAGTTAAGATAAAGGAATTCTGAAATGATAAAATAGAATTCAATTTACAAAAGCTTGATTTATGCCCAGCTTCTCCAGAAACCATGTTTTGCAAATAGGAAACTGTTTAAGAATGGTATGTGCTGCCACCTGTTGACTATTTACCATGAAATGAACAAACTGTTAGAAACTAAAATTGAATATATCATTTTCAAAATTCATATGAATTCATATTGCAACTTAGTAATTTTATGCCAAATGAGAAATTTTAGGGAGTTCTGTTTTTCCCTATAAAGATAAAACCCCTGTAAAAATTATTTTCCCTTTAACCTCAATCTTTTCCATGTTTTTGTTAGTTTGAAAGTCTTCTCTCAACAATCCTCGTTTTGAGATGATTTAATTCTAGCATAAAAGTAAAACAAAAACTGATTGTCAAGATGACTTATGAAACTTTCAGCTTCCTATGATATAAACCTTTGTCCTCATAGGCTTATCAGTGCCATAGATACCACTTCTGAAGATAGCACAATGAATATAACCATGCAGAGGCAAACTTTGTATTTCTTGTATATATCTTCCCTTGAATATAAACTAGTTATAAGTATCTTAATAATGGGTGGATTATTCTACCTATAATAGAGAATCATTGTCTGATTGCTCCAGATGATATTGTACTCTCATAATTGTGTGGTAATAGAATTCAGTAAAGATAAAAGAGAGTGTACAAGATAATTTATTGCTAGTCTTTTAAAAAACAACATTCTAATCTACTCTTTTTGTGTTCTGTTCTTCTGTGGGTAGGGGTGGGATGGGGGAAGAGGTAAGCACAATAGATTTTGCAGAGATTTGAAAAGCAAATGAAATAGCGATCCATGTTCCTCCTCCTGTATTCTTAATTTGGATAATAGTAATACTCACCCAAGTGCCCCAAAACAGAAACTAAGGATATCCCAAATTCTTCCCACTTCCCCTTCCTATTGATTAAACATCTGTGTTCTCAACTCTGTCCCCTAATTTCCAACCTTAATTCCACAGTCATAGTTTGAGCCACTATCTTCTCTTTGCCTATTCTTTCCATTCTTCCTTACCCAAGAAATTAGGGGAGCCCAGTATAACTCCTGTTTCTCCTTTAAGACTGACACCTCTTTGAGAAGCCTCTCTTGACTAGATGTGATGGCCCTGCTGTTGGCTTCCATAGAACTTCAATCATTGCACTTACTACACTGAATTGTATTAAAACTTCTAAAGTTCCTTTGGGTAAGAACAGTGTCTTATATTCGCTATTGTCTATCTAGCACCTAGCACATAGTAGATACTCAAATTTGTGTTGAATGAATGACCACTTAAACCAGATTTCATTTTGTCTGGGATTACATATTACTAGTTTAAGAATCTTTCATCTTTTGTATTAGCCATTGATTCTTATGGTGATAGTTGATTTGCATAACTTTGTAAATACACATAGTTCATGTTGTGTGTCACATCATTGGGCTAAGTTCTATTAGAGCACTGGTTTTCAAACTATTCATTGAGTCACCTGGAGGGCTTATTAAAACAGAGAGGTCACCATCAGAGTTTCTGACTCAGTGGGTCTTGAGTGATGCCTAGAAATTTTCATTTCTAACAGGTTCCCAGGTGATACTGATGCTACTAGTCCAGGGACCACGTTTTGAGAACCATTGAATAAGGGCCCTACTGTCAATCCCAGCTGTATATGAAAATCACCTGGAGAGATTTTAAACTTTGCTGATGTTTGGGCTGTACCTCAGAGCAACTGTGATTTAACATGAGGTGCAGGGCCCGGGCACAGGTATTTTTTATTTTACTTTTGAAATGATTTCAGACTGACTGACAAAAACATTTCAAAAATAATACAAAAAAATGCCCATATACCCTTTGCCCAGCTTCTCCAAATGTTAACATCTTATGTAACCATATACAATTATCAAAACCAGGAAATTTGCTGATAAAATGTTATTATCAAAACTATAAACTTGACTCAAATTTCACCAGTTGGCCCACTAATGTCCTTTTTCTGTCCCAGGATCCCACATTGCATTTAATTGTCATGTGTCTTAGTCTCCAATCTGTGACACTTCTTCGTTCTTTGTCTTTCACGACCTTGATGCTTCTGAAGATTACTGGTCAGTTATTTTCTAGAGTGTCCCTCAATTTGGGCAAGTCTGCTGTTTCCGAGTGATTAAATTTATTGTCCATTTTTGTCAAGAATACTACAGAACTGATGTTGTGCCCCTTTCAGTGCCCCCATATCATTCCAGGAAGCACATGATGTTGGTGTCTTATTACTGATGATTCAAACTTTGCCCACTTGGTTAAGGTGGTGTCTGCCAGGTTTTTCCCTTTAAAGTTACTATTTTTCCCTTTGTAATTATTAAATATCTTATAGAGAGATACTTGGAGACTACACAAATGTCCTGGTTCTCATCATACTTCTACCCACTACTTTTAGCAGTCATTGATGCTTCTTGCTTGCAGTAATTATTGCTGAAGTATTTACCAAATGGTGATTTTCTGTTTCCATCATTCTTTGTACATTTATTGATTAAACTTCTAATGTAAGGAAGAACTATTCCTTCTCCTCCATTTATTTATTCAATTATTTATTTATTATACTATAGGATCCTAGATGTTTCTTTCATTCTATAATATCATTCTCATCATTTATCCCTTGCTCATATCATCCTAGATTTGGTCATTGGGAACTTGTTCAAGTTGATTTCTGTGTTCTTTCAACTTTCTTACTTTCTGGTAACATAAGGTGTTCTAGGTCTGGGATTAGCCAACTTTTTCTGTAAGGGGCCACATAGTAAATATGTTAGGCTTTGAAGGCCGTAAGTCTTCATTTTCATACCCTTATTTTTTGTTTTCGTTGGTTTGTTTTACAACCTTTTACAACCATGATAAACACTTTTAGCTATGGCGGGTAGGCTGGAGTTTGCTGGTCCCTAGGCTAAAATCTAGGTTAACCTTGTACTTTCCCTGTCCTAGCCCTAGAATCAGCCACTTCTTCAGGAGGCCTTTTACTGGAGAATGGTATTTCAAAACCAGAATCTGAGCAACAGGCATGTTTATTGCTACTGGGGTGTCATTGCTATTGGCCCTTTTAGTGAATAAGACTAGAAAATATATATATTTACTCTCACAAATATACACATACATATACATTATTTCTCTATCTGTCATTTCATCTATTTATCTGAAAAACAATGACCCTACTAATACGTCTGATTCCAATCCAACACCACAGGGTTCATTCTGGCCTCTCCCTTTATTTATTTGTAACTCCTTTCTCCGACAGTGAAAGGAGAAAGACTCTTTTTATCCACAGTATTTTTACTTATTTGTTCAATTATAGAATATACATGAAATAGTTTCAGCGTTGCTAACACATACCCCTGTGTAAAACAATGTCAGTAACTAGTGTACGGTTCTTTTTGTTTTTAGCCTTACAGGTTAGAGTCAAAATACTGTTTTCCAATGTTATTTAAGTTTAGTTGTTTTCTTCCCTGTGCTCTTCACATGATTATGTATTTCATTTATAATACAATTAAGTTCATTTATTACTGTTTGTATTCAATTTTGGGCATCCTTCCAACTTCCTGGTTGATTTTTTAAATCTATCTATCTATATTTATGTGTATGAAGAAGCATTGGTAATTTTTTTAAGTTCCCAGGTTTGGACACTTAAAAAATGTATAGCCAGATTTAACAGCTTGTTATATTTAAGGTAAGGAAGAAGTAGAAGACATAATTTTTGCTCTTAAGGAGGCTATAATCTGGGTAGAAATAAACCCATGTATGTGAATCAAAAAAGGGGCAATTATAAATCAATATAATAATGCCATATATGCTTTATGTAAGATATAGCATAAATCATATAATTATTAAAGGTACAGGGAATGAGTATGATAATCAGAGTATGATGAAATTAAATAAGAAAGACTTCTTGGAACTAAATGATGAATTTTGTCTTAAAAGAAGAGAGGGGCAAAATCATCCTAAAATTGCTATTTCTTTTTTAGATGAAAATCTACAGCTGGTAAACCATGAAGCAAATTCTGTGTCAGTGGATGTTGTTCCTCATGTTGACAACCCAACTTTTGAAGAAGATGAAACTCCTGATCAAGAGACTGCTGTTCGAGAAATTAAATCTTAAAGTCTGTGTCAATAGAAAACTTGAACCGTTAGTAATAACAGAACTGCCAATCAGGGCCTAGTTTCTATTAATAAACTGGATAAATTTAATAAAATAAGAGTGATACTGAAAGTGCAGAGATGACTAATATGCTATAGTTAAATGGCTTAAAATATTTAACCTGTTAACTTTTTTCCACAAACTCATTATAATGTTTTTCATAGGCAAGTTTCCTCTCAATAGTGATAGCAACATTTTTAGACATTCAAAACTGTCTTCAAGAAGTCATGTTTTTCATTTATAACAATTTTCTTATAAAAACATGTTGCTTTTAAAATGTGGAGTAGCTGTAATCACTTTATTTTATGATAGTATCTTAATGAAAAATACTACTACTTTAGCTTGGGCTATATGTGTCAGGGTTTTTCTCCAGGTGCTTATATTGATCTGGAATTGTAATGTAAAAAGCAGTGCAAACTTAGGCTAGTTCTTCTTGAAATGTCTATTTAAGCTACTTTAAGTTAATAGAACAAGATTAAAGCAAAATATTCATTTTAACTTTTTCTTATTTTTAAAATTAGGCTGAATGTACTTCATGTGAGTGTCAACCATAGTTTATCAGAGATTATGAACTGAATTGATTGGTATATTAGTGACATCAACTTGACACAAGATTAGACAAAAAGGTTCCTTACAAAAATACTGTGTAACTATTTCTCAAACTTGTGGGATTTTTCAAAAGCACAGTATATGAATCATCATACTGTTTGAAAATGGTAATGACAGAGTAAGTAACACTAATATTGGTCATTGATCTTTGTGCATGAATTAGTCTACAGAAAAAAATGTTCTGTAAAATTAGTCTGTTGAAAATGTTTTCCAAACAATGTTACTTTGCAAATTGAGTTTATGTTTGACCTAAATGAGCTAAAATTACATTAGATAAACTAAAATTCTGTCCATGTAACTATAAATTTTGTGAATGCATTTTCCTGGTGTTTGAAAAAGAAGCAGGGGAGAATTCCAGGTGCCTTAATACAAAGTTTGAAGCTTCATCCACCAAAGTTAAATAGAGCTATTTAAAAATGCACTTTATTTGTACTCTGTGTGGCTTATCTTTTGTTTTAGAATTTTGTTCAAATTCTAGCAGAATTTAGGCAAAAATAAAACAGACATGTATTTTTGTTTGCTGAATGGATGAAACCATTGCATTCTTGTACGCTGATTTGAAATGCTGTAAATATGTCCCGATTTGTATTGATTCTCTTTAAATATAAAATGTAAATAAAATATTCCAATAAACGTTTGTGTCTGGTGTTAGTTTAACTGTCTGTATTAGGATGTTTCTTGTGTCACTATAAAGGAATACCTGAGACTGGGTAATATATAAAGAAAACAGGATTAACTGGCTCATGGTTTTGCAAGCTGTATAGTAAGCATGGGGCCAACATCTGCTCCACTTCTGGTAAGGGCCTCAGGAAGTTTACAATCATGATGTGAAGGTTAAGTGGAAGGAAACACCACATGGCAAGAGCAGGAGGAAGACAGAGAGAAGCAAGATGTCCCAGACTCTTAAACAAGCAGATCTTGCATGAACTGAGTGAGAACTCACTTATCACCAAGGGGATGATACTAAATCATTCATGAGAGATCCACCCCCATGATCCAATCGCCCCCACTAGGCCTCACCCCCAACACTGAGAATCACATTTCAACATGAGATTTGGAAGGGACAAATATCCAAACCTTATCACTGTCCATACACTAACTTTTCTCATATAATATGTCTGGATTTGGGAGGTAAGAAAATGGTTGGATGTAAATGGTCATTTATCTATTTGATCAATAAACACTAAAACTTTAGTATGATATATTTACATATTACATAGAGAGGAATGGATACCATTGTAGTATCATTCAACTTACCAGGAGTTATTGTTAAATGTCAGCAAGGTAAAAAGAGGTTGACCAGTAGTAATATAACATTAAAATAGACCTTGATGCCAGTCCATCTTCATGCTATCAATGACATAGGAGCTTTTATTACCTTAAAGTGTTTCTTCAGCCTTCTCTTTGGCAGTGTGATTGTCAGGATGCTGTTAATGAATTAAGTGCATCTTTCTTTTGTCAAGCATGTTAAGAATACACAGATGCCTGGAACGCCTCAGCACTATGATTATCAAACCAGGTACATGTGTCTTATGTGACGATATGCCGGGGACAGGGGTGGATGTGTGATGCCTATATTCTTGCCATATAATCTTAGAGAGTTAACCTTTTTTCAAGTTTTGTGGGACTTCTTTTGGGGCATTTTTAAGTGTTTTTTAAATTTTTAAATGTTGTACTGAAGTATAATCTACCCGTTGTAAAGCTAAATGTAAATACAAATTGAATAACGAAATATTTACATTAGTAGTAGACAATACAATACAATTTTTAAAACTGTGACAAAAATTATTTTTATAAATAAATTCTAACAGGAATTAATGTCGAACCCTCACTTTGAACTTGTTATTAATACAAAGTCTTTGAGAGTTTAGTCTTGTTGTATTATCATCTCTTTTATTTCCATGATTCAATTTTTAAAATTATTTAAAGATGAAAACTTTATCTGCTTTGGAAGTCAAGTTTCTATTCATATGTGGGCTGAATTTTGCATGTATTGTTCATAGTATTTAATAACCTATTCACCTGTACTTATAATGTAGACAATAAAAATATACAGGCAAGCAAAAAAATATATATATATATATATCATTGGAATATGTTTAGCAAATGTGTAGATATGTACAACTATTACCACAATCCAGTTTTAGAACATTCCATCACCCCAAAACATCCCCTCATGCCCATTTACAGTCAGTTCCCCCTCCCATTCCCAGCCCCACACTACCACCAATCTGCTTTCTGTCTCTATAGATTTGTCTATTGTGGACATTTCATATAAATGGAATCATACATTATATGGCCTTTTGTGACTGGCTTCTTCCCCTTAGCATAATGTTTTCAAGGTTCCTCCATGTTGTAGCATATATCAGTATTTCATTTTCCTTGCTGAGCAATATTCTATTGTATGGATATACCACTTGTGGCTATCCATTCAACAATTAATGAACCCTTGGACTATTCTTTTTGGCCATTATGGATGGATAATGCTGCTATGCACATTCACATACAAGTATTTGTGTAGATATATGTTTTAGATTCTCTTGGTTATAAACCAAGGTGAGAAATTCCATAACACTTGTGAATTTTCTTCCTGTTATTATCGTTTGACATTCTTTAGCTTGAGCATCAGACTTGATGCTACACTCTCACATCGTAGTAAAAATATAAGCTGGTGTTTTTTAACAGTGGCAGTAACATTCGTATGTCTATGGAGTCTCCAACTTAAGAAGGGTTTTCACAGTTTATTTGTAAGTTTAATGGAACCCAGGTTGTGTTATCTTATAAATAAGAATATACATGGTTCCCAAGTCAATCAGTAAAAATATATTTAGAGATACAATTGGAATGCTAGGAAGATTCCTTCCCCCACCTACATCTAGTTTCTGTTCACTTATGAAACATTTAAGTTCTAAAATGTCTGGAAAAATGTTATCACCTTAGGCTGTAACAAATTTTGAGTTATTTACCTTGTTCATTGCTTTCGTTTGTAGTTAATTTTTTATATTTTTAAACATTGAACAATATAAAATTTAAATAAATATACTACACGAGACTTAAAAGAAATTCATTATTATGATGGACACTTTGACCTCCAGAGATAAATGTTCATTATCCTCTACCGTCAGAGCTAATGTGAAATGTCTGAGAAACACTATCCACTAGTTCTCAACCTTTTTCTACATCAACAGTCTCATTAATGTGGTACATTAATAGGCATACCTAGACTGATAGTTAAGAGAGTAGTATAGATAAATAGGATTTAGCATGGAAGGTTAGTGGCAATTTCCCCTTCTACTTGTAATACCAACTGATATCCCACATCTAAACCACAGCCTTAGAAAACTAAATGGTCCTGTGCTGTTATAAACATTATTTTTGGAGGGGGTAACAGGGTCTTACTCTGTCACCCAGGCTGGAGTGCAGTGGTGCAATCTCGGCTCACTGCAACCTGTGCCTCCCAGGCTCAAGCAATCCTTCCACCTCAGCCTAGCAAGTAGCTGGGACTACAAGCACGCATCACCGTGCCAGGCTAATTTTTGTACTTTTTGTAGAGACAGGCATGTTCTCTTGGCATGTTCCTCAAACTGGTCTCAAACTCCTGAGCTCAAGCAATCCACCCGCTTTTTTTTTTTTTAATTTATTTTTTTTTATTATTATTATACTTTGAGTTCTAGGGTACATGTGCATAATGTGCAGGTTTGTTACATATGTATACTTGTGCCATGTTGGTGTGCTGCAGCCATCAACTCGTCAGCACCCATCAACTCGTCATTTACATCAGGTATAACTCCCACTGCAATCCCTCCCCCCTCCCCCCTCCCCATGATAGGTCCCGGTGTGTGATGTTCCCCTTCCCGAGTCCAAGTGATCTCATTGTTCAGTTCCCACCTATGAGTGAGAACATGCGGTGTCCACCCGCTTTTCAACCTCCCAAAATGCGGGGATTACAGTCGCGAGCCACCGCACCCGGCCCCTGTCATACACCTTTTTAAAAAGGGGGGAGGGATTGCATTGGGAGTTATACCTGATGTAAATGACGAGTTGATGGGTGCTGACGAGTTGATGGGTGCAGCACAGCAACATGGCACAAGTATACATATGTAACAAACCTGCACGTTATGCACATGTACCCTAGAACTTAAAGTATAATAATAATAATAATAAATTTTTAAAAAAGCAATTCAGTGATCTAAAATTCATTAATAGCCTATTTTTTAAGAAGGTATCTATGTGGGTCTTAATAGAAACATGAGTACCCCCAATTTGTTGTAGAGTTTGATTTTCAAATACCTAATTTGCTTTAAATCAGTGCACCTAAAACGTTAATATGCCTACAAGTTACTTGGGGATCTTGTTTAAATGCACATTCCAGTTCAGGAGGTGTAGAAGGAAGTATGAGATTCGGAATTTCTAGCAAGCTCCAGGGTGATGCAAATGTTGCTGGTCTGGGGTCCACACTTTCAGTAGCAAAGCTTTAAATGGCTCTCCTGTAGCAGTAGTCCACCTGTTTTGAATCTTACTGCTTCTAAACTAGCTGCAGACTGCAAAAAAGTATAAGGTAAGCTAGTGATATTCCTTTCAAAAAAGCCAGTAAAATCCTGAGTGACAGCTCCAGTCTTTCCATAGCACAGGGTTTGGAATTGCTATTTGGGGTTTCCAAATACCTTTTCTTATAGGTGTTTGAGGCTCTTAGAAGGCTGAGTCAGCTGAAAAACTGATCTTCAGAAAACTGAGGTATTATTTATCTCTACATGGTGTATTATTGGGTCTGTTAATATGTGGCTTGGATAAGTCAGAAAACAAGAATGGAAGCAGACAGATGAGTTGGGAAGCTATATTATCATATGGCAGGAAAGTGTTGTGAGGCTAATCTAAAGCCATAGAAAAAGAAGTAGAGGAGTGTGTGTTTGTGTGTGTGTGTGTGAAAGAGAGACAGAGACAGAGAGACAGAGAGAGAGAGACTGACGGACCAATGGACTGACCGACCAAGTTCTTACCTTCAGTGTTTTGGTAATCAGTGGCCTTTGAACTAGGAAACCTAGCAACCAGGGGGAATATTGGAAAAATAAGTTTAGCTTTGAACATGTTGTATTTGAAGTAACTATGGACCATATGTATAAGCAATATAGTGTCATGGTTCGTAATCAGACAAATCTAGGTTCAAATTCCAGCTTTGCCATTTATTTAGCTATATGATCTTAAGCAAATTACTTCTCTGAGCCTCCTTTCCTTCATTCGTAAGGTAAGCATGTAAAAATGTGTAAGCTTATTAATGAAAATTAAATGACATAATACATATACAGCACCAGTACAGCACCAGTACAGTACCAGCAATGCAGTGTGCAATCCCAGTCCTCCTTCCCCAAACAATTTATATTGACATTGAATAGAGTGGCACGCTCTGTTTTTTAAGGTGCTTCTAGGAAAATGCTTTTATTTGCAAGGGTGTGAAATAAGTTATGATCAAGCCAAAAATTTAGATCACATAAGCAATTTAATTAGAAAAAAATGTTTACATAATCGGTGAAATGTTTACTTACAAAAGTTGGAGCTCTCTAAATGCCCTGCTGTAAGCCAAAAGTGGGCCTGATCCTGTAACAGGGAGCATGTGGGAATACCTGGATGAAGTTGCAGAGTAAACAGGTAGAAAAACCATCCAGTTCTGGATAGCCTTTGACACACTGTAACCTTTAAGGTTATTGGAAAAGAATGTGGTTTGATGGGGAAGGAAGTAAAAAGAGGAAGGAAAAGTAAAAAGAATGGAAGACATCTCTCAACGTTTGTTACATTTACTGATCTTTCTCCAGGAAGAGAAGAAGAAATTACCTCCCTTAGTACACATTCAAATTGCGAAGACTTTTCCCAACGATACATTACAGTCTGGACTCCGAAAGGATTATCTCTTTCCAAACTGTCCAGATAGCTGCCTTGGGACTACTTACTGCCATTTAGTAGAAGAGAATCCCAGATTGCCCCTTTTCTCATTCACAAGAAAAATCCCTGCTTGGAGCACACGCCTGTCTCACTCGAGATGGCTCACATCTTGGAAGGTTACCCCAGAGACGCTCCTCCAGGGCAGAGTTCCTTGGCTTGGCATCTGCGTGTGCCCCACCCCATTTTTTTTTTTTTTTTTTTTTTTTTATCCACATGGCTTTGAGGCTGTGTTCTCAAAACAGCTTGCCAAGAGCCGCTTGCTTATACATTGCCTCCCAACTCCTTCCTCCCTCTAAACTTGTTTTCACTTTTAGTGCACTCTTTAATTCCGGTGGACTTAGTTATTGCAATAAATAAAAACATCTCTCAAATATTTCCTCACAGCGATATCATGCAAATTACTGACCTCATTCACCTTAGTGTTCAAACCGCTGCGCGTCATTGCCAAGATACAAAGAGGTAAAGGTTGCTCCCAAAGGGATTTTTTTTTCTTAAGAGTTTAAGAAAGAAAAAAAAATGCTCATAAATTGTTTAGGTTCCAAAATAGGAAGTTGGACAAGAGATTTTCTGTGGTTCATTACAGTAGTTTAATAAGTAGATAGGGGCGACAGTGAAGGAAAAGAGGGGTGCACGGAGTGAAGAAAATGCGTGGCTTCTGGAAATGTTATGTTCTTCCTATACAACCAAAAAGAGCTTAATCTAGGCATGAATTTTGGATTTAGAGAAGGAATTGTATCACTGACTGTGTGACCTTGGATAAGTTCCCTCACCCGACAGTGCTTTCCTTTATTAATGTGCAAAGCGGGGACGAATGTCTACTTCGCAAGACTGCTGTGAGCATTACGTGAGATCGCCTAAGTTTATTGTGAGAACTCATTAAGTGTTAGTTGTTGCTACTGCTGCTTCCTGGAATGAGCCGATATTCCAAAATTCCAGAAACTTTGTTTTCTACAGTTTAATGCCTTCGGCTGTAAAACGATAAAAAGAAGCAACACCTTTACACCTGGAACTCACTTATTTGAACCAAAAAAACGCTTTAAACTTCAGATAGGTAAAACACACTTAACTGGTGGCTGGGACCCGCTTTGAAAGCACCCCCACCCATTCTCACCCCAGTGTATTGTGGGAAGCGTAGTCCCATGTTCCAGTTGCGTGAGCACAGAAAAGCGCGTAGGAAACTACAACTCCCAAGAGGTAAAGAAGCGGGACTATTTCCCAGTCGGGCGGTAGCGCTGTGGGAGGGAATTGGCAATCTCTATGCCTACGTGGGAGAGAAGGGAGGGTTGGGGGAAGTGTGGAAAACCTGAACCTGAGCTGCTGTCGCCTGAGGAAGATTTGGTAGGAGGAGAAGCAGAGGGGAAGAGACGGGTTGAGGGTGAGGCGAGGAGGGCATCTAGGTCACTGCTCCCGGGGGGCACAAAGTTCGCGATGTGGCTGAAGCCTGAGGAAGTGCTTCTGAAAAATGCGCTGAAGCTGTGGCTGATGGAAAGGTCCAACGACTACTTCGTGCTGCAGCGGCGTCGGGGCTACGGGGAGGAAGGCGGAGGGGGGCTCACAGGTAAGCTGTGGCCACCCTACCTGCCTCTGGGCTGTCTTCGCTGTTACTTAAAAGGTGGCGAGGACAACAGTTACTCGTACCGGTTTCCCGATCCTAAATCGTGGGCGGAGGGACTGGGGTTCTTTTCCCGACACCACCTTTCCGCCACCACCTCCAAGTCCTGAGAATGTCTCACTGGACGACGAGTTGCTCTTTGGTTGGGACAGGTGAAGGGAGGAGCGCGGTTCTTTCTGAGGCCAAGGAAGAAACGGGCACCTACCTTGTCGCTTCCCATGGGGGGAGGGGGACTGATGACGAGTGTTAGACCTAGACAGGTCGCATTTAGGCTGGTGACAGGGGCCAGTTCGCAGTTGTGAACTTAACTTTTCTCACAGAACCCATACTGATTATCAGCACCCTGGGGAGTTTAAGTGTATGGGGGATGGGATGGAGTGGGGACGCGGGGATGGTGCGGAGAAAGGGAGGCGCCCCATCACATCCTGAGAAATAGACATCAAAAGAAAGATTAGGGAGGAGGGAAAACTGGAGTCAGGGGAGGTGGAGGGGTAGGCTCAGAATTGCTGACCTCTCCCAATTTAGCATCTTTTACTTTGTCTCCAAGTTTTAAATCTTTGGGATTCCCTCTCAAAATCTGTTAACAATGTCGTAATAAATTAATCTCTTGAGTGTCTGGTGCTGCCCCTTCATTCAAAGCTGTGATTGTAAGCCAGACGGTAAGAGTTTAACTCTTCCTGTCTAACCCACCCTGACCCCAATTCTTAAAAACTGTTTTTTTGGCCAAATATTTAAAGTTTCCAAAGAATGTTATTTTGAGACCACTCATCTTGGGTAGGGACATTTAAAGTTTTGGACGTTGGGAAAACAAGAGCTCTTTTTCTAATCAATCTCTAATTTGGTATTGTGACCTTGAAGTGGTGGACCAGGCAGCGTGATGTAATGGAAAGAGGGAAGAGTCCTTTCCTTCCAAGAGTCCCCAAAAGATGGGACTGCATTTTAGTCCCATCCTACTCTCTTACTTGTTGGATGACATTCCTCAAATTCTTTCATTTACTCAACCTTAAGCACCTACTGTGTGCCACAAGGTTCACAAGATTCAGTTCCTTGGCTTTGCAGTGCTTATAATCTGGATAAGAAGGGTGGGATGGGCTAAGGGAAAAAGAAGACCAACTAGTAAACTAGGCAAGTTATAATTCATGGAGGAGATGACCTTGCTTTTTCTCTCTTGGAAAATGGTGCCTATCTCACAAAGTTGAGAGGATAAAACGAAAAATAATGGCAACAAATCAATGTATGTCGTTAAGATGGTGATAAACGTATGCTGTTATTTCGTTTTCAAGCCACTCCCAGGGTGCAAAGAATTCTGAGGTTCTACAGGACATTTTTTAAAATTTTGCTAGACCTATTAATCTTACCCAACTTCTAAAAAGGCCCTCTTGAAGATATGGCAACAAAAATTGCCCTGTTAAATGTGATATTTTGTCATTTTCTAATTTTTAAAAATTACAAATGCTATTTTACAGAAGAGTCTTTCCATTTAGTAGATGCAGATATTTTTCAGATCAAAATTTTAGAATCGATGTTCATAATTACCCAGTGACATAAATTATTCTCTTGAGTCCATTGAGAATAGTTTAGGAAATATTTAAAATATATTTCAGCCTGGGCACGGTGGTTTAGGCCTGTAATTCCAGCACTTTGGGAGGCTGAGGCAGGTGGATCGCTTGAGACCAGGAGTTCAAGACCAGCCTGGACAACATGACAAAACCCATCTCTACAAAAAAGACTAAAATTAGCCGGCCATGTGGCCCCAGCTACTGGAGAGACGGAAGTGAGAGGATGGCTTGAGCCTGGGAGATCAAGGCTACAGGGCCACTGCACTCCAGCCTGGACAACAGAGGGAGACTCTTCTCAAAAAAAAAAAAAAAATAGATTTTATATCCTGTGTTACAGCCTCAGGAATAGTCTTATAATTTATTTTAGTTCCTCATAATAAAACTGTGCTCCTTTAAGTAGGTAAATCAAATTCTTGAAAATGTAATCACTGTAATGTAGTATTACATGGTTTTTAAACTTGTTGCAAGTTTCCTTTAAACAATCACTCCTTGTTTTCTGTGTTTGATTTTTTCATTTGACATGGTTTTTTTTTTTTTTTTGAGGCAGAGTCTCTCACTCTGTCGCGTGGAACTCCTAGGCTCAAGTGATCTTCCCACCTCAGCCTCTGGGGTAGCTAGGACTTCAGGTACAAGCCACTAAACCTGGGTAATTTAATTTTTTTTTTTTTTTAAGAGACAGGCTGTGTTGCCCAGGCACGGTCTTGAGCTCCTGGCCTTAGGATCCTCCCACCTTGGTCTCCCAAATGACTGGGATTGGGATTACAGGAATGAGCCACCTCACCCAGCTTGACATGCTTTCTTCTTAAAGCATTGACCAACTGCACTAGTTTACCTCTATCCTGCCCACTCCATTTACTAGTTCCCATAGTCTAGAATAAGAGGAATTTGTCTGAAGAAATAAACTAAGATTTCTACCACATATATATGTTGTGACTAGTGATATCCCCATTCATTTAGTGGTCAGTTTATATCTCTTCATGATTATTTTACCTGTGGTATTGACAAGGTGCTTGAAATTACCACATGAGAGCTACCACTGTAATTCCATGTAAATTAAACAAAATGGATCAGAAAGGAACAAAGAGGTGCTTTTAAGGTTCATTTGGTTCTTTTTTGTCCAGAGCAAAAGTGTGTGCTGATTTTCCTGACTGCTCAATTACAGTATTCTTACTTAAAATCATGAAGCCAAAAGCTTTGTTGTGCTTTACCACAAATCCACATTTGGATTAGCTCTCACAGGAGCTTAACTGTGTGCCAGCATAAGTTTGCCTCTGTCCATTTTGTTTGCTAAAATCCAGTGTTACGTGCTATCCCTTTAAAAGATTAGTTTGCATTTTGTTTAATGAAGAAATGATAATGATCATCTAGAAATGTTAATGGTTATACTTTAAGATTTCATTTCTTTGCCATATGATAATTGGCGGTAATCACCAGCAATGTAGTGACTTTAAGTGTGAACTTGATAAAGTTAGTTGACTCCATTTTTTTTCTAATAATGGAATAGCAGCCACAGAGAACCCAAGGATTATTAAAACAAGAGATGAGTTTTGAAGTTAGAATTCTGAGGTACCTCTTTTAAATTTTTGAAATACTTCTAGTGGATATCTGATAGATTACTGACCATTTGCCTAACTTTATCTTACTTAATTGTTCTGGCTCACAGCAGGATGGAATATCTTGTGGAAATTTTTGTTATACATAAGCTGTTTTATAGATAAAGCGATTTTCCTTCATTTAGAGAAATAATTTACTCTTCTGGATTTTACGGTCCCCTTATGTTATCTCTTGCTTCTCCCAGCTAATAATGACTCTTCTGTGGCACCTACATTTAGCACCTGGTTTTATAGAGTTAAAACTAACTTATGAATATTTGTCTTATTAAGCACAAATCAATTTGCTTTGCTTGGCAGATGGGAACTACTACATGAATGGAGCTATGGGGCTACGTTCTACTAAGTACTCTAGTATATGGGATTTAGGAAGGTCTGCCAATCAGGAAGCCTTCATATAGGTAGTTTTTAAAGAGTATTTTACTTTTGAATTTTCCATATCTGAATAGTGTAAGCAGGTTCTTGGGTGTTAGATTGATAAGCTCCCTCAGTAGACCTTTTTTGTGTGGTATAGAACAAAGCTAGGAAGTAAAACTTATTAAAATGGAGAATTTTTAGATATTCTGTTTATTTCCCTTTTCGTCTTGGTACCATTACTTTGAAATTAAATCATCTGTAAAAACCAGAATATGATAATGTTTGAAGTAAGCTTTTCATTTTATATTCACATAGACTTCGCAAATCACTGTATAAACAATTTGTCATAAACACATACATAATAAACAATAAGGTAGCCTTATAAAAACCTCTTAATGACCATCCCTTGAAAATATAAAGCTTCTTTCCCCTATTTCCCTACCCCAGACTCAAGGAGTCCAACTCTGAAAATGTTCGCCTTAGATATTTATTAGCAAAATATCCCTGCATTTCATGATAACAAATTTTGGCCTTCTAAGTACCTGTTTACTAAGACGAAGGTGCCCAAATGGTAAGCATGACATTTCATTTAAGGTAAGGAAAGATCTACCGCCCACCATACACACACACACACACACACACACATACACAAAATTAATAAGTTAACATTTTGGCTTATTAAAAAGAAAATCCCATGGGGCAACCCCTAGAGGGGACAGATCACGCTATGTGCTCCCATCTCTTTCTGGAACATCTTGGTCCCTGTGAAATCAAGTTAAAAATTACTTTTAAAGACCTCTGAATGAGAAAGAGCAACTTTGTAGGAGGTTTTGAGTAATGAAGGATGATCAGTGTTACCCCTCACCTTTTTTTAAAAAAGTAGTGGAAAGATTATTGACTGCATACCTAAGTAGAAAACTAATATTTGCTACCAAGTAGATTTCATTCTAATGAAAAAAAAAAAAAAAAGACTGAAAAGTCATGACATTGACCATCCTTTATATCTCAAAATCTCCTGCAAGGCTGCCCTTTCTTATTCAAAAGGTCTTTAAAGGTAATTTTTTACTTGATTTCAGAGAACAAAATGTTCCAGGGAGGGAGAGGAATACAGTGTGATTTGCCCTCCCTAGGTATTGTCCTATGGGATTAAAAAATAAAAATAAAAAATAAATAAACCAGGCTGGGCATGGTGGCTCACGCCCATAATCCCAATACTTTGGAAGGCCAAGGCAGGTAGATCATTTGAGGTCAGGAGTTTGAAACCAACCTGGCCAACATGTTGAAACCCTGTTCCTACTAAAAATATAAAAATTAGCCGGGTTTGGTGGTGGGTGCCTGTAGTCCCAGCTACTGGTGAGGCTAAGGCAGGAGAATCACTTGAACCCAGAAGGTGGAGGCTGCAGTGAGCCAAGATGGTGCTGTTGCACTCCAGCCTGGGTGACACAGAGAGACTGCATCTCCAAAATAATAATAATAAAAAATAAATAAACCAACTACAAGCCAAAATCCACAAATATATGAATATACCACCAAGTTCAGTGATTCCACTTGCCCCGTTAACCCTGCTTCTTTTATCTTCCTTGATTTTTTGATAGTTTTATGTCTCTATTCAGCTATAATTATTTTATAAAGGCTTAGTTTCCTCATCTGTAAAATGGGGATAAAACTTGTCTTCTCTACCTCACAGCATTTTTTATGTGAGTCAAATGAGTTTTGAAACTTGTGAGCAACTATACAAATACTTGACATTTATCTATTAATGAAAGAGAGAGATGTTAAAATGCCATTTTCTGGGCCTGAAGACCAAAGGGGGCTATATATTTATGCCCTTTTCCCTAGTAATTACTTTCCCCATGTTGAATATATAAATTGATTTGGAGTGGTAACATGGATTATATCTGATATGCAATGATGTCACTACAGAAACAAAACACTGATAGTTACTAATTGAAGAATTTGGGCATGATAGTGATTATGCATTTATGGTTTATAATCAGAATAATGTACAATAATTAGAATAACTTATCAGGACATCATTTCCTTTTGATGTCTCATCGCCCAAAACCTAGAAGTTCTCAAACAGTGCTTCCACAGATATCAGCATCACTTGTCTTGCTGAGTAGTGATAAAGAGTACATATAACACCGGTTACCTTAGTGGTATTTTTCAAAACAATACTTAAAAAAGAAATAATTATTCAACTAGTGAAAACTCATGCTGTTTGTGAGCAATTGTGGAAGGCTTATGGCTATAAGGTAAGCTAAAAATAAAAAATAAAAAGCAGTCAGGCGTGGTGGTGCACACCTGTAGTCCCAGCTACTTAGGAGGCTGGAGTGGGGTGGAGGATTGCTTGAGTCCAGGAGTTTGAGGCCAGCCTAGGCAATATAGTGAGATAAAAAATATTTTAAAAAGTAAAAGGCATAACAATGTTTGCCACATTGCTCTACAGCTATGACAGATTTTATATTGCCTTTATGATAGAACGTTTGCCCAGTTTTCCACCTTTTGCTACTGCTATGTAACCACAAAAGGTAAGAGTAAATCCTAAATGTGATGGTATACAATACTTTAATTCAACAGATATTTACTGAGTGCCTTTTAAAAACCAAGCACTGTTTTAAGTGCTGGAGATAAAGCAATGAAAAAAAAAAAAAAACAAAGTCCCTACTCTCATGGGGCTAATACTGTGCAGTTGGGGGAGGCAAATAAACAAATAATATATTATATGACTGGTGCTGATAAGCAATATGAAGAAAAATAAAGTAAGGTATCATGATAGAGAGGGGAGGAGATTGGTATATTAGAGAAACTGGTCTGGGAAGGCCTTTTAGGGTGACCTATGAGCAGAGACTGGTGGTACTAGAGTATATGAGCCAAACAAGTATTTGGGAACAGAGTGAATACATATAATTTTTTCTAGGAGTTTTTCTGTGAAGGGAAACAAAGAAATAGGGTGGTAGCTGGCCCTTGTCGTGGGTGTTGAGTATACAATGGTGACTAAGACAGGAATAGTTCTGGCCGGGTGCAGTGGCTCACGCCTGTAATCCCAGCGCTTTGGGAGGCCGAGGCAGGTGGATCACCTGAGGTCAGGAGTTCGAGACCAGCCTGGCCAACATGGTGAAACCCCATCTCTACAAAAAATACAAAAATTAGCTGGGCATGGTGGCACGCACCTGTAATCCCAGTTACTTGGGAGGCTGAGGCAGGAGAATCACTTGAACCCACGAGATGGAGGTTGCAGTGAGTCGAGATCACGCCACTGTACTCCAGCCTTGGTGACAAGAGTGAGACTCCATCTCAAAAAAATAAAATAAAAGAAGACAGAAATAGTTCCAACCCTTACAGAGTTTATAATGTGATGGGTCAGACAGTTGATAAATATGTAAGCAAACAAATACAATTGCTAGTGTAGTCAGTAGTAATAACAGCCTTGTTCTGTTGGCTTAGAAATCTCCATAATGCAGGGAAACCCCCAAAGCAATTTTCCAAGGCCAGCTGTCTTGTAAAGTATGCTTATCTGAAGTCCTATTAAAGATACAAATATTTCCTAAAAGAGTGATTAATAATAGGTGGTGTACTGGTGGCAAAGTTCCAGTGTGGCATCTGTGAAGCATCTTGCCAAAAACCAGTTTGGGGTGTTTTCAAATTAAATCATCTATCTATGAGCACTAACAATATCTGAGAGGTGGTTTGGTAGAAGTGGGGGTGGGATGTTCTAAGTGGAAATAATAATGTGATAGTGCAAAAGCAAAAGATAACAGTTGTTGGGGACACAGCAAATATTCTAGATTCATTTACGTGGAGTTGAAAATATGAGACTTAATATATAATGCACTTAGCGACTAGAAAAAGGTTATTGAAGAGCAATGTCTTAATCTATACCAGAGGAAAACCTGAGATAGAGAATTAAAGGCACCTAAGAATTAAACCTTTGTTTTTTGTGTCCACTGTTCTTTCAGTGGACATAAAATAGCCTATGTATAACAAAAATTTCCACAAGACATTCCATCCTGCTGTGAGCCAGAACAATTAAGTAAGATAAAATTAGGCAAATAGTCAGTAATCTATCAGATATCCACTAGAAGTGTTTCAACTCATAAGCCAAATAAATTAACATTTTGGCTTATTAAAAAGAAAATAACATAGGGCAACCCCTAGAGAGGGCAGATCACACTGTGTGCTCCCCTCCCTCCCTGGAACATCTTGGTGCCTGTGAAATCAAGTAAAAAATTACTTTTAAACATCTCTGAATGAGAAAGGGCAACCTTGTAGGAGGTTTTGAAAAATGAAGGATGATCAGTGTTAACCCCCTGCCCCCTTTTTTGGTAGCAGTAGAAAGATTATTGACTGCATACCTAAGTAGAAAACGAATATTTCCTGTCAAGTATATTTCATTCTAATGGGGGGGAAAAAAAAAAGACTGAAAAGTCATGACATTGGCCATACTTTATTTCTCAAAATCTCTTACAAGGCTGCCCTTTCTTGTGCAAAGAGATCTTTAAAGGTAATTTTTTGCTTGATTTCAGAGAATAAAATGTTCCAGGGAGGGAGGGAGAGGAATACACAGTGCGACTTGCCCCTTTTTTTCCCCTCCCTTACTACACTATAAAGAAGTGAAGTTTTAAAACAAGGTATAGGGCCGGGCATGGTGGCCCATGCCTGTAATCTCAGCACTTTGGGAGGCCAAGGCAGGAGAATTGCTTGAGCCCAGGAGTTGGAGACCAGCCTCAGCCACATAGTAAGACCTTATGTCTACAAAACATAAACAAAATTAGCAGGACATGGTGGTGTGTGCCTGTAGTCCCAGCTATATGGAAGGCTAGGGTGGTGGGAGATTGTTTCAGCCAGGGATGTGGAGGCTCCAGCGAGCTGAGATTGCATCACTACATTCCAGGCAGGGCGACAGAATGAGACCTTGTCTCAAAATAAACACATAAAATGAGGTGTAACCACATTTTCTGATTATTATTATAGTATTAGTTGCTCTCTTGTTTTAAACTAACCAAAATGATGGGCCTGGTTTAGTTCTTCTAAATAATGTTTAAAAGTACTGCACTGTATACCAGTTTATTCATTTGCTATCATACTTGCTTTCTGCTTTGTACCTAGAAATTCAGGTGTTGCAATTTCTTTGCTTTTCTGAGGGTTACTCTTTTTGTGCATTGGTGCATAGGTCTTGAAGAGTAAGAAGTGGCTGTAAATATAGTACCAATTCTCATATTTTTCTGTGTCTCAATCTTTAGAAATGTAGCTGGGTTTGATTAATAATTCATCTATTCTTTTTTTCCCACAAGGCATTGTAATCTGTTGTTTGTTATATCAATTGCTTCCCTAAAAAATTCTAAATCCTTTAATGAAAAAAGGATTTCAGTTAGGGAAGGAAATGAGTGTGTGTGTGTGTGTGTGTGTGTGTGTGTGTGTGTGTGTGTGTATTCAGTTTTCAAGTAAGTGCCTTTAAAAGAATTCAGGGAGAGGGAAAACAGGACCAAAGAAGAATTATTTTTATTAACTGTTTTCCAAAGCTCTTAATGTAAAGTTGGCAGCTTTCAAAATGCCAGCTGTGGCTATTGAATTATTCCAAAATAAGCATTCATAGTGTCATTTTAAGGACTTAGATCTGGTAGCAAAGTAATAGAATCAGGAAAATCCACAAACTGTATTGAGTACACTACCTTCTCTTATTTGAATATATTTCCTACTAAGTGTATTGGCAGTTTACTAATTAGTTTATTAACATATAATGAAGCTAAGTTCAGTAAAGGTGTACTTGTTTGACTTTGTAAGCATGACAACTTATGACAAGATAAAGAATCCACTGTAAGGTTCCAGTAATCATTACCATGGAAAAAAATTATAATTGAACATTTTACTTAGAATGGAAATAAATCTTGTTTGTAATTAGGAAGTTCATTACATGACTCTTCTGCAGCTAGAGCAGTATTCACTTACACAGTGCCCTCAATCCAGTTTACAAACAGAAAGAGCCACTTGTCAAACTAAAGGACACTTTAGTTTGTGTACTAAACTAGCACATTGATAATGAGTACCATTTTCAAGCTGTGACTGTTTTACTGGTCTTTCCTCTGGCACTCAGCCCATTGCCCTGTTTATCATTACCATTGACCTAATGCAAAAAAAGAAATGTTTATAAAATTTGCAGGTGTCTAAATATTGGAAGGGGCAATTAATGCCATAGATCAGTGTTCTCAATATTGGCCACATGTTAGATTCAAATGAGGACCTTTTATTTTTATTTATTTATTTATTCATTCATTCATTCATTCATTCATTTACTTTTGAGATGAGTCTCACTCTGTTGCCCAGGCGGGAGTGCAGTGCACAATCTTGGCTCACTCCGAGTGGCGCAACCTCCGCCTCCCAGCTTCAAGTGACTTTCCTACCTCAACCTTCTGAGTAGCTGGGATTACAGGCACCCGCCACCATGCCCAGCTAATTTTTGTATTTTTAATAGAGACAGGGCTTCACCATATTGGTCAGGCTGGTCTCAAACTCCTGACCTCAGGTGATTCACCCGCCTCGGCCTCCCAAAGTGCTGGGATTACAGGCATGAGTCACCAAGCTCGGCCTCTGAGGACCTTTTAAAATAAACTAAAAGATACTGGATTATTCATGGATGAAATGATACAAGTCTAGAATTTACTTTAAAATACTCCAGGAGGGAGTATTTAGAACCCAGAAATTGGTACATATTAATTTCTGAATGACTTGCAGGGACTTGATGATGATTACAGCTTAATGAGCTGGAAGAGTTCCCCAAGTGACTACAAATGTAGTCTAGCACTAGCTTCCAAATTATTTGTTGCATAGTTTTATACTAACTGCCTGATTTCATACTTACAAAAACTGAGCAATTTTCTTTCTACATAGTACAAGGCGCTTATAATCTTGTGAACATTTCTGCTGCCACATGTGACCTTTCTTGCCAGTGACTTTGACTACTCTTCTCACATCCACATAGCCACCATTAATCTTTAAACAGTATCTTCAAAAAGATAGTTATCTTTTATCTTTATCTGTTATCTGCTAAAGCTATCCTGTATTCAATAAAGTGCATTCATTTGAAATTGTAATTCCTTTATTTTGACAAATTTGACAAGTTATGTTTATTTATATATACACACACTTATGTACTTAATTCTGTTTTTCAATATAGAGATAGCTCTTTTGGTTGTCTTTTGCAAGTACTCTTTTATCCTTTTTTTGAGTATTTTCACATTCCTAGCTTCAAACTGAAAACGTTCTCCTCTTCTCCATTTCCTGAGTAATTTTAATCACATAGTTCTGAAGACACCATCTGCATATTTTAGCTCTACTTTTCTTCCTTTATACTTTACGAAATCTCCAATTTCTCATAGTCACTATTTCAATGCTAAAAGTGATAGAATTATTTTCCCTTTTATCCCCAAACCTATCAGTAATTCCCTCCTCAATTAGTTGAAGCATAATTATTTCCTGTTTCCCTCATCCTCATTCCCATTGTCTTTTCCCCAATACTTTCTCTTTCATAATATTTGTCAGTTTTCTCATTTCTATTTTTTAAAAACTTCAGTTCATACCCTAACTTTTTTTCATATCAGATAATTTCTTACCTCTGTAATCTGCACATACTGCCATTGCCAAAATCTTCTTTCTTGAACTTTGCCCTCACTATCAAAATCCTCTGAAAATTGCTAATTGATACTATGCTGCATTTGTGACCCCTATTTTTACTTTTTATCAATTCCTGTATCTACTCTTCTACCCTTTCCTTTCAGCTAAGCCAAATTTCTCTTTATGTCTTTGTCTTATCTCCTGTTCTTCTAATTTACCTCCTTCCATGCATGTAACTTCCTAACATGATAGGAAGTGATGTGAGGCAGATGTGAGCATCTGCCAACCTATCTGTATTCTCATTCAAACCTTGCTTAAAATCTTAATTCTTTTTAAGTGGATAAAAATAGGAAGAGAGCCAAAAGCCTGGTTTATAATTGATTTAAATATTTCTTAAAAATCTGTATTCTAAATTAAAGGCAAATGCCTCATAAAGCAAAACCAACACTCAACCAATCAGAGCTTCCAGAAAAGGAAGGTAAATTTTTATATTTCAGCCATCCCATTGTTATAGTTAAATCAACAAACTATATCCTTATTGTGCAGCAATATGTTGAAAGTTATGGATATAAACACAGAGATAGAAGACATGGTTATTTTCCTCAGAGGACAAATAATCTGGATAAAGAGACAAAAGTTATATACATGAAGCTCTTAGAAAGTAGTTATAATAACCAGCCTAATATATACTAGGTTGTGTAGTACAGGTTGAACATCACTAATCTGAAAATGAAAAATCTGAAATGTTCCAAAATCCAAAACATTGATTGCTGACATGATGCCGCAAATGGGAAATTTCCACACCTGACCTCATGTGACAGGTTGCAGTCAAAATGCAGTCAAAACTCGTGCATAAAATTATTTAAAATATTGTATAAAATTATCTTCTGGCTATATGTATAAGGTATATATGAAACAAATAAGTTTCGTGTTCAGACCTGGGTCTCATCCCCAAGATATCTTGGTATGTGTACGCACTTAATCCAAAACCTGAAAAAATCTGAAATCTGAAACACTTCTGGTCCCAAGCATTTCATATAAGGGATACTCAACCTGTATAGACCTAAGTCCTATGAATATTCAGAGAAAAGGGAAATTATTATTGCTTGGGATTGCCAGTGAGGATTTCACAGGGGAAGTGGGTCTTGAAGAAAATGTAGGATTCAGATTAGCTGGACTGGGCTAGACGACTCTCATTAGGATTTCTTTTTTTTTCTTCATTAGCATTTCTAGGTAAAATGATAATTGCTTAGCAAAGACCCTATGGGAGAAATTAGCTGGTTGTTTAAGAAAACAGTGAACTTTGTTCTAAGAAATATAATTAGATTATTAAACTGGAACTAATTGATCAAGAGCCTTGAATTCCTAATTGAGGAATTAAGAATTGTTGAAAAGAAAATCCCTGTACAGAAGCATTTTATTTAATCAAGGTTTTATCTTGTTTAAATATCTAAGATTTTCTTAAATAATAATAGTATTAGCTAATATTGGGTGTTTTACTGTGTGCTAAGCATTGCTCTAAGTGCGTTAAATGTAACAACTCATTTAATCTTTACAAAAGCCCTTTGTAGTAAGATCTGTTTTAACCTTATTTTACAAATGAGGATGCAGAAAGGGTAAGTACTTTAACTTGCTCAAGTTGACACAAGCAAGTGACAGAGCCAGAATTTAAATCCAGTTAGTCTATAGTACTAGATTCTACATTCTTATCTAATATACATACAACCTTATGAACGAGATACCTAAGTGCTGCAGATACATTTTGAGATCTGGACAATTGAAGCTGACTTAACTCTTTTATTGAAAGATAATTTTCTCAGATACTACTCACATTGGCATACTGTAATCTCTCTTTATCCCAAATATATTTTTTCTTTAAGAAAAACCACTATAAGGACTCTTTGGACTAGAAAAGTTTTAAAATAAATTTATTAGCTTGTTATATGAAGTGATACAGATTTGATTTATCTCTTGTAAAGTCCTTATTTCAACAATCTTCCTATTACAACAGGGCTTCTGGTTGGGACTCTTGATTCAGTCTTAGACTCTACTGCTAAAGTAGCTCCATTTCGCATCCTACACCAGACGCCAGATTCTCAAGTTTACTTGTCAATTGCATGTGGTGAGTATGATTTTTAAAACATAATTCAAATTAAATAAGGGTACTACAAAGCTGAGTATTCATATTTATTTATACTCTGTAGTTGCTTTGGGATTTAAAAACAAATTAAATGTGTAACTTTACTTTGAAAGAATAGCAAGACCTTTGTTTATTTTTAAAGGATATGGGTTATTAAGTTTTTTTTTTTTTTAATACATTGGTGTGAGGGACCTGAAGCATGTGGTCTAGCAGGGCTGATTCTGAACAGATTTTGGTCAGTGTTACTGCTACATAACTTCTTTCTTCAACTTCTGCTTTATCCAACTACTGGGAAGATGGGAACTTCTCCATGAAATAAATTGTTTCATTACTAATAACTCCAATGAGAAGAATCTGAAGTTATCTGTGAACCCAAAACATAAAGGTTGACTCCTAAGGAAGTATAAGCCTGGAAAATTAAACCTTTTTTATTCACTCCCACCTTCTCAGAAAAAGCATCATATCCTTGAAATATGAAGGAGTGTCTTACAGTTAATGCTACATATTCATTCATGCCAGGGTGGTTCGGATGCTTCAACATATATATTATGGGTAGAAAAGGAATTAGGATAATACTTTCTAATAAAGCAAGTCAAAATAAATTTTTAAAAAGCTGCATTGACAGTTTCTTACTTCCTTTTATGATGCAATTATAATGTTGGTCTAAATTAGAATCCCAGATTTCTAGCCCTTTTGCTATTGAAAAACTGCCTTTCTTCTTATCCCCCTCTCTTCTAAAGTAGATATATTATACTTTTTAAAACAGAACAAAAGCACATGAGTTTCTGGAACATTCATATGTGTGAACATATAGCATACAATTAGTTTTTTAGGATGTGTGGCTTGTCTTTTATATTTCCCCCTAAATTTATTTTAGTGTTGCCAGTGAGTCTTTCCTCCTGGCCCTCTTAAATTGAATGTCGTTTAACCTAAATGAGGTTGACATTGTACCTGCTGACATCACAAGAATTCTGTAACCTCAACTCTAAATCTAGTTAGTAAAAATTATTTTTTTTGAAAAAAAAAAAGGCCTTTCTACTTAAAAAAAAAAGGATGATTGTATAACTTATTTCCCCAAATTAACCTGATGCAGAAATAGTGGAATTACCTACTAATGAAGCTTCCTTATACCAAAAGAATCAAACTTAAGGCCTTAACATTTCCCCCATGGCTTTTATTTGTGGTTCATTAAAGACAGTTATTACTCTTGGTATGGTGACTTAGTAACATGAATGAAATTCTGATTGAATTGTAGGAAATAGACCATTTGCAATGTCAACAAATTTTTTAATATGCCAGTCTCCATATATTATAAAATATACTAAAAAGTCAGCATATTTATTTTGGATATTTATATAATACACAGTGCTGAGAAGACTTTAATGGTATGTGAGTGATAGGAGGAGATTGATAAATACTGAAATATTCTTCAAGCCAAAGCAACTAGGGCTAATAATGTTTAACCTCACCCTCTGCAAACCTCCTAATGCTGATTCAGCGGGTCACATGGATTTAACCTTGCTACAGAATTTTTAACCTCCTTTATGACATTTCTATAAGTTTACTAGGTCTTTTGATCAATGGGGTGGCTCTGAGCAAAGGTTTCATGGCTTCTGAAATAAGTAGAGTGGTCACAGTTGAGATCTACATTTACTTAGCATGCATAGGACTGTCACATACATGCTGTTTTCAGCCACACATATTATAGACACAGTACTAACTGCATTATTTGTAGACCAAGGATTGAATTGTGCATTATGTATTTTCTGGTACTCTACATATTTTCTTAAAAGATACTGGTTATTCTTTAGGCACCAGTTACTAGCATCTTGTTTTCAGAATTTTATATATTTTCTCATGAGCTGGATTTACTTTACTCCCCTTTCATTAAATGTTTTATTCTTTCTATTTATGAGAAATACTGTTCATGCCCACATACAGGGATAAAGTAGAGAATAAATGTAATTATTTTACTCTTTTATGACCGTCAATTTTTAAAGTGAAAATGTTATTTCTTTTTAAACTAAGCTTTTAAATAACAAGAGCAGTTTTGTTGTGGAGTTTTCCTTGAGTGTTTTATTTTCTTGTGTTATTAATCAGGAGCCAACAGAGAAGAAATAACCAAGCATTGGGATTGGTTGGAACAAAATATTATGAAGACCTTATCTGTATTTGATTCAAATGAAGATATTACTAATTTTGTACAAGGAAAAATAAGAGTAAGTGGCATGGATATAGCTCGTAGATGGAGTACCAAAATCTTTGACTCTCGTATATGAGGATCAAAGTTTGCATGGAAGGTCATTGTTTCACTGGCACCTTTCAGGATTGGTAGAAACAAACATATGAATTTCAGAATCAGTGTGCTAAAGAAAACTGTAAAGTCTTTTAGCATAGGGGAAGATTGATAGATATTGAAATATTCTCTAAAACATACTGGTTATTCTTTAGGTACCAATTACTGACATATTGTTTTTGGAATTTTATATATTTTCTGATGAGCTGGATTTACTATTTCCCCTTTCATTAAATGTTTGTCTTTGGCGCCCTTGTGAGTACTCTTAGGGGCATTTTTATTTCAATATCTCTTGAGTTTTGAGTTGAATAAACCATTTGTTCATTCAAACAAATATATTTAGCACCTGTATTTGTAGTAGCTCCTTGTGAGGCATTCAGAAAAAAACCTAAGTACACAACTGAAGAAAATATGCTTACCTCTGTCCTAAGAGAATTATCTATATACATACATATGACATGTGTACCTATATAGATATATACAGTCATCCCTCGGTATCCATGGGGATTGGTTCTGGCCCCTGCTGTAGATATCAAAATTCACAGATGCTCAAGTCTCCTAATATAAAAGGGCAGAGTATTGGCATATAACCTATGCACATCTGCCTATATACCTAAAGTCATCTCTAGACTACTCATTCCTAATACAATGCCTATGCATCACTTCATTTGAGTGAACTCTGCATAGTGCTCGGTGCATGGCAAATTCAAGTTTCGCTTTTTGGAACTTTGTAGAATTTTTTTCCCAAATATTTTCAATACCTGGCTGGTTGAATCCATGGGTGAAGAACCCGTGGATATGGAAGGATGACTGTACAGTTGTATTCAATCAACTATTTGAATGTATGAAATATATTTTTGTTGGTAAGTGATGATGAATTTTCGGAAAATATTTTGTCTCCTTTAGGGATTAATTGCTGAAGAGGGGAAACATTGTTTTGCAAAAGAAGATGATCCTGAGAAATTTCGAGAAGCCCTTTTGAAATTTGAAAAATGTTTTGGTTTACCAGAGAAGGAGAAGTTAGTGACCTATTATTCATGCAGTTATTGGAAAGGACGGGTTCCTTGTCAGGGCTGGCTTTATCTTAGCACCAACTTTCTGAGCTTCTATTCTTTTTTGTTGGGATCAGAAAGTAAGTGGTTTCTATTGCTTACTATGGCCTTGAATTTGCTGTCTGACCTATCAACTCTAATGATGTTAGGTTGTAAATAAAATAATAGGATTGATATTAAAGGTAATTAAACTGTATAATAAAAGTTTATTTCATCTAGGGAAAGAACACTTTTAAGACTGGTTGCTTAACATAAAACCTTTAGAAGTATATATAGAATGCCTTGCATATCATGGGAAGTGAGTCAGTATTAAATGATGATGATGATCTGGCATATGACTGCTTTAAATTCCTTGTTATAAACTACCTACTTGCTTTAGTCTGTGTTTTAATCTGTTTTAAACACACAGTTAAATATAGTGGCCATAGTACCTAATGACCCACATCTCACTTTGTAGCCACAAAGAAGAATCAAACAGTACTATTTATAGCATACATACAAACAGCTTTTACATTGGTAGTTATACAATTATGTAATTATATAAATAAATAGATTTAAATATCAAATCAGAATCATTTTTTTTAAATTATTTAAAATTAAATTGGGCACAGTGACTCATGCCTATAATCCTAGCACTTTGGGAGGCCAAGGCAGGAGGGTCAGTTGAGCCCAGGAGTTCAAGATGAACCTGGGCAATATAGTGAGACCCTGTCTCTACAAAACAAAAAAAATCTAAATTAGCTGGGCATGGTGGCACATGCCTGTAGTCCCAGCTACTCGGGGGGGACTACTTGGGATGTGAGGATCACTCGAGCCTGGGAGGTCAAGGCTGCAGTGAGCCATGATCACATCAACTCACTCCAGTCTGAGAAGCAGAGGGAGACTCTATCTCAAAAGAAATTATTTAAAATTAGATCTTTTCCTGGAATCACCAATTCTTGCATGTTCATGTTGATGCTTCAAATATTTAACTAATCTGGAACTCTAAACTATTTTAGCTGTTTATAGTATTTTTCAAGGGGTTAACTATTGTTTCAGAAGACCTGATTAATAAACATAAATCAGTATGAGAGTTTAATCATACCTGCTTATACCTCTTATTTGCAGTAAAACTCATTATCTCCTGGGATGAAGTCTCAAAACTTGAAAAGACTTCAAATGTCATACTGACAGAGAGTATTCACGTGTGTTCCCAAGGAGAGAATCACTACTTTTCAATGTTTTTGCACATTAACCAAACATACCTTCTTATGGAACAGCTGGCAAACTATGCCATTAGAAGACTTTTTGATAAGGAAACGTTTGATAATGACCCAGTCCTTTATAATCCTCTACAGATCACCAAAAGGTATTCAAAGCTTAATTTTTACTTTTCAAAGTATTGTTTGACCATAAGAATGATAGTATTGCTTACCATTAAAAGTTAACTCTTCTATGTTATATGACAGAGGTTTTTTTGGAGTTGATTGTGGGTGTGTGTGTGTTTGTGAGTTTATTCATATGCATTGCATAAATACTACCCTTCTCTCCATGAAATTTAATTGTAAGAAATAATAAAAGTTAGGTTTGAAAATTATTTCTTGAGATTCAGATAGGACTTGCCCTGGAATGCTTTTAGAAATGCAGAGATTTTTGTGTGTGTTTAATCTAACTCTAAATTTCTCTATGAATAGTCTAGACAGTTTGGGTCTGAAATTGTTAAACATGTTATTTATTTTTTAAAATAACTTATAGAAAACTTTTTTTTAAATGAAGAGGCAAGTTCGTGGAGTCAGTGGAGCATGGACTTTAGAATGAAAGTAGAACAACCCTTAGATAAGTCATATCTCTCAGGACCTCAGTTTCCTCATCTGTCATTTCTATCTCAGAGGGCACTTATGAGAAATGAGCATGATATGTGTGAAAGCACTTTGTAAAATATAAAATATGAGGTAAATGTTAATCATTATTAGTGCCTCCCTTCAGAAGTACTTGTCTGACAGCTGTTTGCCATTATATTTGGTTTGTTGAAACTGACCAGATATCTTTTATCCTGCTGAACATTCTAAACAGTTGACTAAAATGAGCATGCCAAAGGGGAAAAGGAGAGGAGAGGATCCAGAAATAGCTAGTGAAAGCAGCTTCTGGCAAGGAGGATGACGGTATAGACTATATGGGAAAGTATAAGAGGAACCTAAGCCGCAGTCCTATGGCTAGACCAGAACAAGTGACCTAGAAGGTTGTATGATCACTACACAGCCCTGATTGGGTACAGTTGTTCCTCTTGCCTGTTCCTAAACCATTCCTAAAATTCATATACATAAGGATTTGTTTGTGAATCTCCCTGCTTTTCTGGAAATTAGATCAGCAAGGTAAATTTTTTACACTTCATTACCAAAATTAGGTCTCAGTACACATGATTTATAAATAGAATTCTATAAGGATTAAGAATCCTGTTTGTATTATGTTATAAGTGGGCATCTGTTTTTGTATTTCATTCCTTGATTGGCAACCATAAACATAAACTGTTTTGCCATTTTATTTCCATTAAAATATAGTCTAAAAGGCTATCAATGAGTTATTCATCACCAAATCTGTATTTAATTAAGATATAATAAATCCATTTTTGTCTGTGTGCATTTTTAGGAGAGCCCATTGAAAATTGTGTATATCTACATCTTTTTTCCTAGTAAGTTAAAAAGAACAGTAATGTATTGGGACTTAGTCTCCAAATGGCTTTTTTATAAAATGGAATATCTTTATTGCTCTGCTTATTGTTTTTACAAATATATATTACTTTTATAGTTTAAACAATACAGAAGCACAGTAATGATAGTTAAATTTAGTGTATATCCTTCTAGGCTTTTTAATGCATGAATTTAAAAATATTTGCAAAAATAGGTCTGAACATCACACATTGTTCTACAATCTGCTTTTTTTCTCCTCTTATATCATGGACATCTTTCCATTCACATAAGTGGACTTTATTTTATTTAAATAAGAGTGAACTCACCAAATTACAGTTCATTTGTTTTATCAGCTTTCCCAGGTTGAAAAAAATACCATTTAACTGAGGTAAAAATTAACAGGATTGTGGTTTTCTGTTCATGTTTATCAGAAGTACTTTGAAAGACATAATGAACTACCACATATTTAAATAGTATATGCAGGAAGAATGAATTTAGTTTTAGCGCTTTTGGATTTGAATTAGAAATTGCATTATTTACTTATTATCCCAGATGGCATTGATACTTAATGCAATTGTTTTGTGTCCCTAGAAAAATTATACTATTTAAAGCAATTGCTTTTTACACAAAGGCTACATTTGTCTATCAGTTGATAAGTCCTCTGTATTTACTGACACCTATCCTGTGTCCAACATAGTGCAAGCAGTATTATTTTATCATACTTCTACTTTAGATTTTTTAAAACATTCAATTAAAATTTTACTTCACTTAATTTTTAATACTGTCTTTAATAGACTACTCTTTCCCTATAAATTTTTATGCCACAAATTTTCATTATTTTATTTTACTTGAACTGGGTAACTCGCTTGATTTTCTGGTAACCAGATAGGAACATTGTTGTCTTCCAGGATTGGTTTTAACCATAGTCACATATTATGCCTATATGATAATATAATAATAGTCTTCTAGCAAATCACCCCTTAGAGATAGTTTGAAGACCTACATGATCTCTAACTTTTGTGCATTTTAATCTACTAATAAAATGAAATTGGAAGAAAAGAACAAACAAAAGGAGTTTGCAAGGAATCAGTGTATTTTTTTCTATTTCAGAATTTGTTGAAAAATACAGCATTTTTAGTGTTTAATCTGTGTGCTTCACAGTGTATGTAGATTAGTCAATACAGGCATATGTACACCTTAGAATTCATTTCTGAGAATTCATTTGTGCCTCATCCCATTTTTTCTTTCCTACAGAGATCTGGAAAATAGAGCCCACAGTGAGCAATTTAATGCCTTTTTTAGGCTGCCCAAAGGAGAGAGTTTGAAAGAGGAACATGAATGTTTCTTATGGGTACCATTCAGCCACTTCAATACTCATGGAAAAATGTGCATCTCAGAAAATTATATCTGCTTTGCTAGCCAAGATGGCAATCAGTATAGTGTAATCATTCCACTACGAGAGGTAATGTGAATTTGGTTACATATCAGTTTTTAGTTTGAAAATGATATCTTCCACAGAGTAAAATGTCCTTTAATTCTATAAATTATTAAAACCTCAAGATGCAATATCCTTTTAGTAATTTAAAATAATTATTCTTCAGGATAAGAGTACAACCTTCTGAGATATTCTCAGTTCCATTTAGTAAAGTCTTACAGTTCTTACTGAAAGTGAAAATTTTTAAACTTTAAAATTTAAAAACAAGATAAGCATTTAGGTTAGTGCAAAATGGAGTTTGATCATTCAAAAATGTATGACATCAATACCCAAATTTAGACTATCACTTTTGATGTACTCTGGCAGAAAAAATAACATTGACATCTTTTATGTAAGTCAGAAATAAATTGTTGGTATTTGATACTGAAGTTTTACATTTGTATTGTCATTTTTTTTTTTTGAGACGGAGTCTGGCTCTGTAGCCCAGGCTAGAGTGCAGTGGCCGGATCTCAGCTCACTGCAAGCTCCGCCTCCTGGGTTCACGCCATTCTCCGGCCTCAGCCTCCCGAGTAGCTGGGACTATAGGCGCCCGCCACCTCGCCCGGCTAGTTTTTTGTACTTCTTAGTAGAGACGGGGTTTCACCGTGTTAGTCAGGATGGTCTCGATCTCCTGACCTCGTGATCCACCCATCTCGGCCTCCCAAAGTGCTGGGATTACAGGCTTGAGCCACCGCGCCCGGCCGTATTGTCATTTTTAAAGGATACATGTTAGACCTTTTTCTTCAGAAGTGAAATAACTTGCACTGAGGTTACTTGTATGATTGGTTCAACTAGTACCCAAAGTCAATTTCTTAATAAGTCATACCTATAGACCAAAACTTCTGGCCACAAAAGGGTAAGCCAAACACAATTTACCTGAAGGTGTCAACAATAAAGGAAAATTTAATTCATCTCTATGTTTTTCACCCCCTAGGTCTTAGCTATAGATAAGACAAATGATTCCAGCAAATCTGTCATCATTAGCATCAAAGGGAAAACAGCTTTTCGCTTCCATGAAGTTGAAGACTTTGAACAACTGGTGGCAAAACTCAGGCTCAGATGCGGAGCAGCTTCAGCTCAATATCATGATATTAGCACAGAGGTAATTAATTATACAGCAATCAAATCATTTTGAAAAAAAAGGTGTGTGTTTAGTGTAGCCCATTCTTCAAAAGGAATTCATAGTACCTTTCCTATTTATGTCCAGGTTTTGTTTTGTTTTTTGTTTTTTTTTTTTTTTTTTTGAGACAGTCTCACTCTGTCACCCAGGCTGGAGTGCAATGGCACAATCTCGGCTCACTGCAACCTCCACCTCCTGGGTTCAAGCAATTCTCCTGCCTCAGCCTCCTGAGTAGCTGGGATTCAGGTTTTTTTTTTTTAAAGATAGAATCTAAGAAAGTATATTGTCTAACTCACATCCTAAAGCAGAAGTGAGAATTAAGGACTTCATTTTTAGAAACTCATTCATTTTTAGAAACTCATACTTTATAAAATTATTATAATATGATCTTTCTTTTACTATATTTGCTGTTTACCATATAAATATACCTTGTACTTTCACATAGTTTGGTTTTTAAGAAATCAAAATATATTTGAGAATTCAGTGAGGCCTGGAAAAAGGACTCCTCTTATTGTTGCAAAGAGATAGCAATTTTAAACCTGTCTGGATATCTTTTATTTAATATCTTGTAGGTCAGCCTTATTTACATAATCTGGCCAAAAGCAAAATAATAGTATATCTGTTTACTAGTAAAATATTAGAGAGGATAAGGAGGATTTTGATGTTTCATATGTCTCTCATGGAAATGCAGACAGGCCAAATTCAAATGAATTTTCTTTTACAATGTCCAAGAACCCCATGTTTTAATAGATTGATAAAACTTAACAAATTATAGCTATTTGTATTTTAAGTAAAATTCAAAGAAAAACTAAATATGTCTTTATTGGCTATATTATTTTATTTGAATTGGAGTATAGAGCCTTTTACTGCTATCTCCAGAGTAGAGATTGAAAATAATACGCTAAGTCAATTATAATGTAGTATTGGTAAAATTAATTTTCCCTTTGATAATTAAAAAGCACAGTGAAAACATGTAATTAAATTTTTTTTCATCTCAATTCCAGACACAGATTTTCTACATTGGCCATCAAGAGTTTTTCTTGCCCCAACTTTATTATCTCTCATTCTCTTTTAGTATGTACCCAGGATATTCCTTAGTTTGATGTGGGAATACAAGTAAAATCTGACCAGCCTTAGTAGTTTTCTCTCCCAGTGCTCCCAAATTCTTACTTATATCATGTTTTCCTTGTTCTGTTCTATTTCACATTCAGTCCATGTGTTAGCTTCAAAGCTCAACATATCTTTCTTTTTCCTTTAATTAATTTGCTTTTCCAAAACCTGGAGAGCTGTAACTATTCCCCTTAAAATTTTCATGTGCTTTTAGTAGCTGAGTATGCTCAGTTGTCAAGAAAAGATTTTGTTTCAAAATGAGTTTACCATCTTTCCAAATATGCATCAGAATTCTACAGTTTTCTAGTTTCTCTTACTCTTTATTAGAGGTTTTAATAAATATATGTACAAAATACCAGCTAGTATAGTATCTGCTTGGAAATATGTATTTTTAAATTGCTATAATATTGTTTTCACTTAAGATTTTTATCTTATCAATGATGAAGAATATTAACCCATTTTAGTATCTGTATATATCTAGCTTTAATAATAGTACATGTAAAAAATTAGTAAAGAGAAAGCTTTTTAAACAAGAGCTAGTTCCATTTGATTTCTAAGTAACAGAAATTATAGCTATATCCTTTTATAACTACACTTATTCTGAAACAAAGAGAAAAATTGCATTCTATTTTCATGAACCTGGTGACTTTGTACAAACAGCAAGACTTTTTAATTTAAATCTCCAGGAGTCTAATTCAACAAGTCTAAATATGAATACAGGAAGTACTTTAGGAAATTTTTCCTATGAGAATGTCAAAGACATGATACAAAGAACAAATCCTACCAGAAGTAATTGAAATTATGCATGAGTATCAGTTCTATCCAAGTTTTTATATAGGTATATATTAAAATGTTCCACATTTAAATAAGTTATACTAAAATCTGGGCATATAAAGAGATTTAGTAAAATTCTAATAAACTGCTTGGAAAAATACATGAATCTTTTACTTTTGTTGACACATATAATCAGGAACTATTACTAGATAAGGTAATTTTTCTTTTTTTTTTTTAAAATTTATTTATTATTATTATACTGTAAGTTGTAGGGTACATGTGCATAACGTGCAGGTTTGTTACATATGTATACTTGTGCCTTCTTGGTGTGCTGCACCCATCAACTCGTCATTTACATCAGGTATAACTCCCAATGCAATCCCTCCCCCCTCCCCCCTCCCCATGATAGGCCCCGGTGTGTGATGTTCCCCTTCCTGAGTCCAAGTGATCTCATTGTTCAGTTCCCACCTATGAGTGAGAACATGCGGTGTTTGGTTTTCTGTTCTTGTGATAGTTTGCTAAGAATGATGGATTCCAGCTGCATCCATGTCCCTACAAAGGACACAAACTCATCCTTTTTTATGGCTGCATAGTATTCCATGGTGTATATGTGCCACATTTTCTTAATCCAATCTGTCACTGATGGACATTTGGGTTGATTCCAAGTCTTTGCTATTGTGAATAGTGCTGCAATAAACATACGTGTGCATGTGTCTTTATAGCAGCATAATTTATAATCCTTTGGGTATATCCCCAGTAATGGGATGGCTGGGTCATATGGTACATCTAGTTCTAGATCCTTGAGGAATCGCCATACTGTTTTCCATAATGGTTGAACTAGTTTACAATCCCACCAACAGTGTAAAAGTGTTCCTATTTCTCCACATCCTCTCCAGCACCTGTTGTTTCCTGACTTTTGAATGATCGCCATTCTAACTGGTGTGAGATGGTATCTCATTGTGGTTTTGATTTGCATTTCTCTGATGGCCAGTGATGATGAGCATTTTTTCATGTGTCTGTTGGCTGTATGAATGTCTTCTTTTGAGAAATGTCTGTTCATATCCTTTGCCCACTTTTTGATGGGGTTGTTTGTTTTTTTCTTGTAAATTTGTTTGAGTTCTTTGTAGGTTCTGGATATTAGCCCTTTGTCAGATGAGTAGATTGCAAAAATTTTCTCCCATTCTGTAGGTTGCCTGTTCACTCTGATGGTAGTTTCTTTTGCTGTGCAGAAGCTCTTTAGTGTAATGAGATCCCATTTGTCAATTTTGGCTTTTGCTGCCGTTGCTTTTGGTGTTTTAGACATGAAGTCTTTGCCCATGCCTATGTCCTGAATGGTGCTACCTAGGTTTTCCTCTAGGATTTTTATGGTATTAGGTCTAACATTTAAGTCTCTAATCCATCTTGAATTAATTTTCGTATAAGGAGTAAGGAAAGGATCCAGTTTCAGCTTTCTACTTATGGCTAGCCAATTTTCCCAGCACCATTTATTAAATAGGGAATCCTTTCCCCATTTCTTGTTTCTCTCAGGTTTGTCAAAGATCAGATGGCTGTAGATGTGTGGTATTATTTCTGAGGACTCTGTTCTGTTCCATTAGTCTATATCTCTGTTTTGGTACCAGTACCATGCTGTTTTGGTTACTGTAGCCTTGTAGTATAGTTTGAAGTCAGGTAGCGTGATGCCTCCAGCTTTGTTCTTTTGACTTAGGATTGTCTTGGAGATGCGGGCTCTTTTTTGGTTCCATATGAACTTTAAAGCAGTTTTTTCCAATTCTGTGAAGAAACTCATTGGTAGCTTGATGGGGATGGCATTGAATCTATAAATTACCTTGGGCAGTATGGCCATTTTCACGATATTGATTCTTCCTATCCATGAGCATGGTATGTTCTTCCATTTGTTTGTGTCCTCTTTTATTTCACTGAGCAGTGGTTTGTAGTTCTCCTTGAAGAGGTCCTTTACATCCCTTGTAAGTTGGATTCCTAGGTATTTTATTCTCTTTGAAGCAATTGTGAATGGAAGTTCATTCCTGATTTGGCTCTCTGTTTGTCTGTTACTGGTGTATAAGAATGCTTGTGATTTTTGCACATTAATTTTGTATCCTGAGACTTTGCTGAAGTTGCTTATCAGCTAAAGGATATTTTGGGCCGAGACAATGGGGTTTTCTAAATATACAATCATGTCATCTGCAAACAGGGACAATTTGACTTCTTCTTTTCCTAACTGAATACCCTTGATTTCTTTCTCTTGCCTGATTGCCCTAGCCAGAACTTCCAACACTATGTTGAATAGGAGTGGTGAGAGAGGGCATCCCTGTCTTGTGCCAGTTTTCAAAGGGAATTTTTCCAGTTTTTGCCCATTCAGTATGATATTGGCTGTGGGTTTGTCATAAATAGCTCTTATTATTTTGAGGTATGTTCCATCAATACCGAATTTATTGAGCGTTTTTAGCATGAAGGGCTGTTGAATTTTGTCAAAAGCCTTTTCTGCATCTATTGAAATAATCATGTGGTTCTTGTCTTTGGTTCTGTTTATATGCTGGATTATGTTTATTGATTTGCGAATGTTGAACCAGCCTTGCATCCCAGGGATGAAGCCCACTTGATCATGGTGGATAAGCTTTTTGATGTGTTGCTGAATCCGGTTTGCCAGTATTTTATTGAGGATTTTTGCATCGATGTTCATCAGGGATATTGGTCTAAAATTCTCTTTTTTTGTTGTATCTCTGCCAGGCTTTGGTATCAGGATGATGTTGGCCTCATAAAATGAGTTAGGGAGGATTCCCTCTTTTTCTATTGATTGGAATAGTTTCAGAAGGAATGGTACCAACTCCTCCTTGTACCTCTGGTAGAATTCAGCTGTGAATCCATCTGGTCCTGGACTTTTTTTGGTTGGTAGGCTATTAATTGTTGCCTCAATTTCAGAGCCTGCTATTGGTCTATTCAGGGATTCAACTTCTTCCTGGTTTATTCTTGGAAGAGTGTAAGTGTCCAGGAAATTATCCATTTCTTCTAGATTTTCCAGTTTATTTGCGTAGAGGTGTTTATAGTATTCTCTGATGGTAGTTTGTATTTCTGTGGGGTCGGTGGTGATATCCCCTTTATCATTTTTAATTGCGTCTATTTGATTCTTCTCTCTTTTCTTCTTTATTAGTCTTGCTAGTGGTCTGTCAATTTTGTTGATCTTTTCAAAAAACCAACTCCTGGATTCATTGATTTTTTGGAGGGTTTTTTGTGTCTCTATCTCCTTCAGTTGTGCTCTGATCTTAGTTATTTCTTGCCTTCTGCTAGCTTTCGAATGTGTTTGCTCTTGCTTCTCTAGTTCTTTTAATTGCGATGTTAGAGTGTCAATTTTAGATCTTTCCTGCTTTCTCTTGTGGGCATTTAGTGCTATAAATTTCCCTCTACACACTGCTTTAAATGTGTCCCAGAGATTCTGGTATGTTGTATCTTTGTTCTCATTGGTTTCAAAGAACATCTTTCTTTCTGCCTTCATTTCGTGATGTACCCAGTAGTCATTCAGGAGCAGGTTGTTCAGTTTCCATGTAGTTGAGCGGTTTTGATTGAGTTTCTTAGTCCTGAGTTCTAGTTTGATTGCACTGTGGTCTGAGAGACAGTTTGTTATAATTTCTGTTCTTGTACATTTGCTGAGGAGTGCTTTACTTCCAATTATGTGGTCAATTTTGGAGTAAGTACGATGTGGTGCTGAGAAGAATGTATATTCTGTTGATTTGGGGTGGAGAGTTCTATAGATGTCTATTAGGTCTGCTTGCTGCAGAGATGAGTTCAATTCCTGGATATCCTTGTTAACTTTCTGTCTCCTTGATCTGTCTAATGTTGACAGTGGAGTGTTGAAGTCTCCCATTATTATTGTATGGGAGTCTAAGTCTCTTTGTAAGTCTCTAAGGACTTGCTTTATGAATCTGGGTGCTCCTGTATTGGGTGCATATATATTTAGGATAGTTAGCTCTTCCTGTTGAATTGATCCCTTTACCATTATGTAATGGCCTTCTTTGTCTCTTTTGATCTTTGATGGTTTAAAGTCTGTTTTATCAGAGACTAGTATTGCAACCCCCGCTTTTTTTTGTTCTCCATTTGCTTGGTAAATCTTCCTCCATCCCTTTATTTTGAGCCTATGTATGTCTCTGCGTGTGAGATGGGTCTCCTGAATACAGCAGACTGATGGGTCTTGACTCTTTATCCAGTTTGCCAGTCTGTGTCTCTTAGTTGGAGCATTTAGTCCATTTACATTTAAGGTTAAGATTGTTATGTGTGAACTTGATCCTGCCATTATGATATTAACTGGTTATTTTGCTCGTTAGTTGATGCAGTTTCTTCCTAGCCTCGATGGTCTTTACATTTTGGCATGTTTTTGAGATGGCTGGTACCGGTTGTTCCTTTCCATGTTTAGTGCTTCCTTCAGGGTCTCTTGTAAGGCAGGCCTAGTGGTGACAAAATCTCTAAGCATTTGCTTATCTGTAAAGGATTTTATTTCTCCTTCACTTATGAAACTTAGTTTGGCTGGATATGAAATTCTGGGTTTAAAATTCTTTTCTTTAAGAATGTTGAATATTGGCCCCCACTCTCTTCTGGCTTGGAGAGTTTCTGCCGAGAGATCTGCTGTGAGTCTGATGGGCTTCCCTTTGTGGGTAACCCGACCTTTCTCTCTGGCTGCCCTTAAGATTTTTTCCTTCATTTCAACTTTGGTGAATCTGGCAATTATGTGTCTTGGAGTTGCTCTTCTCGAGGAGTATCTTTGTGGCGTTCTCTGTATTTCCTGGATTTGAATGTTGGCCTGCCCTACTAGGTTGGGGAAGTTCTCCTGGATGATATCCTGAAGAGTGTTTTCCAACTTGGTTCCATTTTCCCCCTCACTTTCAGGCACCCCAATCAGACGTAGATTTGGTCTTTTTACATAATCCCATACTTCTTGCAGGCTTTGTTCATTTCTTTTTCTTCTTTTTTCTTTTGGTTTCTCTTCTCGCTTCATTTCATTCATTTGATCCTCAGTCGCTGATACTCTTTCTTCCAGTTGATCGAGTCGGTTACTGAAGCTTGTGCATTTGTCACGTATTTCTCGTGTCATGGTTTTCATCTCTTTCATTTCGTTTATGACCTTCTCTGCATTAATTAGTCTAGCCATCAATTCTTCCACTTTTTTTTCAAGATTTTTAGTTTCTTTGCGCTGGGTACATAATTCCTCCTTTAGCTCTGAGAAATTTGATGGACTGAAACCTTCTTCTCTCATCTCGTCAAAGTCATTCTCCGTCCAGCTTTGATCCGTTGCTGGCGATGAGCTGCGCTCCTTTGCCGGGGGAGATGCGCTCTTATTTTTTGAATTTCCAGCTTTTCTGCCCTGCTTTTTCCCCATCTTTGTGGTTTTATCTGCCTCTGGTCTTTGATGATGGTGATGTACTGATGGGGTTTTGGTGTAGGTGTCCTTCCTGTTTGATAGTTTTCCTTCTAACAGTCAGGACCCTCAGCTGTAGGTCTGTTGGAGATTGCTTGAGGTCCACACCAGACCCTGTTTGCCTGGGTATCAGCAGCAGAGGCTGCAGAAGATAGAATATTTCTGAACAGCGAGTGTACCTGTCTGATTCTTGCTTTGGAAGCTTCCTCTCAGGGGTGTACTCCACCCTGTGAGGTGTGGGGTGTCAGACTGCCCCTAGTGGGGGATGTCTCCCAGTTAGGCTACTCAGGGATCAGGGACCCGCTTGAACAGGGAGTCTGTCCCTTCTCAGATCTCAACCTCCGTGTTGGGAGATCCACTGCTCTCTTCAAAGCTGTCAGACAGAGTCGTTTGTGTCTGCAGAGGTGTCTGCTGCTTTGTTATTGTTTACTGTGCCCTGCCCCCAGAGGTGGAGTCTACAGACACAGGCAGGTTTCCTTGAGCTGCTATGAGCTCCACCCAGTTCCAGCTTCCCAGCAGCTTTGTTTACCTACTTAAGCCTCAGCAATGGCGGGCGCCCCTCCCCCAGCCTCGCTGCTGCCTTGCCGGTAGATCACAGACTGCTGTGATAGCAATGAGGGAGGCTCCGTGGGTGTGGGACCCTCCCGGCCAGGTGTGGGATATGATCTCCTGGTGTGCCTGTTTGCTCAAAGCGCAGTATTGGGGTGGGAGTTACCCGATTCTCCAGGTGTTGTGAGTCTCAGTTCCCCTGGCTAGGAAAAGGGATTCCCTTCCCCCTTGCGCTTCCCAGGTGAGGCAATGCCTTGCCCTGCTTCAGCTCTCGCTGGTCGGGCTGCAGCAGCTGACCAGTACCGATTGTCCGGCACTCCCCAGTGAGATGAACCCAGTACCTCAGTTGAAAATGCCGAAATCACCGGTCTTCTGTGTCGCTGGCGCTGGGAGTTGAAGACTGGAGTTGCTCCTATTCGGCCATCTTGCTCCGGTAATTTTTCAAAACTACTCAGTGAAAGAAAAATGGGCCCTCTTAGGTTAGTTTTAAGCAAAGTGACCTAAGAATGGAAAGCACTACTGAAGATCCGTTGCCTGATGCTTTTAAACTACATTATGAATGAATTGTGGAAACTATGGAATGTCAAGAAAGGTAGTAATTGAGTTCATGCCTTAAAGTTTTTAGATGGGAAAATAAGTATCTTCTACAGATTATCACAGAACATGTAAACATATAGTAACTTACTAACTATATGAAATATAGTTATTATCTTAATAAGATAATTTCATAAGCAGAACTATCTTACTAAGTTTTTAAATAGAAGTAATGGGTTTCCTACATGATAATGTAGATCCAAATAATAGTTTAACCAACATGACTGATTTTTTCTTGCCTTGATAAGAATAAGGTGTTTCTTATGACTATAATATAAATTTGGAAAATGATGTTTAGCTGTGGGAGTAGATTTATTTCTAAGTTGGGAAACCAGAAACTATTGAAAATGAAATTCACACCCATTAAATTGTGGACTATGAACAGGATCCTATTTAAGATAAGCTTCTGATATTTGAGAAAAGTATTTGTTTGTATTTTTTTGTTTTAATTATTGGTTTTACAGGTCAACTCTGTAACCATTTATTATACCGAGTTTAAGAAGTATTCTAATTTAAATATAGTATTTTGTAGAAATTTACACATAAAGAAATGTTCATCTTTTCTTTGTCTTTCCTTCACTTTTAGAGCCGTATGATAATTGTAAAATCAATGTCAGATGATAAAAATGAAACTGATTAAGAATAGCTGCTATAGAGTTAACAATCTATATTGCTTTCTAGATGTGATTGGATTTTGCTCAGGCACTAAAAGTCTGATGAGTGCCAAATTTACTTGTCATAAGTGTGAACACCCAAATGGAGAGAAATATATATTTATCTCCAAGTACATATATAAAACACCATGGGTAAAACTTTCCACTCAAAAGAGCCAGAGCAAAAATGTTCAAAAAATTTAAGTTTAGTTCCTTGAATAATCTACTTTATTATACTCTTCAAAATTTTAAACATTATTTTAAACTACCATCTTTGAAGGTAAGTGTTTTTTATTTTATTTTTTGTCATTTTTTAAATTTTCTGACCACCTACTGCCTGTTGATGAAGGTGAATGTTTTAACATGACTTTATGAATACTTAAGAGGTAATAATGGATAGGACTGGCATACTTGTCATCACTCTTATAAATTTATGTTTAGGGTTTCATTACTTAAGAGGTTATTTTTTTTCCCTCTGGGATACTTTTCCTGTAGTTTAGAACAATAGATAAACTGATGATTCAGTCATTCAAACTAAAGGAATGTGCTGTGCTTGAGATCCAGACTACAACCATGAATTTTCCAACCTGTATTTGCAAAAATGTAGCTCCTCATTCAAACCGCTAAACTTAAAATATTAAGTGGTCAAGTATGTGATTTGTCAAAATAAGCATTTTTTAAAAAAAAAAAAAAAGAAAGGAATTGTTGCAATTTGAGACCTATACTCTCTAATCATTAATTCTTCCTTTATTGGCTTCTTCTACCTTACCCTTTTATTTACACATTGATTTGAATACTCCTCCTTACCTTTCCTTGAATCCCATCTATATTCATCTGTTCTCATGCTGCTATGATGAAATACCTGAGACTGGGTAATTTATAAAGAAAAGAGGTTTAATTGATTCACAGTTCTGTGTGGCTGGGTAGGCCTCAGGAAACTTACAATCATAGTGGAAGGCACCTCTTCAGGGGTGGCAGGAGAGAAAATGAGTGCTGAGCAAAGGGGGAAGCCCCTTATAAAACTATCATATCTCATGAGAACTCACTCACTATCATGAGAACAGCATGGAAGAAACTGCCCATGATTCAGTTCTCTCCACCCAGTCCTGCCCTTGACATGTGGGGATTATTACAAGGTGAGATTTGGGTGGGGACACAGAGCCAAACCATATCATTCCACCCCTGGCCCCTCCCAGATCTCATGTCCTCACATTTCAAAACACAATCATGCCCTTCCAACAGCCCCCTAAAGTCTTAACTCATTCCAGCATTAACCCAAAGTCCAGGTCCAAAGGCTCATCTGAGATAAGGCAAGTCCCATCTGCCTATGAGCCTGTAAAATCAAAAGCAAGTTAGTTACTTCCTAGAGACAATGGAAGTACAGGCATTGGGTAAATATACTGTTCCAATTGGGAGAAATTGGCCAAAACAAAGGGGCTATAGGCCCCATACAAGTCTGAAATCCAGCGGGGCAGCCAAATCATAAAGCCCTGAAATGGTCTCCTTTGACTCCATGTCTCATATCCAGGTCACACTGATGAGAGAGATGGACTGCCACAGCCTTGGGCAGTTCCACCCCTGTAGCTTTGCAGGGTACAGTGCCCCTCCTGGCTGCTTTCACAGGCTAGTGTTGAATGCCCGCAGCTTTTCCAGGTGCACGGTGCAAGCTGTCAATGTATCTACCATTCTGGGGTCTGAAGGATGGTGGCCCTCTTTTCATAGCTCCATTAGGCAATGCTCCAATGGGGACTTTATATGGGGGCTCCGACCCCACATTTTCCTTCCATACTGCTCTAGCAGAGTTTCCCCCCATGAGGACTCTGCCCCTGCAGCAAACTTCTGCCTGGACATCCAGGCATTTCCATATATATGCAATCTAGGCAGAGGTTTCCAAACCTCAGTTCTTGACTTCTGTGCACCTGTGACTTCTGTGCATCTGTAGCCCAACACCACATGTAAGCCACTAAGGCTTGGGGCTTGCACCCTCTGAAGCAATGGCCCAAACTGAACCTTGGCCTCTTTTAGCCACAGCTGAAGCTGAAGCAGTTGGGATGCAGGGCACCATGTCCCAAGGCTGCATAGAGCAGGGGGGCCCTGGGCCAGGCTCATGAAACCATTTTTCCCTCCTAGGCTTCCAGGCCTGTGATGGGAGGGGCTGCCGTGAAGGTCTCTGGCCTGTCCTGGAGACATCCGAATTTGGTGATTAACATTCGGCTCCTGTTGCTTACACAAATTTCTGTGGTCAGCTTGAATTTCTCCCCAGAAAATGAGTTTTTCTTTTCCATGACATCATCAGGCTACAAGTTTTCCAAATTTTTTGCTCTGCTTCTTCTTGAACACTTTGCTGTTTAGAAATTTCTTCCACCAGATATCCTAAATCATCTCTCTCAAGTTCAAAGTTCCACAGATCTCTAGGGCAGGGGCAAAATGCCACCAGTCTCTTTGCTAAAGCTCTATTTCCCAATAAGTTCCTCATCTCCATCTGAGACCACCTCAACCTGGACTTCATTGTCCATATTACTATCAGCATTTTGGTCAAAGCCATTCAACAAGTCTATAGGAAGTTCCAAACTTTCCCACATCTTTCTGTCTTCTTCTGAGCCCTCCAAACTATTCCAGCCTCTGCCTGTTACCCAGTTCCAAAGTTGCTTCCACATTTCTGGATATCTTTACAGCAGCACCCCACTACCTGGTACCAATTTACTATATTAGTCCGTTCTCACACTGCTATGAAGAAATACCGAAGACTCGGTAATAAAGCAAAGAGGTTTAATTGACTCACAATTCCACATGGCTGGGAAGGCCTCAGGAAACTTACTATCATGGTAGAAGGCACCTGTTCACAGGATGGAAGGAGAGAGAATGAGTACTGAGCGAAGGGGGAAGCCCCCTGTAAAACCATCAGCTCTCTTGAAAACTCATGAGAACAGCATGAGGTAAACCATCCCCCTGATTCTGTTATCTCCATCTGGTCCCATGCTTGACACATGGGGATTATTACAATTCAAGGTGAGATTTGGGTGGGGACTCAGAGCCAATCTTAATGTCCAGCCCTGCTAGGGCTTGTACTGGCTTCTTGGATTTCAAACTAAAATACCACTGGATTGGTCCACCCTAAGCTGCTACTTTTCCTCTGCCTCAGTCATGGGCATTCTTTATCTTACTTAAGCTACTAAGGTTTGCTAAAGTTTAAGAGATGAAGTTAGTGAGTCTTGTCTTTCTTTTATTTTTTACCACTCTTAGTAATAACTTGCAATAGCTGGTGTAGTTATAATCCATAGAGGCCGGGTAACTGATATGTTTTAAAAGTAAAACTTTGGAGTTCATAAAGTTTTATGTGAAAAAAGAAAAGACTCAGAGTAACTAAAACAGTGTTGATGAGGACAAACAAAGTTGGAAGACTCAAGCTTTCCAATTTCAAAACTTATTATACAGCTATGGTAAATAAGACATTGTGATACTGGCATAAGGGGAGACATGTAGATCAATGTAATATAATTGAGACTCTAGAAATACATTCTCACATTTATGGTCGGTTAATTTTCAACAAGAAAGCCAAGCTAATTCCATGGGGGAAAGAACTATTTTCAACAAATGGTGCCAAAACAATGGATAGCAACATACTCCCCACCCCCCAAAAGATGTTGTACTCTTTTCTTAAAGCATACACAAAAATTAACTTAAAATGGATCAAAGACTGAAATGTAAGAGCTGAAACTATAAAACTCTCAGAGAACACATAGGAGTTAATCTTCATGATCTTGAATTAGGTGATTGTTTATAGATATGACACCAAAAGCATGTGACCCTAAAGAAAAAATAGGTAAATCGGATTACATCAAAATTAAAAACTTTTGTGCTACAAATGGTATCATCAAGAAAGTGAAAAGACAACCCACAGAATGGAGGAAGTATTTGCCAATTATATGTCTGGTAAGGGACTTCTAATTAGAATGTATGAAGAACTCTTACAACTAAATAATAAAAGGCAAACAACCCAATTTTAAAAATGGTTAAAGGATTTGAATAGACTTTTCTCCAAAGAAAATAAAGAAATGGCCAATAAGCACATTAAAAGATTTTTCATATCATTAGTCAACAGAGAAATGCAAATCAAAAGCCTAACGAGATACCATTTCATACCCACTAGGGTGGCTATAATTAAAGAGACAGATAATAACTGTTGAGGAGAAAGTGAAGAATTGACACTCTCATATATTGCTGTTGGGAATGTAAAATGGTACAACCTCCCCCCCATACCTTCTATCCTCTAATAATCATCATTCCACTCTATACTTCTATGAGCTCAACTTTTTACCTCCTTCATATGAGTGAGAACATATGATATTTATCTTTCTGTGCCTGACTTATTTCACTTAACATAATGTTCTCCATGTTCATCCATGTTGCTGCCAATGAAAATGTTTCATTCTTTTTTTGGCTGAATAGTGTTCCATTATAAAAATTTATCACATTCTCTGTATCCATTCATCTGTTGGTGGACATTTAGGTTGATTTCATATCTTGGCTATTTTGAGTAGTGATGCAAGAAACATAGGGGTATAGTTTATATATTTATGTTTCTTTCACATTGCATGCCTGTATCAACACATCCTCATAAGCAATTGGTATTTTCAATGTTTTGGGTTTTAATAGGTGTGTAATGTTGTTTTAATTCGCAATTACCCAGTGACATCTGATGTTGAACCTCTTTCATATGATTATTTGCCATTTATATCTTCTTTGATGAGGTATCTATTTAGACCTTTTGCCCACTTTTTAATGGGTACTTTATTTTTTTAAACATAGTTTTAATTCTTTGAATATATTTATAATAGCTACTTTACAGTCTTTGTTTATGAAATCCAACAAGTGGGTCCCCTCAAGACACTTTCTATTGGTTGCTTTTTTAAGTTCTTATTTCTATTTTTAAGCCTGACTTCCTTGGATCACCCCCTGAATCAGTATAATTTAGTGGTTATTCAGTGATGGGTTAGATTTCCTTAAATGCCTTATGCTATCAAATATTCCACCTTTTTCTCAAGGATATCTGTGTCAAGGCATACGTCAAACTTCAGGCAATTTACACATCAGCTTTAGCTTTTCTTCCCTGCTTTCAAAGATAGCCAGAGTTGAGTGACTGGGGACTTCTTCTGTCCCGTTTCTTTCCTAGGCATGTTCACAGCCCTGTACATGTATTCATTCTTCTAGATCCCCAAGACTATGTTGCAGCCCTTCAAAATTCCATATCACATCTGGTTTTTCAGGTCTTCCTTTTAAATCTTTAGCCAGGCTCTTGTTTGCTCTAGCTGAAATCATAGCCTTGGACAGCTAAGTTGTCACCAGCCAATTGCTATTGTTTTCTATAATACCCTGGGAACAGAGTTTTTTCACCAAGCTGAGCTGTGAATAAAATCAAATGATAACAACACCCTGGGAATAGAGATTTTCCAGGGAGTTGCAAGTTTGGTCAAATATTGTCTATGCCCTAGGGATAAGGCTTTTAATGAAACTCCAAAAGATCCACTGGCTGCCATACTACTGGCTTTCATTTCTGAGCTTGGGCAGATAGATAGAGTTAAAAGCCCCACAGACTCTTCTGGTCTTACTCAGGCTCATTAGCTTTTCTCGAATAGATGCTTTTTAGTTTATTGCGTGCCTTTGGTTAATTCCAGTGTTCTGAAATGGTTTATTTTGAATGTTTTGCCACTATTTTGTTGCTTTTGTTGGGGAGTGTGTTCATAGAGATTCTGAGCTTGCCATTCTAGAAGTCAGGTTGTTGACATATCTAATTTTGATAGGTATGTCTCTGAGATATTGCTTTAATATTTGTTATGTATATAGATTGTGGCTTATAAATGACAGTAAACATTAGAATATTTTTCTTGCAGAAACTTAAGCATGCATCTGGGATAATTGCATTCTTTCTTTTTCAGCTTGCTATTAGTTCTGAGTCTACAGAGCCATCTGATAATTTGGAGGCTCAATCTTCAACAAGTCAGAGGGAATGTGGTAAAACTGTGAACACTGAAGCCTTAATGATGGTATTTCACCCTCAGAATTTGGAGACTCTTAATTCTAAAATGGTAGGAAAACAAAATATTTAAACCTATGGGCTGAAACAGTTGGTGAAAAGTAAAAATTTTAAAAGCAGACTAGAAGGTGACACAACTGAAAATTCTTCTTTTGGGACTTGAAAAGTTTTCCAGCAGGTACTACTGTGTAACTTATTTAGTTCCACTATACACAAGGACTATTATCAGGAATGAAGATAAAAGATAAAAGTTGGACATTGGGGATTTTTACAGATACATAATAGTTGTACATATTTATTGACATTGGGTTTTATTTGCATAGATTTCTAATCCTGACATAGACGTGATTTGGGGAGACTGATGGTTTAAAGCTTTGTCTCCCAAGTATAACACTTTTACCATTTTTATATGAATTTAGCTAAGAATTAAAATAGTAAATTAAAGCTGCTGTGCTCACATGAGTTTACAAGATTTTCATGATGACAAGGATTCAGTGTTTCACCCCTGGGTAAATGCTGATTTTGGTTTTCTATGTTCTTAATTTCTATAGATGTTGTTTCAAGGTAAAGAGAGTGGGCAAGTTATTTTACAGTTAATTTCTCACTAGATTTAGTTGTTTTGATTTTTCTGTCATTACAGTTGAAAGAAAAAATGAAGGAACAGTCATGGAAAATACTCTTTGCAGAATGTGGGCGTGGTGTTAGTATGTTTCGAACCAAAAAGACTCGAGGTCTTGTTGTAAGAGGGATTCCAGAAACCTTAAGAGGAGAACTCTGGATGCTTTTTTCAGGTATTACATTTATTCACTTTATTTATTTAACAGATATTAACTATGCCTTTCTAGGAGTTATGCCATAAGCTAAAGCGAAAGAATTACAAAGATGGTTAGTACAAAGTCTTACTCATCTTGAGTTCAGACTAGTCAAAGAGAGAAAGGTAAGTAGTTACCTATAACTTACCTATCTATCCACACATCCAGCATCTGAGCAGATTAGTTTATTAGGCAAGATATGTATAATGGGGGAATCTTTATCTCTAGTGTCAACAGTCAGTTAAGGGGGAAAAAAGCTCATGAAAATGGTATTCTGTTGGATAAAATTAGTAGCTTGACATAGATTCTAGTGTAAAGCTCTTCTGTTTGTGCTCAGGAATCACTTAAACATAAGGCTAAATATCAAGGTAATGAAATGAAATCCAATTCTTTATGTATATATGAAATAATAGCTTAATTTTATCCCTCTTCTGTTGTATGTTAATGTAATAATCTTCACAGGTGCTGTTAATGACATGGCTACTAATCCTGGCTATTATGCTGAAGTAGTTGAGCAGTCCTTAGGGACCTGCAACTTGGCTACTGAAGAAATTGAACGTGATTTACGTCGCTCTCTGCCTGAGCACCCAGCCTTTCAGAGTGACACTGGCATATCTGCTCTGAGAAGGGTACTCACTGCTTATGCATACAGGAATCCCAAAATTGGATACTGCCAGGTATGACTTAACTATGAGCCCAACTGTATGTGTATGTTCCAAATAAAATCACATCAAATCCAGCTCCACTAATTTGGAAGTGATGATTATAAGGAAAGAGATTGGGGTGAGATAGATAGAGGATAGTATTAATTTAAGTAGGATGGTAGTGGGAATACTTAGGAGAATTGATATTTCATTATTTTTCTTTTTCAGTTAACAAATGTTTATTGAACTTCTGCTCTATAAAAGATACTCTGCTAGGAACTTAAGGCTATATAAAGATGTATCAGATAAGGGTCCTCCCTTAAAAGTATGTAGACCAGGAGATGTTAAAGCATATTCATTAAGAAACAAAAATCAAGTGAGAAAAACTGTTAGAGAAATAGAAAGTCCTGTCATGATTTATAATTAGGAGAAACTATTTTTCATCTGGAGGCATCAGAGAAGGCTTCATGGAAAAGGTAGCATTTGCAGGTCTTAAAAATTGGTGAATTTTGGACATATGGAAATAGAATGAAAAGAACATGCCAGGTGAGGGAATCCATGTAACCGAACACAGGTAGATGTAAACCTAAAGTTTATATAGGACCATGTTTGTTTAGTTTGATAGAAACATAGGGTGGATGAAGTGAAGTAGTTGGAGAAACAAATCAATAAGGTAGATTGGGATAGAGCTGGAGTTTGAATTTTATTTTACAGGCAGTGGAGGAATCATTGGAAAACAAATTGTTTAGGAGCACACCATCAATTAGGGTAGGCTAGACTGCTAACACAAACACAGATAATAGATGAAACAGTATAATTTTATTTCTTGAAGGAATAAACAAAGGAGATTTACTCTTCAGGTCAGAAGGCAGCTCTCCTCCATGAGATTATTCAGGAACTTAGACTGTAGGCTGACAGCAGACTGTCATTTTCAAAACAGAGCTTCCCGAGTACACTTTCATCACCATTAGCACTCACAAGAACAGGGAAAGAGCATGGAGAAACAACTGTAAAAGATTTTCGGGCTAGGCTTGAAAGGGGCAGATACCACTTCATGCACATTCTATTGGATAATCGTAGTCACATGGATACACCTATTCACAAGGCAGTCTGTAGAGTATAGTGTGGCTGAACAGACATGTGCAGCTACTATGGAAAAAGAGGAGATTAGAATGTCATGGATAGATAGCACTCTGTGCCATACATTTATTTATAATGGGTTGAATACCTGTAATTGTTGCATGCCAATACTACCTATCCACTGTAACTTGTCGATATATATATATTATTTTTTTAAAAAAAACTGTTTAAGTGAATGGAACATCTAAATGGCAAGGATTTTTAGCATATTTTAGGATCTCTGAAAGGTACAAAAGAAGCATAATGCTTCTTTTCTCAAAGAGCTTATACTCACAGACCCTGTGATACTGTCTGTAAGCAGTAGTTTAGAGATAGCTTCAAAATAGGCAGCACTTAATATTGACTTCTAAAAGATGAGAGCAAAGTTAGAAACATGGCGGGCAGGAGGAAAGTTATTCGGGGTTAAAGTATGAGTGATACCATTCAGGTGAGAATAAGCCTGCCTTGGGAGATAAGATTCACTAGGTTCACATTGGAATAAAAAAGTAAATTTGTATGGGACAAGATCATGAAGAATCTTCAAAGCCTGGGAAAACAGTTTAAACTTAATATGGTAAACAGATTTTGTTGGTTTTGATCAAAAACCTACGTGAGACACATGGCTGGCTAGCTTGCTCACTCTATCTATCTATCTATTTATCTATCTATCCTATCTAATCTTATCATCTGTATCTATCTAATGTTGATATATAATTGATTTACCACAAATGTCACCCCTTTAGTGGTCTCTAATATATTCACAAAGTTGTGCAAACCTTCACCATTATCTAATTCCAGAACATTTTCATCACCCTAAAAAGAAGCCCCATATCCATTAGCAGTTACTCCCCATTTCTCCTACTACCAACCCAAGCAATTGCTAACCTACTTTCTAGCTCTATGAATATGCCTATTGTGCACATTTTATATAAATTGAGTGATACAATATGTGATCTTTTGTGCCTGCCGTCTTTTACTTAGCATATCATTTTCAAAGTTCATCCATGTTGTAGCATGTATCAGGATTTCTTTCTTATGATTTAATAATACTCCATTATATGGATACATACCACATTTTGTTTATTCAACATTGATAGTTATTTGAGATATTTTCTTGTTTCAGCTATTGTGAATAATGCTGCTATGAATATTCATGTACAAGTTTTTGTATGGACATTGCTTTTTATTCTTGTGGGTAAATACCTTGAAGTGAAATTTCTGGGTTATGTGATAACTGTCTGTTTAACATTTTGGTGCACTGTCAAACTATTTTCCAAAGAGACTGTACCATTTTATATTCCCTCCAGCAATGTATGAGGGTTTTATTTTTTCTTTGTCTTTATTTTATTTTATTTTTTTACCAAATCTCCCCTTCATTCTATATACAAGGATTCTAATTTCTGTGCATCCTTGACAACACTTCTTAATTGTCTTTTCTTTTTGATTGCAGCCATCCCAGTGAACGTGAAGTGGTGCCTTGGCACTCTTGTTAAAAATCAGTTGACCATAAATGTTAGAGTTTATTTCTGGACTCTCAATTCTATTCCATTGATTTGTACGTTTACCCTTATGCCAGTGTCACATTGTCTTGATTACTGCATCTGTGTAGAAAGTTGTCAATCAGGAAGTGTGAGTTCTTTAACTTTGTTCTTTTCTAAGATTGTTTTGGCTCTTTTGGTTCCTTGTATTTCCATACAAATTTTAGGATCAACTTGTCAATCTCTGCAAACAAGAAAAAAAAGCCGCTGGGATTTTGGTAGTCATCGTATTGAATCTGTAGATCAATTTGGGGAGTATTTCATATTAACAATGTTAACTCTTCCAGCCCATAAAGACAAGATGTCTTTCCTTTTCATTTATTTAATTATTCTTTAATTTGTTTCATCCAAAGATGTTTTATAGTTTTCAGTGTTCAAGGCTTGCACTTCCTTTGTTAATTTTATTTATAAGTATTTTAATTTTTTATTATAGTAAATTGAATCGTTTTCTTGATTTCATGGTTTGATCGTTCGTTGCCTGCATATAGAAATACAATTGATAGCTGATCTGGTGTCCTGTAAGTTTGCTGAGCTTATTTACTAGTTCTAGTAGATTTTTTTGTGGATTCCTTAGGATTTTCTATATACAAAATCATGGCATCTAAATAGTGTTACTTTTAATTCTCCTATTCCAGTATGGATGTCTCTTTTTCCCTTTTTCTTGCCTAATTGACCTGGCTAGAACCTTTGGTACGGTGTTGAATAGAAGTGGCAAGAATGCATGTCCCTGTCTTGTTATTTATCTTAAGGGGAGTAATCAGTCTTTCACCATAAAGTATGATGTTAACTGTGGGGTTTTTGTAGATCATCTTTATCAGGTTGCAGAAGTTCTCTTATATGGCTAGTTTGTTGAGTGTTTTTATCATGAAAGAGTGTTGATTTTGTCAAATGATTTTTCTGTGTCAATTGAGATGATCATGTGATTTTTTCCTATATTTATATATATGTATGGGAAAAACATATATATATGTTCATATATATATATGGAAAAAATATATGTGTGTGTATATATATGGAAAAAACATATACAGATTTTTATATGTTGAATCACTTTTGCATTCCCAGAATAAATCCCACTTAGCCTTTTGGGATCCTTTTTATATGTTCTTAAGTTCAGCTTGGTAGCATGTTGTTGAGGATTTTTATGTTTTTATTTGTAAGATATATTGATATATAGTTTTCTTGTGATGTCTTCGTCTAGTTTGGGTGTCTGGGTTTCTTAGAATGAGTTGGATAGCATTTCCTCCTCTCCTATTTTTTGAAGAGTTTGTGAAGAATTGGTGGTAATTATTCTCTAAATGTTTGGTAGAATTTGCCAGTGAAGCCATCTGTTCTTAGAGTTTGCTTTGTGGAAAGTTTTTTCGTTACTAAGTCAATCTCTTTATTTATTATAGGTCTATTTCACCTTTCCCATTTTAGTTTCAGTAGTTTGTGGGTTTTTTTAGAAATTTGTCCATTTTATCTAGATTATCTAATTTGTTGGCATATAATTTTTCATCATAATCACTTATAATCTTTTTTACTTCTATAAGGTTGATAGTTCTCTATTTCCTGATTAGAATAATTTGAGTCCCCTTTCTCACTCACACTCTTGCACACCCTCACTTTCACACTCTTGATCTCTCACACTATCTCGTTCTTGTTCTTTTTTTTGAAAATTTTTTTAGTTAGGCTACCTAAAGATATTTCTATGTTTTTTATCCTTTTTGTCTTTTTTAATCTTTTCAAAGAACCAACTTTTGCTTTTGTTGATTTTTCTCTATTTCTGATCTTTATCACTTTCTGCTTGCACAAAGCTGGAAGATTAACCAGAGATAAGAGCTTAGGTCTTTTCTGTTCTTTCCTAAGCATGCATACAGCTATGAGTATACATAAAGCCATATGCATGTAGTTGGCCTTCTGAATTCCCAGGAATATGTCACAGTTTTTCAAAGCCCCCACTTTTCTTTTAACACTTTGTTAGCATATTGTTTGGCCCAACTGCTATCCACTGCCTTGGATAGCCACATGTTCAACAACTGCCCCTGATTGTTTTCAACAAACACCGCTGGGGAAAAGGCGGTTTACACCAGAGGAGCTCTGTGTCAAGTCCAATAAGGACAGCCTTGTGAGAAGAGTCTTCCAGGGAATCACAAGTCAAATAATAACAGTTACTCGGTAATGGGGCTTTGCTGCAGTTCCAACCCCATTCTGTTACATTCAGTGGCTACTAGGTACTGGTTTCTACTGTAATTGCTAGATGCTGGTTTCTTTCTTTCTTTTTTTCTCTCTCTTGCTCTCTCTTTTTTTTTTTTTTTTTTATGATAGAGTCTCGCTCTGTTGCCCAGGCTGGAGTGCAGTGGCACGATCTCGGCTCACTGCAACTTCCACCTCCTGGGTTCAAGCAATTCTCCTGTCTCAGCCTTATGAGTAGCTGGGATTACAGGTGTGCACCACCATGCCCCACTGTTGTGTGTGTGTGTGTGTGTGTGTGTGTGTATTTTTAGTAGAGACAGGGTTTCACCATGTCAGCCAGGCTGGTTATGAACTCCTGACCTCAAGTGATCTGCCCACCTCAGCCTCCCAAAGTGCTAGGATTATAGGCGTGAGCCACCACACCCGGCCTAGATGTTGGTTGTTAAGGCTACTGTGAAACTGGGGAGGGGGGTGGGAATAGGGCAATTTAAAATGCCACAAAGCTTACTGGTTTTACTGAGATTTAGCCATTTTCTTAAATAAATGCTACGTGAATTGCTGTAAGCTATTGGTTAATTTCCAGAGTTCTAAAGTTGATTCTGATGACTTTTGTCAGTGTTCTTGTTGCTTTTATAGAGGAGAACATTTTTAGAAGTTCTTACTCTGCCATTTTTACTACATCCCCTCCCAGTATGGCTTCTTGCATGGGAAAATGATTCAGTAAAAACTAAGCTTGACATCAAACAGTGTACTAGATTTGGCAAGAAATTGACATAATTAATATACAAATCTATATGAAAGGTATCAAAGTATAAAAATAAGCAATGGACATGAAAGGATTAATCACCAAAGACAAAATACAGGTTGATGTTAAAGTCTGAAAAAGAAAGTGCAACCTCAAAGAAATTAAAATTAAAACAATGAGATACCATTTTTCACTATCAAATCAATAAAGATGATTATAGTTATTACGATTCACAATATTGGCAAAAATGCAGTGAAATAAACGTTTAAACACTATTGGTCAGAAATATAAATTGGTATTTTCTTTCAGGAATTTAATTTGGCAATAATATGAAGTCTTTTAAAAATACCATGTGACCAAACAATTTCATTTCTAGGTATCTTTCCTGAGAAAAAAAGTATAGTTGGATGAAAATTTATATGAAAAAGATAACCACTGCAGCATTATATGTAATAGCAAAAAATTGGAATTAACCTAAATGTCCAACAATAATAGAATGGTTAAATAATTTATATTATATCCACCTTAGATTTTTTTAGTCATTAAAAATACTGTTTTAGAAAAATATTTAATGGCATTGAATATTACTATATAGTGCTAAGTGAAAAAATAAAGATTTAGTACACAAATTTTAGGAGAAAAAGGAGGAAAAACTGCAGAAAAATATATCAACTTAACAGTTTATTTCTGGGTACGTAGGATACAAGAGGTTTTATTTTCTCATTTATACTTTTCCATTCTCTCCAAATTCTATCCATTAAGGATTTATTACCTTTATAACAAGGGATGTGGCAATGTATATAAAAGTAATGATCTGACATTTGTGTGCAAGATAGGTAAGAAGCAGCAGCAAGTTAGAATGGTAGTGGGAATGGGAAGGAAAAAGCAAATCTGAAAGACATTTTATAAGAAGAAACTCTAGGATGCGAAACAGATGCAGCAGATAGAGAGTTTTCAGCATAATCAAAACTAGGATAGATAAGAAGAATCCTACTTGATAGGGGAAAGAAGATGTTCAGTTTTGGACAAAATTGAGGATGATTCATATCTGAGGGCTGTTTCTTTATAGGTAGTTGGAAATACAGATGAAGTTCATTTTCTTTCATTTTAGTATGTCTTTGAAAATTATGTAGGCTTTTTTCAGATTAGTGATAATTAAGGTTTTTCACTCTTTGAAATTAGAGAGGTTTTACTTATAGTATTCTGTATTTATTATATTACTGCTTCACTTTTCTTGAATGTTACTTTATAAAATAACTGATTATCAAATGTTAGCCTGACTTCACCTTGTTTTGCCTTGGACTGGCTCAGAGTTCTCATGTTTCCACTGTTATTACATTATTATTACTCTCAGTTATTCTTGTTGCTGTCAAAAACTATTATGTTTGAAAAAGTATAATTATTACCTGAGAAATATTTGCTTTTTAATACTGTTTTCTGTGAATTTTAGGCAATGAATATTTTGACTTCAGTGCTGCTTCTATATGCAAAAGAGGAAGAAGCTTTTTGGCTTCTGGTTGCTGTATGTGAACGAATGTTGCCTGATTATTTTAATCGTCGAATTATTGGTAAAAGAAAAACCACACACACATATGCATACACACATGGAGATGTACATTTCTTTTCTAAACAATTCTAGTGTCTCTTGTCTAATTACTAATAAAATAGAAGGACTGATGAATTCAGTTGTGGTATAAAATGCAAGCAATATCAAAATGTGACATTCACTGACATTCTCAAAAGAAGAGCTTTTTGTACTGAATGTATAGTCAGAAAGATTGTTTAATATGTTGCTTTTTAAAATAAAATACCTGGTCTGTTTCTTAATAAAAAAGGAAACATTAAGTTCATAAGCTCTATATTGCTAAAACAATGGCGATCTCAAGTATCCAGAGCTACTGGTGAAGTTTTGTAGTTTCTTGATGGGAGGGAGATTTCAATCAGCTTAAAATCTCCACATTTGTATGAATTATATAGATAATTTGCAAAATTTCAAAGAAGGATGAAGTTCTTAGTTTGTTAATTGTATATATTTTTTTATTTTAATTTTTTTTTTTTTTTTTTTTTTTTTTTTTTTTTTTTTTTTTTTTTTTT